>NC_042625.1:97088794-97388794 GCF_901001135.1 Rhinatrema bivittatum
ACCCAGTTTTTCCTGAATGTAGAAATACTGAATAAGGTGTAGAATGGATTAATAAGGTTATACGTGCAATACAAATATTGTAGCAGATTGACGTCAATCATCTCTGTCTGTGGCAGGTTTTCCCAGCCTACTCTCGGACCCTTTCTTAACAGTTCAGGTTGTTTACAATGAACATAACTGAGATATATATAGTGGATCTGCAATGCAAGCACACACAGTATATCACAGGCATATTCATTGTGGATATGCTGCAAACCTGTCCTGTTAGATGAGGCTCCAGGGCGGCTCTGTGCTAATATCTCGGCATCAGCTGTGCTTGTTTTTTGAATGGATGTGGAATGCAATGCTCAGCCCTTCCTCCCACCATCCCCACTGCCTTCCTCCTGCCTGTTTATCTGCACTGCAAACGTGTCTGAGAGATGTTTGACACTAGGGAAGACCATCCGGCTTCGCCACTCTTCCCATTCCTTCTCCTTTGGTTGCTTCTCAGCAGCCAGAGAGAAGCTTTTGCCTCCAGAATCGAGGGGAGGGGAGGTCTCTCCCCAGCACATTTTAGCTGGGTGGTGACAACGCCTTGCAGCAAGAGAAAAGCTCAAAGTCTCCTAGCAGGAGACTTCAGCTTCTGATCTGGAATGCAGTTTGGCATTCTAGTGTCTTAGATGGGCCCGAAGCCTGTGAGAACTGACTCTGCCCCTTGAAAAAAGAATTCTTCTTACACCCCCTCCAAAATAATCATAATAATAAAACAGCTGTGGACACAGATCCAGAGGAATATCAACTGCCTTGGCTATACTCCATGTAACAGCGCACGCCTGAAGCCTAAGTGGCAGGACCTTCGCCAGGATGTAAAGAGGAAGTCCTCGGAGGGGGCTGCCGTCACTGGTACAGGTGGAGGACCACCCCAGGACATTCCTTGCATATCTAAAGAGGAAAAGGGTGGCCTTCACTCTTGCATTTGCCTGCATTGAGGGGGAGGAAGGAAAGCATCAAAGCAGATCCAGGTAAGTCCAAAGGAATTAATAATACTGCACTGTACTTAACACTACACCAGCCATTGTACACCTCATGGGGTCCTCTCAGATTAGGAGGGTTTGCAATGCTGCATAGTCCTGCCTGGAATTTCACTTTATGTAATTCATGCTTTGCAGTGTTTGGATTACATGCATGTCACTGTCTGGATACATGAAGCATATATAGCCTCCATTGCTCAGTAATGTTCAGTGTGTGCAACACGATTATCCGTGTCTCTTTGTTATGCTAACACTGTTTTCTCCCAGCTACTGCAAGAACATCAGTCGTGCGATATCAACCACCGTGACTCCAGGCAGCCTTCCTCTTTACCTTCTGCTGAAGGTTCTGCTACCTCTAGGCTTCAGATCCATAGCCGAGGCCCCTCTGGAATCTGTGAACACAGCAGAGGCAAAAGGCAGAGCAGTTCCATGGTCCTTTGCTGAGATTTAAGTCCACAGCAGGCATGCTGAAGGCTGGACTATGCATATTCCTCGTGAACTCTGCATGCAAGAGGCACTCCTGCTGCGGACTTCTATTTCAATAAAGGGTAGATTGAGCAGTCACTAACTAACGTCACATGCTTACATGATATATTTTTCAATCTTTAAGTTGGATGAGGACCTCAGAGAATCAGTCAGTAGAGGGCATTTCTCCACTGTGCAAACTCCCAGGAGACTGATGAGATTCAGAGATGGTCACAGTTGGTTGGAGAAGAAATTTGGGAGCAGTAGCTTGGTAGATTTGACTTAGAGAGGAAGCTTTTCTGCGTGAGGTGGCTCAGTCCATATTCCTTTTAAATGACAGTTTTTGTCTCTACAGCTTCGTCATTGCCTGATCAAAGATCACCAGTGAGGTCAGCACTGTCCCCTCCGCAGAGAAGTGGCACCCTTGTTACCTACAGCACCACATCCGTGGAGGGGGATACAGAGGACCAAGAGCTGGAAGGTCGACGCTGCCAAGGGATGATCATCAACCCCTACCTGGAACCCTGGTCCACGAGTGCCAAAGACGATGCCAGGATTTCCCTGACTGTGGGAAGGCAGACTAAACAATTTTTCAGGCGTATTTCCCCCGGTCCCTTAGCTTCATCCTCAGAGGATCCTCTTTGTTACTTGTCTGCTCACACGGGATGGGGGGAGGAAAGTGACTCGGACATCCTTCCTTCAGACAGGGTGCCTGAGTCTGCTGAGTCCTCGCAGTCTGGGAGAGATGGAGGGAGCCAGCAGACAGAATTAGGGTCATTGCCAGGGGGGCTTATGTGGCCCCTGATGCAGGACCAGCGGAAGGAGGAGGAGGAGGGGGATGAGGACCATCAGCTCGAGCGCCAGCTTGCATCATCCCAGCGCAGTGAGCGGAGTGGAAATGAGTCTCTGCTGTCTTCTGAGTACCCCGATGGTGACCAAGCTTCGGGTGCAGCAATGCCCCGAAGAGGTGGGCGCCCTCGTGCCAAAGAGGATAGAAAAACACGTTGGAGGGCGAGTCTCCATCGGCTCCTGCAACTGGAGAAGCTAAGGGATCAGCTGTACCGTCAGGAACTGGCAATGAAGGAAGAGGAGATGACACGTCAGCGAGAAGAAAGGGCCAGGGATAGGGAGCTTCATTGCCAGCTGCTGGGTGTCCTTGGGGACATTCGAGATGAACTGAGGCGGAGGAGACAGGAGCGGGTGTCTAGCCAAGATAATCCCAACTCTGCACCGAGGGGACCACAAGGGGGAGCTGGGAGCTCTAGAAGAGGCGCGGGTGGCTTGACTCGCCCTCGTGGGACCCGTGTCTCTTCCGTCTCAGCGACTCTCCCATGTTCATTTGCTCAATTTTTCTGCAGGACCCCAGAACAGGTTCTTCTATGCCAAGTACAATGGGTAGGGGCAACACAGATACACCCACATGGGCAGGAAGCCGTCTGATAGGTCCACTGCGAAGACGAGGTCATCCTCGTGGTAGACCTCGTGTGCACCCAAAGCCAGTTGTGGGTGACATCCATCCATAAATCGTTAAGTTTCTTTTTTCATGTTTAACAATAAAAGAGGCTTTGAAGAGATGTCCTTGTGTGTGCTCCATCATTAGGTGGAATGTTTGACTTCCAGATGCAGGACTGGTGCATGACAAGAGTGCTGAGAGTTACTTCAGCATGGAAGGTCTTCAAAGAAGCCTGAATACCCCCCAAAGGATGTGTGGAATAAAAGGGCTGTGGAAGGACCTCTGCTTGGCATTGCCTTGACTTGGATAACACTCTAGGGCCAATGTTCAGTAGCCTGACCGGGTGCAATATCCCCGAGTATGTTTGTACCCCCATATACTCAGGTAGTTTCTACCCCATATGTGGGAGTGCAGAAGTACCTGGGGCCCCTCGGCAGGTCAGCAGAAACTCTAGAGCTGAAAAGGAAATGTCTGCATGCATTTTTCCTCCTCTGGCCCAGCCCCACTCCTGGGACAGCCTGTCTGTGTTGCAGTTCTAGCTAGATCAGGTCACTCTGAGGGTGCAACACCAAAATTACCCAGCTAGATCCTTTAGTACAGGAATAATTATAGTGACAATGCACTAAAGCAGGGGTGACCAACTCCCGTCCTTGAGAGCCACAGCCAGCCTGGCTTTCAGGATATCCGTAATGAATATGCATGAGATAGATTTGCATGCACTGCCTCCACTGTAAGCAAATTCATTGTGGAGATCCTGAAAACCAGGTCTGTTTGTGTCTCTCGAGGACCAGAGTTGGCCACCTCCAGGTGCCCTATTTTATGGGCAAAGCAGAGTCAGACTTTGCAGTGTCTGAGAATATGCGTCTGATAAATCCACAAAAGACAAAGACAAACCAATCCCTCTTTCTGTTTCAAGTCTGATTTTGGACTCAATGTAAGCAGCTCCTGTTTTTCTGCCCACTGGGCATCGTACTCACGTTTACAGGAGAAGCTGCATTTCTGCTCAGCGTAAGGCAGAGGGGCACAGCTGTGCTGTCCAATTACACTCTCTTCCACTTTTCAAAATTGAGACAGATTTTATTTTCCAGTCTGCTGGACATGGAGAGGAATATTTTGATGGCCAATAATGCCATCATTGCATTGTCATTGTCAACATCGCTATTAACCTTTCACTGGCAAGGCAAAGGAATTTTGTGAGGACTTTTTTTAATTGCAACAACATTTTCAGATGATAATAACGTATTCTTCCTGATTGTGTATCTGGGCAAGCCCTACTTCTTTGTCAGCACATCAAGCAGTTCCTTTGGTGCTTAAATTTACAATCCAGTTAATGTGGAGAGAAGCCATTTTGTATGTGCACTTAAGGCCTCACGTCAGTTACCAACTTGTAAACTACCTTGCAGGTCTGTGAGAGTGATCCGGTCCCAAGAATGCAAGAAGAGCCAAAGGCACCTCATGTCCTCTATAACGTCCCATGTATACAGTCACTCTCACTCTGCCTGTACACAGTCCGCATTCAAGATGGCTCTTTTGTCAAGCCGGTTGAAAATCCCCACCACTTTAGCCATGAGCTGCTTTTCCTTAAAGGAGGATTTGCTGTACATGAATATGCCTGCTGTTGGCAATGCAGGAATATCTGCCCAGAGTGGCCAGTGACTTCTCACAGAGGAGGTGAAAAAGTGACTCATAAACTGCACACAAAACATTAAACATTTGCTCTGTACATGCCCTAACCATATGGCAATGGTCAAATGAAGAACTGGACCACAAGTTGTAAGGGCAAAATGAAATTGGCCCTGCAGAGGGAACATTGCTGTCTCTTCTGCTCCCCAGATTGGGCAGGGCAAGGCAATGGAGGTTGTGGATGCTACGGAGGCAGCTTTGATATTCCCGGGGGGGGGCGCCTGGCCCATGACTTCAGGGTCCTGGCCAAGGACAGGTCCTGCTATAGCAGGACTAAAAAATGATGTTGGGGGAGAAATATCCCAGGATGGTTGCAAATGAGGGCTCCAGGGGCCAAATCCAAGCCCTGGCTCCCAGCCCTGGTGGACCCCTGGTTCTCCTCAGAGTGCTGCAGGCTGGGCGCTGTTACGAGTGAAGACTTCATGTTCATCTAGCTTGGAGAAAAAGCACTCCTCCTTCAGTGAAAGCCAGCAAAACTATGACTTCCCCCTGTAAATCGCATTTTGCTGTCTTTCTAGAGGATGTATTAGTAATTTACATCTGGTTGCTACTTCTACATTACCAATCTCACCAGTTTTGGTGTTTTAAAATCCTAGGGTTAATAGATAAAAAGAAAAGATTAAAATTGTTAATAATAAATCGTCAGTCTTTCTTCTTCTCAGATGATTCAGAGTGCAAATATAAATAAAAAGTGAAAAATTCATAGTTTTTTGCTTACAGAACTGTCCAATTCCCCAGCTTCAATGCAGCAAAAAAGGCAAACTTCTGGTGGCTAAGCTCTTTTGCCCCAAGCATAAATCTCTGCCCCCCCCCCCCCCCCCATCCAGCTTCTCCTTGAAATCTTCGGGGTACTTTCCAGCAGCGCAGCCCCTGCTGTTGGGTCGGGGTTGGTGTTCTGCATTATCCAAGTGGTTTCCCTCCAGACTGGCTGTTCTGTCTGTAACTGGGGTCCGGCAGGGGTTTTCTACCCTGATGAAATTACGGTCAGGGAGCGCCCCCATTTAGAGTAGCCAGGCTGTGCCCACCGGGAAAGTTACCCTCAGTGGGGAGTTTACGCTGGCTGAAAAATGGGCCCCTCTGTGCCAGCTTTCACCGTGGGTGTACAATGGGCCCCTCTGTGCCAGCTTTCACAGTGGGTGTACAATGGGCTCCTCTGTGCCAGCTTTCACAGTGGGTGTACAGTGGGTGTACAATGGGCCCCTCTGTGCCAGCTTTCACCGTGGGTGTACAGTGGGTGTACAATGGGCCCCTCTGTGCCAGCTTTCACAGTGGGTGTACAATGGGCTCCTCTGTGCCAGCTTTCACAGTGGGTGTACAGTGGGTGTACAATGGGCCCCTCTGTGCCAGCTTTCACAGTGGGTGTACAGTGGGTGTACAATGGGCCCCTCTGTGCCAGCTTTCACAGTGGGTGTACAATGGGTGTACAATGGGCCCCTCTGTGCCAGCTTTCACAGTGGGTGTACAGTGGGTGTACAATGGGCCCCTCTGTGCCAGCTTTCACAGTGGGTGTACTTTTAGTGGGGTTGCAGAGACTCCTTCCTGGAGGCAGCAAAGGGCCCCTGCATGTCCTTTGGGATTTTCAGTATTTCTGCACTGTTTTATCCCTGATCCGCTGCCCATGGAAACAAGAGGTGCAAATGTACCTGGACATGTTGTAGGTTTGCAGCTCATACTCGATCTGGAAGGAAACTACACAGGTAATGTCTCTTGCAAAATGAACTATAGGGTCCCTATTAAAGGGCCGTGTACTTTGCAGCTACCCCCAATATGAACTAGGAGCGTGCATTCAAAAGTTTACAAGAAAACACCATTCTAAACATGAACGTCAGTTTCCCTGTGCAATTGTCATTGTAGGGCAGTTCTTGTTCCCAGGCCTTCACTTGCTGCCAGCTAAAGAAACTACAAACAGAGCCCCCTGCTACCTCTACCACTCCCACCCTGTGTGGCACAGCGGGACTTCTGTCCGGCCCCTGATCTCACTATCAGTGGGGACCTTTTCTGTCAGTGATCATTTGTTGCCTCACAGGCATTCTTGGCTGACATGGATGGTCCTTTGCAATTTATTTCAAGCCCTTGTCTTCCATTCAGAGGTTAACTCTTGTGCTGGCAGTGTAAGGCAGACCCCAGCATAGCACTGAAAAATTACAGGGACATATTACATATGTTAAACTTGAGATCCTCTGCCATGGTGGGGGAGCAGGTTAAAAAAAAATCTATTCTTAAATGCTGAAACGTTTTACAAGCTGAGTCCTGCAGTTCTTTTGCTGGGCACCTTATAGAATTTCAGGTACAGGGATAATCGAGAAGGGGGTGTGGCTTAAGGCTTTCATCAGTGGCACTAGGAAAGGGTCCCTAGAAGGGGGTGTGGCTTAAGGCTTTCATCAGTGGCACTAGGAAAGGGTCCCTAGAAGGGGGTGTGGCTTAAGGCTTTCATCAGTGGCACTAGGAAAGGGTCCCTAGAAGGGGGTGTGGCTTAAGGCTTTATCAGTGGCACTAGGAAAGGGTCCCTAGAAGGGGGTGTGGCTTAAGGCTTTCATCAGTGGCACTAGGAAACCACGGAGGTTCCTTGCAGAATTTCTCTGAGACTCCTGGCCTCCATGGCTGAAATCCTTCCTCGTGGTCTGTTCAGCTTCAGCTGTCATACACAATAGTATGGGACATTCAGAAGGGAAAATTGCAATAACAGCACGCAAATGGAAAGGAAATCAGGGTTAAAAAATGCAAGCAGCGTGGGAAAGGCTATGGGGCAGGTAATAAACGGTTCATGCCAGCGTTAATTACCTCACTTTTTGTAGCTGAAAGCGAATAGCACTACCTTCTCCAAATGCAATGAAAGCAAATCAGATTCTGTTGGTATAAAAAAAAACTGCAAGGGGGGCAATTAAGTTTCTCCCTCCCTGTCCTGGCTATAGATTTTGTATGCATCCAACTTATTTACTGGTATTGGATTTAAGAAGTTTCTCCACTTTTGAAAATGTAGTCCTTTTTACAAAACTGTGCCCATTAGGACACGTCTGCAAGCTTCCCGGTGTAAAAGAAAAACTTGCTTTCCCAGCATATCTGAGGCCTCCGCCTGCACTATGAGAATTGTGCTCTGATCTTACCTTCCTGCTGCTTTGCACAGCCGCGTTCCACATGGGGCAGGATATGGATGGTGCCACAATCTGTAAAAAAAAAAAAAGAGCTCCTTACGTCCTGCACAATAATTAGGGAACCCAGAGGTCAGGAAGAGATTCCCTTGCAGTCCCATGGACATTAGAGCATCCATGAGAAATGTGCATCCTCTGCCCCAATGACCAGCACAAAGCACCACACATGGTGAGGAGGTAAACCAATGCAGAAGTCTGGGCAATGTTTGCCATCAAGCCAGTTACGCAGTCCTACGAATTGTACAAGATCATCAGGGGGATTCTTTTTCATCTTTCCTCTCTCCTGAGAGATCTAGGGATGGAGAAGACAATTCATTTCGTGCCTCTGCCTTGCAAAAGCTGTTCTCTTGGAATGACAACAAACCAGCAGGTAACCAACGCTAGGCAAAGCTGTCATGTTACTTCTGCCTCCAGAGGTGCTATGGTGATCACCATGCGTAGCAGGCAGTACCACAAGATGCCCAGAATGTGTTTGCATCACTAAAAGCATTGCTTCCCTGGAGAATGGTATACTGAAGGCTCTGGTGTCCATTACTGCTCTTCAGAGGATGAAAGGCTCAGGTTTCATTACTGGTGTTATGGTGGTGATGACATTCAGGACATTTTGATAAGCTTATGAATAATGACTTTTCGAGAACTCTGTGATCTATCTGAGACTTTTAGATAGGCTAATAAAAATTCATTGCAACCCCGCTCCCCACCTAAGAAAAATCCATAGGTATGTGTAGAATCCTGGAGGGGACAGTAAAATTGCATAATAAGTACTGCAAGATGGAATAAGCAATTTCTGGAGGATTTTATGCATCAATAGAGATTTATTACACTTAAAAAACTTTCACAAGAAACAGACCCACTTGGAAAATCTCCAGCCCATTCTGATTTCCATATCTGTAGACATTGTGGCCTGTGAAATTAAAGTCCAGATGTCTAGGGTCTCTCTGGGCTGTGGCGCCTATCATTCTGTTGTCCTACATGTGCGTTGGAGGTCACACAGATCCCTTCTTCAGATGTGAAGGGAACTATATGGGCCTCAAAACCTCCTGTTCTACAACAGCCCTTTGGTGTTGCGGCCTGAAAGGACGCCTGTTGTTCTCCAGTCCTAACATGGCTATGACAACTCTGCCTTCCAAATTCATCCCTCTACCAATGATCATCCTCATATTGCTTCTGCTCAACACACTCAGGCCTTCTACTCGGCAACTGTGTGTGTTCTTGCACTGGCGTGCCTATCTGTAGTGGAAAACTTGTGACATTGTTCTGTAGCTCTGTTGATTTGCACATTAGAGAAAGAGAATGTATATAATATCCAATATCATGCAACTTTTTCATAACAGCCTTCAGTTACAGAAAAGCACCGCCACCCATTCCACCACGAATCTTATCCAAGCCTCTGATCTCAGTCACTGCTCAGAGCAGCACAGAATCCACCCATGAAACGTACCTGCACAAGGAGGCCACCAGGCTGCACTCCTGGTCCACAGAGGCTAAAGGGCACTGCAACTCCACCGAGAGCTTGGAGAACACGAAAGTGAGGGGAATGTCCTTGGATCTGTCTTCTGTCAAGCACAGAGCTTCCCCCAAGCCTATCACTGTGATCCCCAAAGCTGTCCCATTGCGAGAAGACCAGAAGGTTGAAGTAAGGCAGAAGAAGTGGCGACCATCTGTTGGCGTCCAGGTATGTTACTGTGAAATGCTTGAGACTGATTTTCTGAACACTAACTCGGTTAGAACATGTGTTATTGTAGCTGTGTTACATTATCCTGGTACAAACTTGTCATTAGTACCCCGACAGATGTAAATCAAATGAGCAACATTATATTAAATGAAATAATAATTTACAAAGGAGAGCAAAAATAATCCCCAAAGTATTCAAGACTTATATAATGAAGAAACTGATACCTAGTGATCCTGTAAGGATAGAGAAGGGGAGAACTGAATATGGAGTTAGCATCAAGACAAGCAGGGATTTCAAATGACTTTGGGTGCGATTCAGTTATGAAAGGTTACTAACGATAGAACATGAACCTGGATTGCAGCTATGAAATCTCAGATACAACTCTGCCCTGTGGGCAGCCTTTCTTACATCATTGTAAGAAATTATTGATACCAGTACCTTGACCCAGAATAGATGCAATAGCTAGGTATGTAAAGAGGACCAATCCGAACCTCTTAACTTCTTCTTATTGTCGGCATCCCAGAGTTGACTTTCAGTCATGGATAAATGCAGTTTTTAGGAAATAACAGTTACAAGACCTGAAAGTAAAACCATAATCCACCAAACAGTAAGCACTATTGTTACGCTCTGACACCTTTTTATTAAAGCAACTAAAAAGACATTGTAGCAGCTGAACTCACAGATCTCACAGGCCTCTTCTTCATAGGATCATGACCTGGGTGCTCTCAAAAGTTCTTGCACTACAATCTTTTTTTTTTTCCAATGGTTTCAATGGTCCTAAAGGTAGGACAGTCCACAAAACCTCTGCTTTTCTCCTGGACCAATAATTCTCACCTGGCAATAGAGCGTCCTGACAAGGTGGCATTGGCTAATTCTTTTCAGACTAATAGTGAACCAGCTTTGGGACCCATCGTAGCAGCTTGGGTTTTACTGGGAGTTCCCAAACTTAAGTAAAATGTTAGAGAAGGGAACCCCCAGTCCTGACTGGCTACTGACTTGCTCACAAGAGTATTATCCCCCTGATAACATCCAGAGACTGGAACTGGAGCCAGATTGCCTTTCCTGGCATTCTTCTTCATTGTGGAATTTGTCTTAGAATAACCATCTGAACCCTGGGTCCCTACTTTATATCAGTAATCTGTGTGGGGGTATATGTTTGGGGGTAATTCTATGGCTGAGAACGGTTGTTAAATTGATTATCATTTTTATAATAATATTTTGTATTTGTGAACTGCTCTGGCCAGGTTTGCTATCTGTTGTGTATAAATATGTATACACCCATGCGCACATGGGTGTATACATATTTATACACATATATATTGACCTTTCACTAGTCTTTATGGTTCTTATCTTCCTAATAACACAATCTGTGTCTGTCTTTATTGCTAAATTCAGAGAAGCAGCAAGACTCTTGTTGTTAAAGAGTAGCCCTGGGATGATTTCTTCTCTCTTATGTCACTTCTAGGTTGAGACCATCTCAGACTCTGATGCAGAAAGCAAGAGACAGCGGGAGTTTCACTCCATTGGGGTACAGGTGGAGGACGGTAAAAGGTAATCCTGGCTTTGAACTGGGCAGGAGGAGCAGTTGATGTCATTATAGGGTGGGCCCTTTTGATTCAGTGTTCACCATCGCTCCCTCCATAAGAAGTGTGCAGTGGTGCAGATGTGTAGAACACACACACACACACAGGTCCGTACTCACACTCAGCCTATCCATGACAACTGATATTTGAGCTTGATAAAATGCATGTAGCAACTTTCACCTGTTGCTTAGCTTTTAATTCTTAAAAGAGGACAGCAAGCAGACAAACAGGACAATATTAGCAGGCCTGCAGATACACAGAAGGATAAATCTGTGTGGGGAGACAGCAGGACCCACCACAGAGACATCTGAATGCAGAAAGCGACAACCGACTACAGAGACAGTGAGGGAGGAGACACGGTGACAATAGGGTGCAGACGGAGATACTGACAGTGACAGTAGGCCACCGAGAAAGAACATAACAGAGAGAGGGACAGCAGGGTATGGATTCTGAGAGTGAGGGTAGGAGGCAGTGCAGACACCCAGATTGACAGCAGGACACAGACTCAGACACCGAGGGTGAGGGCAGGATGCAGACAGCCACAGAAGCATCCACCAGTCTCTCTTCTTTCCTTTCACATCCCTCATTTTCCCATGGGGACATGGTCCTCGTTCACGCTTGCCTCACGCCTCCTCCAATCTGGGAAGGTCCATGGGGTTCCGGTCACCATGGTAACAGAGCCTGGAGTAGGCAGTGCTGGCCCTGGCCCTGGCTCTCTCATCTTTCCTGCCACACCTGCTGGCTCTGCGTTCGAGTTTACTTTGCACCAAGGATATCCTGACTCCAAGCACCACAGGCTTGATGTATTGTCATCCAAATGTGCACAGTAAAACTAAAACCGGTTCTTTGTGCACATCCTGAAAAGCAGCCTGGCTCAGTGCTCCCCTCGAACTGGGAGGGGAGCCCTGGAGGATACAGACTGCAGCCCATTCAGAACCTAGCAAGGGATTTTGGCCCTCCCAGGCACTTGATTTATTTAATTTCTAGTATAAATCATCCCGCCAGTTTACCTGTGAATGCCCGCGTGCCCTTACCTATGTCCACCTAGCATGGAAATCCACGGGCAGGGAGACTGGAGTGTTCCACTGTCAGCACATGCGGAGGGGAGAAGGAACTGGAGAAAATAAGAAGAGGGAACACAAAATCTGTCCTTTCAGTTTGCTTCCTGCTTTAGAAAGGCAGTTTCTCACAGGGCTCATTTATTTCAAGCTGGGACTGAAATGTATTTATTCTGATGAAACTATAGAGCAAGAAAGTAGCTGTCAGCTTTCTGAGTAAGATGCTCTGCCCAGTCCTTCTCCAGCACAATCCGCTATCTAACAATACACAGGACTACAAATACCAGAATGCACGGGGGCTGAGGTGGAATTAGAAACGCCTCAGGTAATTTCTACAGAATCTATTCATAGACCCTGCATTTCTGGTGGCGGGGAAGCCTCACGTTATCATATTTTCACCTTCTGCCCTACAAGTGGCATTTAGATTTCCTTAAGAGTCCGAATGAGATCCAAATAGCTGATCCCAGGTAGAGGTGGGGACTGGGGAGTGAGTGTGTCTGCATTTATCCATTGGGAGCACAGCAGTCCTTTCTCTCAGCCTTTCTATCCGCTCTCCCTTGACTCTGTACTGCTTCACAAATGGTTTTTCAGTGCTGGCGATAAGTGCCAGACTGACAGCACTGAGTTGCAACACCCTGGCGCTAGGGGGAGCTACTGTAAACGGAAAAGGAGTAGTGTGTTAGCCCTCCTGCCTCCCAGAGAAGGAAACTGGGTGGTCCTGAAAGCATCCACGTAACCTTGAGTAGTGCATAATCCAGAGGAAGCAGATAAACTAACCTGCATCCCTGCCCCCTTCAAGCACCCCAGTGTGTAGTACAGGGCCACGCAGGAGCTCTGAGGAGAGGCCACATTCAGTCCTCATACCCCATCCAGGAGAGAGCTCAAGACTGTACCAGCACTGAGGATGACTGCACTTCGGGGGATATCTGTAAGATTTACTCAACGCACAATTAAACTCTGGGAATTTGTTGCCAGAGGATGTGGTTAGTGCAGTTAGTATAGCTGTGTTTAAAAAAGGATTGGATAAGTTCTTGGAGGAGAAGTCCATTACCTGCTATTAAGTTCACTTAGAGAATAGCCACTGCCATTAGCAATGGTTACATGGAATAGACTTAGTTTTTGGGTACCTGCCAGGTTCTTATGGCCTGGATTGGCCACTGTTGGAAACAGGATGCTGGGCTTGATGGACCCTTGGTCTGACCCAGTATGGCCTGTTCTTATGTTCTTATGATAGCGATGGGGGGAGTGCACTCCTGCGTGGAAACATGATTGCCTTCTGTTTCTCTCGGCAGGCGTGCCCGCTTCAAACGCTCTAACAGTGTGACGGCTGGAGTTCAGGCTGACCTGGAACTGGAGGGCTTCCCTGGGCTCTCAGTGCCCACAGAGGACAAAGCGCTGCAGTTTGGCCGCTCCTTCCAGAGGCACTCCTCGGAGCCCACGGAATCACCTCGGCAGTACTCTGTGTACAAGACCGTGCACACGCAGGGGCAGTGGGCTTACCGGGAAGACTACCAGATGCAGTACGACACCGTGGAAGTCCCTCCGCAGGAATCCTGGATGGACAGGACCTCCCGAAGCCTGCCAGATTCGGGCAGGGCCTCCCCTTGCCACCGAGATGGAGAGTGGTTCATCAAAATGCTGCAGGCTGAGGTGGACAGGATGGAGAGCTGGTGCCAGCAGATGGAACGAGAGGCAGAGGATTATGACCTCCCAGAGGAGAGTGAGTGCAAGTGATGATGCTCTTTTGGATTGCATAGAAAGGGAAAAGAATGGAGTGATTAGCAGCCTGAGTTATAAGGGCTGGTCCCACATTTTTGATTAAAGAAATGGCCAAGAATTAATGCAGTTTATTTCAGTTTTGAAGGGGTTTTTTGACAAGTTTTTAGTTCTTACCACATATGTAGCAAAATGTCCCACCGAGTAGCTTCAGAAAGTCGGGCAGAGGAGATTGGGCAGTGGCTGAAACGAGGGTGGAGATGAAGGAATGGGATAACCCGTGTTAACGTTAGGTGTAACCTGCATGGAGCGGCAGATGTTATATTAGATAAAGGCTTCCAGGTCATGTTCCCTACTTACTACACTCCCGGAGAGCTGGTATTGCTTGCTCCTCTCTCTCCGCAGTATCCCAGAGGTAATACTGAAAAGTAATCTGTATTCAGGCAACTGCAGGCAGACCAGGGCCACCTTGCCACAGATGTGTTTAAAGCAAGTAAGTGAAAATCAGTCCGAAATCCAGGCCCTGCTTGTGCTCTGCTGGCCCCATGTTATATCAGTACAAGCTTTGTGTATCGGACTTCCAGTGAGGCTGCAATGCTTGCCTCCGATATCCCACCTGGTTATAGTTTAATAGAAATTAATTGAAGGCAAGGTGTGTGTGCAATGTGAATAGCCGTCCCAAGTAGACAGGGTAATGTCCAAATTGTTCATTCAAGACAGCATTTATTTTAAGCTTCCAAGCAAAATATAACGAAAATGCAGTCCCCCGATACAGTCATGTTTTGCCATAGGAGCTGCATTGGGAGGGACCCACAAAAGTGGATTCACATCAATTACTGGTTCACAAAATTAATTTTTTAAGTTATAGATTTGGCCACTAAGGTGTCCAAGCGCCATAGTGTGAGTTTAAACAGGTCAGAGAAAGACCCCAACTCCAGTTTTACTAGGGGGTCTTATAGGTAAGATAAGAGGTCCAAGCAAACTTCAAGACTGGCTTCCAAAGCAAAGGTGCCAAGCGCAGGTCCAGTGAATCTGTTTTTGTGGGTCCCTTCCCATCAGCCCCTATGGCCATGTCGGGGGTGTGCATTCTTGTTATACATTGCTTGGAAGCTTTCGAACTTTACCTTCATTTACATGTTATCTGTGTGCTCTTGTTTACTCCACAATAACTGTGCATAGTTAATAGAAAACATCATCTTCTGGTCTCAGATGCCCAAATGATGGCATATGCCCATTAGTATGGGAATCTGTGCTTAAAAACCCTAGCATGCCTTGGGATGAAGACTTTTTAAAGAAGGGTTGGTAAAAACTGATGCCCCAGTGGGTATGGAGCTCTCTGGGCATCCACCCCACCATTTAACACAGACCTCATCTGATGTGAGCTTGCTTTTTCTTTCTGTGTTTTGCCAGTCTTAGAAAGGATCCGCAGTGCGGTTGGCAGCGCTCAGCTCCTCATGTCACAGAAAGTGCAACAATTTTTCCGACTTTGTCAGCAAAACATGGTGAGTGTTTCTTCCAGTCCTGCGATTGTCATGAGCTGAGAGGCTGCTGAAAGTCACTGGTTGATAACCCTGACTTGAAATAGCTCTAATATGAACAAATGTTGGTGCCCAAACGTTTCTGCTCGGCAGTCTGGACTGGGCCTGATACAGATCTCCTACTAACTGGGCCAGGAAATGGGCCCGGCCGCCTTCACTTTGAGAGAGAGCTGCATCCCTTGCTTCCTTTCCAAGCTACAGGCCCTGCCGCCATGGGACCTAGTGTGGTGGCATCAATTGCACCTGCTGTCTGCAGCCTCTGTTGTCAATAAAGCTTCACACAGCAGGGACGATCTCTTTCGTACAGCACTGCACATACCAAGACAATCAGACAAGACAAATAAGCATTTGGTGAGAAGCGGGGAAACTCTTTAAAGTCTCATGATGGGTTAATAGGTGCAGTGGAATTGAAAACAGGGAATATTTATTTAATTGGGTAAAGCTGTAAGAACTGAATCTTTGCCTCCAAAAACTATGCATGAAAAACAGGAAAAGGGATGGGTAGCTGAGGGTGAGGGAGGGAGGGATTCTAGGAAGGAGCAGACTATCTGTCCACTACAAAGCACTTTCTCACGCCAGCTCAGATAATCCACTGCCCTATAAAACAAGCTAGAGCTTACATGAGAAACCTATAAGCAAAAACAGAGCATCAGAGAGTAAGTTAAACTGCCATTACAGAACAAGAAGTCATTGCAGTGAACTCAGCTTCACAGGCAGCACGTTTTAGGTGGTTAGGAAGTCCTGTAGGCTTCTCGTAAGTAGACACTGCATGGTACACGCCTCCTGCTCCCTCTCATGTTGGGTGCATTGTGTAAGAGTGCTTCAGAAAGGATGGGGATATAAAGCATTAGCATGCACAGTCTCTTCCCTCACCTCCTACTGTCCACAGGTGCCAGAAAGACAGCAGGCACTGTTTGCAGAAAATAAAAATACAAATGCAGAGCCTGGGCAATGTTCTGAACCCATTTGACATGTGTAAGTTTGTTTTCACCTGCATGAAATGGCTTCTTTATGATAAGATTTGCCATCCTGGATCAGATCAATGGTCCATCAAGCCCAGCATCCTGTTTCCCTCAGTGGCCAAGCTAGGTCACAAGAACCTGACAGGATCCCAAGGGGTAGTCAAATTCCAGGGATAAGAAGTGGATTTCCATAAAACCACCTTAATAATCATCCAATCTATGGACTTTTCCAATATATAAATGGGTACAAGATGAGCTAAATTCAGCAGGTTCTGGTCAATCACAAAAACTTTAATCTACTCACAACTAAAGAAAGGTGTCCTGCTAGGACTGCCCGGACAATTCAACCATCCACCTTCAAAATAATTTTTTAAAGAGTTATTTAGAAAAGCATATAAAACAAATAGGCATAACAGTCCAACCTGTTAATGTATAGGGAACCCAACAGCATGGCCGGTGTTTCACTAAGGATAGCTTTCTCAGGGGTAAAATGAAATGTATAATCCACTGCGACTGTTAGTGTTCAGAGCAGGACGTATGGTCTCACAGGAGTGTCTCAAGACTTGAGACACTCCTGTGAGAGTTCAGTTTACCCCTAATAATCCCAAGCATTTTGTTTGCTTCCTTGGCTGCTGCTGCACATTGAGCAGAAGATTTCAATGCATTATCAACAATGACACCTCGATCCTTTTCCCGAGTGGGAACCCCTAATGTGGAACCTCACATTGTGTAGCTATAATTTGGGTTACTCTTCCCTATGTGTATCACTTTGCACTTGTCTATATTAAATTTAATTTGCCATTTGGATGCTGTAGGGCAGCTCTAACTTAACTGATTAACTTAACTAGATAAGTATGAATATTGCTATTTATTTGGCTACATTAGCTGAATAAGTAGTGCTTACCCTGATCCATCCACTGCCTACCCATAACTTATCTGGCTAACTACTTATGGTGGCCACTGAGTGTAGCTGGATAAGTTGCTTCTTATTTGGCTAGGTGGCCTATGGTGACTTTATTGGGCTCAGATCTGTTCTCTTATCTTTTAACCAGTTCCCAACCCACAATAGGACACTGCCCCCTATCCCATGACTTTCTAATTTCCTAAGAAGTCTCGCATGAGGGACTTTGTCAAATGCTTTCTGGACATCCAGATTCACTATATCAGCTGGCTCACCTTTATCCACAGGTTTATTTATCCCTTTAAAAAATGTAGCAGATTGGTGAGGCAAGACTTCCCTTGGCTAAATCCATGTTGGGTTTGACCCATTAAACTGCACCTGTCTATATGTTCAGCAATTTTGTTCTTTATAATAGCTTCAGTCATTTTTCCTGGCACAGACTTCAGGCTCACCTGTCTGTAGTTTCCTGAATCACTCCTGGAACCCTTTTTAAAATTGGCATTATGTTGTGTTAAATTAAGATTCTTAAGAGAGAATTTTTAGTGGGATATCAAATTAATCACTAAATGTCAGTGCAAATATGGGTTTTGGAGCATGACTGACTGAATGACCAACAAAACTAATGTAGCAACAACCATTATACAATAAGATGGCTAAGCTGGTGAGTCATAGCTTGGTTTGAATGTCATAGCACTCCATGTCTACATTAGCGGTAGGTCCTCAATTAGATGATTGTATGGATCACGCTTGTTGCTTGTTAAAATCTTATCTACACAGCACCTACTATTCAAAGGAGCCATCCTTCAGCTGCTAACACTAGACAGGAAGGAGCCCAGAGTGTGCAAAGTGATCTACACCTAGGTTAGGGCCTGTCTTGTAATTCCCATGTCAAAATGAACTTTGAGAATGTGAAGCGAATGGCACAGGTGCCCACCGTGTGCTGCTAACAGAAAGCAATGCATTTAGTGTAGAATGTGCTACGTCTCCAGTCCAACTGCTGAATTGTTTTCTGCTGTCCTCCTTCCTCAGGACCCCGGTGCATTCCCGCTCCCCACTTCCCAGGACCTGGCTGGCTTCTGGGACCTCTTACAGCTCTCTTTTGAGGATGTTGGCATAAGTTTGCAGAGCTTCAGCAAATCAAGAACAATGGGTGGAAACTCCCAGAGCTGAAGGTAGAGGAGGAGGAGGATTCCTAGTTTTTAGAGCGTTTATCTATAGTGCATGCAGGCTGTAAGGAAGGATCAAAATGTTTCATCTTGCAGAATATTTCTGTCACTAGAAACAGCAGCAAAGTATTGTTTTCTGTTCACAGTATCTTCCTTTTAGCAGGTTCCTTTTCTGGGTGCTGGTCCTCGCCTGGTAGACTCAGCTTGGGCAATTCTTTCTGCAGTCTTCCTGAGCCTTCCCCCCCCCCCATCGAATGTCTCCTTGGCTAACGTGGCTGGGCTGCCAGTCACCGGGTGCTTCTGCATGCTGATATCCTCAGATGCTGCAGCAGGATGTGGAATGTGGGGAAGGGGCTGGTTGCCATGGTTACGGGTTGCTAAGTTTGTCTAGGGATGTTTATGCAAAGCAGCCTGCTTACTACTGCCAATCTTTTCAGTGGCTGTCATAAAGGTACAATACTTGGGTTTTCGATGCAGAGACCATGACTGCATGTTCCCATTTCGGGCTTATTGCCTTGGGATTTATTTTTTTTATATCCGTATGGTTGCCATAGTAATACCCCATCTCCTGCAGTTCTTATTATGTGGGTGATAGCATTTGAAGAGTGTGGCTCATCCCTTGGTTAAGAAGATAGAACAGAGGCTCTCAGACACGGGCTAAAGGAAACAATGCTGTATTTCAGGTTATGGCTACTGTGTTGCAGACCTTTCTCCTCCTTCTGTTAAGAGTCAATTTTCAAAAGTGCAACTTGCCACATTGTTGCAAAGCTCATGAGCGAGTTTCCCTGCAGACGGTCCACCAGTTTGCAAAGGGTCATTGTGCCCTAGGAGCAAGGACCTGCAGAGGTAGACGCCTGCTGTTGCCGTGGATCCTTTTTCCATAATGTCTCTTCCACCCTAACCCTGCCTCTAAACCTCTGCAGGTAAAAGGATGCATGTTGCTAATTCCTGGGAATACTTTTACCTACAGATAGGGCGTGCCATGCTCAGTCTGTGGATTTACCAGGGTCATGGCTTTTGAAAATTGCACAAAACACAGATTGTTCCCAGACTGGCTTGCTTTAGTTTCCGTGGCAACTGGCAGCTCAGGGAATAACCCCTGTGTCTTTGTGTCCTCTAGGACGAGAAGAAGGTTCCTCCGCCCATACCAAAGAAAGCGCCCCGAGCGAAAGTGCACCCTGTGAAGGAGCGCTCCTTGGATTCAGTGGACAGGCAGAGGCAGGAAGCCAGGAAGAGGCTCTTGGCTGCAAAAAGAGCTGCATCCTACCGTCAAAACTCTGCCACCGAGAGTGCCGATAGCATTGAGATCTACATCCCAGAGGCGCAAACCAGACTGTAAATAAGGACAATCAAGCCCTGTACATAACGACACATGACCACAGCTGTGTTTCCCCCAGATGTTCTGACTCTGCCAGGAACATCTGTCCCCCAGCTCCAGGTCTCCCTCATTATCCTTCCTCATGTATAGCATAGATATTTTTTTAAGTTTGCGCACTGAGCTGGGAAGAAGCAGGACCTGGAATCCAAGGCTTAGGACAGCCCTAGTGCATCACTAGAAACTGTAGCAACCAACCATAGCGCCTAAGTGTTCAGCTCTACCATCATCCCTGCCCCTCAAAAAACTTAATAGCCAAACCTACTGAAACACGTTGCTTCTCCGAAGCGCAATCAACAAATGTCTTGAAGTTTTGCTTTGCTCTATTTATTTATGTATTTATTTTACTGGCCTTGAAAGGTTAAACATTTTTATTCTTTGCTATGGTGTACTCAAACTTAGGCCTTGGGGAATGTGAAATACTTTATTTCTTATTTCTTTTGTTGCTCAGGTCATAGACTTTGTTGGAAGGGAGGAAGTAGCGAGAAGAGGAGGGGCACCATCAAAATCGGACCTTATCCTGAGTCAGATGTTTGGAGGCGGAATGACTTATTTTGTCCTGAGGGAAAGTGAAGGGAAGACTGGTGCTCAGATTTTAAGAGACTCCACTGTAGGCTTTTGGGATTCAGTTATCTCTGAAACCTTGACCTGTGGGCTTGCATGTGAGTGGGAAGTTCTCCTCTCCAATGCCCACTCAGCCCGTTTCAGGGGCATTAAAGCAGGCAGGGTGATCCATCAAGCCCAGAAACTCATAGACGAAGATCAGTGATGGGTCGATAATAATTATATTTATTAATTATACAACATAGTAATATAACTGTGTCACAGCAGGTCCTACTTCACTTTTGGTCATCTCCCATACTGACCATTACACTGCCCTCTGTATCTGAATTTCTGGCACCGCCTCTGCTGGTGGCCACATGAGGCATCCACTGTCCTTTCAGTAATTTATTCAAGGCTGATAAATACTGGAATTTTTCATCATATCCTTCTCTCTCTTCTAGAGCAGGGGTGACCAATTCCAGTCCTCAAGACCCACAACTGTGTGTGGTTTTCAGGCTATCCAAAATGAATATGCATGAGATAGATCTGCATGCACTACCGCCATGATATGCAAATCTATCTCATGTATATTGATTAGGGATAGCCTAAAAACCAGACCTGGTTGTGGCTCTTGAGGGTCAGAGTTGACCACCCCTAGTCTACAGAATGCATTTTGGGTTCCTAAAGCCAATATCATCTTCCAGCTTATTAGAGTGCTGTTTGCTAGCAGGTCCCCTCTTCAAACTGTGAGGTGGATTCAGAGCTTTAGACTCGGCAATCAAGGAGGCTATTGCTTAGCTATGCAAATTATATTCACTAAATAATTATCATAGACCCTGCCCTGGGCAATTCAGCGGGGATTCATAGATGCCAGATCTCAAAAATGAGACCCCTGGAATTTGGAGGGTGGTGGGGGGAGATAAATAATAATCACCCAGCCTGTGTTATCAGAGACTTTATTGCTGATCCTTTGATGTTTCCTGAATCCCATTAGCTCTGCTTCCAGATCACGGGAGTTTTATCCCAGTCCCTATAAAAGAGTGGCTGAGAAGGATGGGGAAAGGAAGCCAGTCCTGATTTTGATGATCCCCCTGACATGATAACTCTGTCGTTATTGTGGAGATGGTGCCCAAAAGGGAGGGCCCCTCCTGGCCTGGGGGTTCTCTGCTGTGATGCGACAGCTCCAGGTTTTGCTCTGTAACCTTGTTTGTTTCTTGTACAATCCCAACCGCCAGCCCCCACACTGCTTCTGCACATCATGAGTGCGTGGTGCACCATAACCACCCCCTCCACCCAATGCCAGGGTTACCTTCTATTTTTAGACACATTTTTTTCAAAGACTGACTAAAGCTTTTATAATCCTTGGAATTATCTGGCACTGGGTTGCTTGTCCCCCACCTTCCCAAAATCCCAGCCGCACAGAGATGTAGCCAGCCAATCCTAATGTTGTATTTACTGCGTTTAGCTGCATTGTAGCAGGTTATACTGCATCTGTGGTATAACACACCTGACTTTTGGTGCCATGTGCCAGTCTTAATCATTTACATTCACGGAAGGGAATGGGTCTTGGTAACACTTTTAAGTGTGCTATCGCTATTTCTTCATCTCCCAGTACTAACTTCGGGAAGGTCGCCATTGCGACTCTATGTCATCATAAGACTTGCCTGCACTCCTGCTTTTGTACAAACTTTATTAAGATTTTATACCAGCCAAATCCCTTAAAAACAAGGCAGAGCATCTCTTTGCCTGCCTTGATTGCTCAAAGTCAAGCCAGCGACACTAGAGATGCTCAAACGATAAAAGAGTCATTTACTACTCTGGCTTGTTTGCCATGGTTTGAGTGCATTTGATTTTGTCAGCCTGGTTGCTCTGGTTATCCTGTTCTTTACAAGAGCACAAATCCCCACGCTCTGTGGGTTTTTTAAATCAGTCTTGGATGCCGATCACCAGTTAGGAAGCTGTGAAATGTGGGGAGCTCTGCAATTACAGAATAAGTGGTAACAAGAGCATGCGCAAGCTGATTACGATAGAAAACCACAGCTCCAGCATCCAGAAAAATAAGACTTCTGCTAAGGATGTTTACTGCACTTGTACAGAAACTTGTAGAGTTGAAGAGATCCAAATGATCCATGAAATGAAACATTTTAGGGTGCTAGAGAAGCGATGTCCAGAGTTGCCAACTCTTCCTCCGTAATAGAGTCCCTTGTATTGACAAAAAAATGTAGAATTATTTCACTTTTTCTCCCTTAAAGGTTTCTGTGTGCCAGGGTGTCTCAGTGAGAGATTAAGGCAGCAGTCTCTTTTGCTTGCACTTCTCTGACCTGTGGAACGTCTGTACTTTGAATGCCTAATGTCCACTCTAAGTCCGTACTGCAGGCCTGGAATGTTTTTGTACAGTCCCTGGATAGAAAACCTCTTTGCAGCAGGAAATTAAGAATGGAAAGAAAAGCAGACAGCGATTTCACCTCCTGGACCCCTGCTCTCTTTGCAGAGTGACAAGCATGGCAGGTAACCATGGACAACTAGGCCAAGGCTTCAGGATGAAGTGGGGTTTGGTTGGTGGCAACAGCATTGATCTTTACAGCAAGCACAGGAGTCTCAGCATGGACCAAGGAGAGTTATCCGACTGCTGAGGAGTCACAGAAGCCTCTGGCAGGACTTAGAGCCTCGCTTTTCCTCTCTGTTTCACTTCCTGCTTTCTTCGTTTCTTCAGTATCTGCCCTGCAGCTGAGCTGTGACTACCAGCCCACCTGCTGACTAATCTGTACCACAGAAGATGGGTGGCTAGGGACAGACAGACACCTGCTTTCTTAAATTTCCAAGGCAGGGTATTCTACTGATGGTCCCACATCCTCACAGAAAGAGGTCGGCCCCATGTTTTTCTAAAATGTTTTATTCCAGTTCATTATGACATTTGCAGTCCTGTCTGGACTACAACATAATAGACAGAGTGGAGTAAAACCAGGCCCATATCAGCATGTCCTGAAAAAGTGAAGCCAATTTTAACCTTAGTACAGTGGTGGGGAACCAGCCAGGCTTCCATTACCTCCCTAATGAATATGCATGAAACAGATTTGTATCCATGTACAATACTGCATGCAAATCTATCTCATGTATATTCAAGAGGGGTATCCTGAAAGCCCGACCACTTTTCAGCCCTTGAGGATCAAGGGGTGCCAAAGGGTGGGGCTTGTGTAATGTGCAAAACAGTGGTGAAAGGGGTCCCCTTAAAGGAGCAGGGGCTGGAGGCATTCAGAGCATTGTAAAACAGAATCAGCACCAGGGAGGGGTCAACAGGAGGCTGTCGCTCAGGCTGAGGGAGGCATATTTGGAGAAAGGTTCAGCCCCCTCTGTCCATGCAGAGGAGTCACCCCTTTCCCCATTCTTGGAGGGGATCTCCCCCCCATAACGCACCGGCACTCAAAAGATGCATCTGGGCCATCTCTCCATCTGCTAAAAGAAATGCCTTCAATAAGCAAGAGAAGCGCACGCTTCCTGCCTAAAACAAAGGAGGTGCATTTCAGAGTTTTCTTGGTGCCGCTGCCTAAAGCAGCTAAGTGGAGCCCTTCCTATGCAAACATCTGGCTGAAAGTTAGGAGGCGAGCTGGAATCCCGGCTATGGACCTGCCTACAAAATGTCAGGCATAGCTGTAAAGGGAAGGCCTCTAAATCTATGTATACAGACAAGACAAAAGCAAATAAGCCCCCGGCACTGGCAAAATGCCTAAAACTCATCCATCCCATTGCAGCAGGCAGAGCACTCCCTCTCCATCCCAGAGTGTCAGGGTTAGGTTTATGTGTCAGATTCGTGAGGGTGCCCAGCTGGCCACAGGACCCAAGAGATAGCTGCTCCCAAGCCGGTTTGTGAGATCCCGGGGAGCTTCCATCCCTGGGATCTCAAGCAAGACAAGAGGCTGAATGCAATTGGACAGAAACACAGAACTATGACAGACTCCCCAAAAAAAGCCCTTTTTTCTTTTCACAGGTTCTACAGAGTGGAGCAACAAACTAGGCCACTGTTCTTCACCGAGTCCATATCAGCCGGAGGTCTGAGCCCTGCCAATGATGAGCTCTGTCCCGGTGTTTGTCAGGGCTCCCCATGAAATACCCATTCCATCTTCTCCTTCATCCTCAGCTCCCTGCCCCCCATCCCACCTCTATCACTACCATGAAAGATGCATCCTGATGCTTTCACACTCCATTGCTGAGATCATTCCTACCAGACTACAATGGGAGAGGCTCTAGAAAGGTGCACCCATGGATTGCTGGAAAGCTTGACTCGGCTCAGGCGGCAGAATCTCCTCTGTCTGCTGCCGATGGGCAGGAGCTCATACTGAAGGAGAGAATGGTTTCTGAGCCCGTGTAGACGTATGACAGGTTGGTTGCCAGAAAGTAGCCAAAATGTTTTCTAGAAATGCTGTTCACGTGATTGTATTTTCATTCACTAGAGCCATTGTTCCTACTAAAAACACTGTGAAGTCCTCGGAGGATTTATCCCTGCCGTGCCACCCTCTTCAATTGCAAGCCAGAATGGCTCCTGACACAAGAAAAGATGGAAAGATATAATGAACCAGAGAGCGAGACAAGGAATGAAACAGGAAGGAAGCCGGCAGCAAGCAGAACATCCTGCCAGTGGTATTAGTGGGACATTCCTGCAGGGACTTGCTGAGAGAAGGAGGAAGCAGCAGAAAGTGTGGGGGGAGGGGGAAAACTTTGACTTTGCCAATAAAGGAACTTGTGCATTTCTCCGTTGTGGACTTTTCACCCACATGTAGACCAATCTCAGTTCTGCTGTGACAGCAGCATCCCCGCCATTCCTTCTGGTCACTGTTTAGAATTGATTTGGGATGAAATCATGATGTGAACCATTGCTATGCTGAGGGTTACACAAATTTCCTTGGTGTGAGGGTAGTTCTTTAGCATAAAGAAAAACCAAACAAAACCACTCAAGTTTAGACCTCTGAAGAAGAGAATAAACATTCACATTCAGCCTGTGTCCAGGCAGCATAGCCAGGGACTTTCCCCCTCATTTTATCATTTAGCCATGGTCTCTTACTGTCATTGCAGTAAAGTCTTCACCTCCTCTCTGCCTGTCTCCGCTCGTCAGTACTTAGCAGTGTGCCTGGAGACCTTCTTCCACCTGTAGGATCTGTAAGACAGTACTGTACAGTGACTGTGACATGTGCCACTGTTTATATTATTCTGACTTAGCTGTAATGGAATAAAAACAATTCTTTGATTACTGAAGCACACTGTTCCCCATGGAAGGGAGAACATTGATTTCATGTTTGAACTTGTCTTTTCATGTAAGAAGATCTTGAGCAAAATGTGATGCTCAGAAGTTTATTATTTACAGAATACTATCACTGTATAAAACAAAGCCCATAGTTACAAGATCCCTACTATACTGCCTCCCATCTCTCTGCATGATGCAGAAAGAGTCACCTATCTCTTAGATGGAAAGCAGACTACAGTTATGGCAGGGTGGGGGGAAGAAAGAACTAATTAGAAGGTATCACTAAGAGATTACAAGATTCAAGGCAGCATGATTTTACCAGAGATAGGTCTTGTCAGATGAACCTGATGAATTTCTTTGATTGGGTGATTAGAAAGGGCAGGATTCAGCATAGGCAGCCTATAATTACATTGAGCATCCATGGAATGGGCCCTGACTGGGTTAAAAATTGGTTGAGTGGGAAGAGACAAACGGTGTTGGTAAATGGAGTTCATGCCGAGGAAATTGATCCTTGGACCAGCTCTTTTCAACATTTTTGTAAGTGACGTGCAAGAATAGCTGGGAAAGGTTTGTCTTTTTGCAGATGATACCACAATTTGCAACAGGGTAGACAACCAGAAAAGTGTAAAAAACATGAGAAGGAATCTAGCAAAGCTCAGGAAATGGTCTAGAGTCTGGCAGTAAAGATTTAATGTTAGAAAAATGCAGAGTCATGCATCTGGGATGCAAAAACCCCAGGGAGCAGTACAAGATGGGGCAGGAAATTCTTCAAAGCACAAAAGGAGTGCAGGAACTGGGGGTGATCATATCTGATGAGTTTAAAGTGGTCAAATAGGTGGATAAGGTGAAGCAAAAAAGCCAGAAAGATGCATTGACTGCAAAGGCACAGCAATGATCAGCAGAAAAAAATGAGGTGATACTGCTCCTGTATAAGTCCTCGGTGAGACCACATTTGAAATAATGTGTACACTCCTGGAGACAGCACTTTCAGGATTTGCATAATAACATATGCATGAGATATATTTGCATACCCTAGGTCTCCAGTATATGCAAAGCTATCTCATGCATATTCATTATGGATATTCTGAAACCCCAACTGGTTTGTGTTGGGAAACACTGCTGTAGAAGAAAAGTGGTATAGCAGAGATATGATAGAGACATTTAAATACTGCCAAAGTTTCCATGCACAGTCTCTTTCAAAGGAAAGAAGGCTCTAGATAGAATAAGGGGGTCTTGGCATGAGGATGAAAGGGGGTAAACTCAGGAGTAATCTAAGGAAATATTTCTTTACAGAGTGGGTGATGGAGGAGTGGAACAGCCTTCCGGTGAAGATGATGACAGTACATGAACTCAAAAAAGCAGGAGATATACAGAGATAATCTCTGTGAGAGTGGTAGGGGTTGTAAAACTGAGTTAGATGGGTGGATGGGCAGAAGAGATAGACCATACTGTTTTATTCTGCTGTCAGATTTCCATGAGATGAATAGAATTTGAATTTACACTGCTCATTCACTGCGATCCTGCCCTGCAGGAGCCCCTGCAGTTCCAGTACTGAGACCTCTCCTATACAGCTGTGCCATTGCACCTCACTCCTGCCCTGTAGCACTCCCTTACTATTCCAGTACTGGGACGTCTCATATACAGCTGTGCCATTGCACCTCACTCCTGCCCTGTAGCACTCCCTTACTATTCCAGTACTGGGACGTCTCCTATACAGCTGTGCCATTGCACCTCACTCCTGCCCTGTAGCACTCCCTTACTATTCCAGTACTGGGACCTCTCCTATACAGCTGTGCCATTGCACCTCACTCCTGCCCTGTAGCACTCCCTTACTATTCCAGTACTGGGACCTCTCATATACAGCTGTGCCATTGCACCTCACTCCTGCCCTGTAGCACTCCCTTACTATTCCAGTACTGGGACCTCTCATATACAGCTGTGCCATTGCACCTCACTCCTGCCCTGTAGCACTCCCTTACTATTCCAGTACTGGGACGTCTCATATACAGCTGTGCCATTGCACCTCACTCCTGCCCTGTAGCACTCCCTTACTATTCCAGTACTGGGACCTCTCATATACAGCTGTGCCATTGCACCTCACTCCTGCCCTGTAGCACTCCCTTACTATTCCAGTACTGGGACCTCTCATATACAGCTGTGCCATTGCACCTCACTCCTGCCCTGTAGCACTCCCTTACTATTCCAGTACTGGGACGTCTCATATACAGCTGTGCCATTGCACCTCACTCCTGCCCTGTAGCACTCCCTTACTATTCCAGTACTGGGACGTCTCATATACAGCTGTGCCATTGCACCTCACTCCTGCCCTGTAGCACTCCCTTACTATTCCAGTACTGGGACGTCTCATATACAGCTGTGCCATTGCACCTCACTCCTGCCCTGTAGCACTCCCTTACTATTCCAGTACTGGGACCTCTCATATACAGCTGTGCCATTGCACCTCACTCCTGCCCTGTAGCACTCCCTTACTATTCCAGTACTGGGACCTCTCCTATACAGCTGTGCCATTGCACCTCACTCCTGCCCTGTAGCACTCCCTTACTATTCCAGTACTGGGACGTCTCATATACAGCTGTGCCATTGCACCTCACTCCTGCCCTGTAGCACTCCCTTACTATTCCAGTACTGGGACCTCTCATATACAGCTGTGCCATTGCACCTCACTCCTGCCCTGTAGCACTCCCTTACTATTCCAGTACTGGGACCTCTCATATACAGCTGTGCCATTGCACCTCACTCCTGCCCTGTAGCACTCCCTTACTATTCCAGTACTGGGACGTCTCATATACAGCTGTGCCATTGCACCTCACTCCTGCCCTGTAGCACTCCCTTACTATTCCAGTACTGGGACGTCTCATATACAGCTGTGCCATTGCACCTCACTCCTGCCCTGTAGCACTCCCTTACTATTCCAGTACTGGGACGTCTCATATACAGCTGTGCCATTGCACCTCACTCCTGCCCTGTAGCACTCCCTTACTATTCCAGTACTGGGACCTCTCATATACAGCTGTGCCATTGCACCTCACTCCTGCCCTGTAGCACTCCCTTACTATTCCAGTACTGGGACCTCTCCTATACAGCTGTGCCATTGCACCTCACTCCTGCCCTGTAGCACTCCCTTACTATTCCAGTACTGGGACGTCTCATATACAGCTGTGCCATTGCACCTCACTCCTGCCCTGTAGCACTCCCTTACTATTCCAGTACTGGGACCTCTCATATACAGCTGTGCCATTGCCCCTCACTCCTGCCCTGTAGCACTCCCTTACTATTCCAGTACTGGGACGTCTCATATACAGCTGTGCCATTGCACCTCACTCCTGCCCTGTAGCACTCCCTACTATTCCAGTACTGGGACCTCTCATATACAGCTGTGCCATTGCACCTCACTCCTGCCCTGTAGCACTCCCTTACTATTCCAGTACTGGGACCTCTCATATACAGCTGTGCCATTGCACCTCACTCCTGCCCTGTAGCACTCCCTTACTACTCCAGTACTGGGACCTCTCATATACAGCTGTGCCATTGCACCTCACTCCTGCCCTGTAGCACTCCCTTACTATTCCAGTACTGGGACCTCTCATATACAGCTGTGCCATTGCACCTCACTCCTGCCCTGTAGCACTCCCTTACTATTCCAGTACTGGGACCTCTCATATACAGCTGTGCCATTGCACCTCACTCCTGCCCTGTAGCACTCCCTTACTATTCCAGTACTGGGACCTTCACACGCACGAGCCATGCACCGCACTGCTGCTCTGCAGCCCAACCCACTCTGCAATTCCATGAGGCATGAGCCCCCCCCAATAAAAACACAACCCACTGCTCTGCTCCTGGGCGGCGGATCAACTCCTCACTGCCACTAGGTGTCGCCCTGTGAGCGGGGAGTGCCGGGAAGTCGCGCACCATCTTTGGCAGCTGCCACTTCCGGTCTGCGCGGTGTAAGCGGCCAATCGGAGTGGGAGCCGCCGAGTCGCGTTGCAGTGACGCAATCACGCAGGCGCAGGCCGGAAGAGGAAGGCGTGGGTAGTGCGCGTAGGCCGAGGGGGTAAGAAGCGTCCTCCCCCAGCAGTGCACTCCTTCGGGCCCCCGGTAGGCGGGATATGGGGTGGGGGGCGCGCTGGGCTTTATCCCGGAGCCTCCGGGGAGGCGCTGGAGTGAAAAACCTGGCCCCGCTGTGGGGTCGAGTCCCGCTCCCACGCCATTTACTGACCCGAGGGCGTGTGCGTGTCCGGAGGCAGGACAGTTGGCTGCTGTAACTCTGAAGGGCAATGGCGTCTGCGAGCTTGAACGTTGCAGTTTTACCTAAGATAAAAAAAAATAAAAATCATGCGACCCGGTTCCGAGCTCCAAAGCCGGGCGATGTCTGCTCTCTTTTTGCTGCCATGCTCCAGAAATTGACACATGGCTTGGGTTTAAACATTATGGTCGTCCACGCTGGGCCACGCCATTGCTTTCCAGAAGCCTTTCGGGCATATAAACTGCACTGTCCGTACAGTCAGAGTTTGTAGCTTTTTCATTTTTGCAATTATAAATAGAAACGAATAACTGACGCTTACGTTTGTGTTCAATATGAAGGTGATTTATTTGGCGTTTGACATAAAACCTCATGACAAGAGTTCCACAGATATTTTAAATCTCCGATGGCTGCAGAACTTTAGTATGTCCTTGAATTCTGGCTGCAGAATACTGCATTCATTTCAGGAGAGGGAGTGGGAACTGTACAGATCTTCTACCCTGACATTGGTCCAGTTCAAAAATCTTACACAAGGTGCAATGCCTGCAGAAATTGGCATAGTATCTGACAATTGTTACTGTATTGTAAATACTTATCTCTTTGGGCTGGTGGTCTGAAAGAAAATGAGGCATCATATTCTATTCCTTCAGATATAACTAAGTAATGGTTAAGGAGCTAAGTGTTTCTGATCATTCCCATCATAAAGGGTCTCACTCTGCTTTTTGACTTTTAGGCATCATGTGGCCTGTGATCTGGACAGCCGTGCGTACCTATGCCCCTTACATCACTTTTCCTGTAGCCTTTGTAGTAGGGGCAGTAGGCTACCATTTGGAGTGGTTTATCCGAGGGGAACAACCCCAAGCTGTGGAGGAGAAAAGCATTGTGGAGCAGCGGGAGGAGCGGAAGCTGAAAGAGCTAATGGGAAAGGACCTGACACAAGTAACCAGCTTGAAAGAGAAACTAGAGTTCACCCCAAAAGCTGTGCTGAACAGGAATCGACCTGAGAAAAACTAAGGAGGGAGGCAATCCAGGGGCTCATGGGCAGTAATCTTGGCAGAGACCTCTTCCTACAGCTTCTTATATGATGACATTTGGCCTGTTCTTTAGACATCTTTTTCTTCTCAGCCTAAATTCAGAATCTGTAGTTATGCAAGATCTCACACTGCTGTGTTGCACACCTCACAACAAACAGGAAAGGGCAATATCTTGCAGCATGATCCTTATATTTTCTAACAGTGCCCAGACCAATAGAAGATCTGTTTCCATTGCTGTTCTGTCAAGCTGAACTGTAACTTTGAGCAGGCTGGGAGAGTGGCAAGGGCTCTGCCTCATTGAGCTGATCTGCACCAGATGCATATTCTTGTCTGTAACTCATAGAAGGCTGAAATCTAATAATGCTTTCCGCAGACAGCAGAGGGAACTGGGTAGATAAAGTGATTGCCATTGCCAGTGCACATACAGCAGGACTGTGGCAAAGAAAGTTGGAAATGTACTTGGATTGTTGTATACATATTGAGAAGATGATTGGGTTCCAGCATCTTACCTTTAATACCATGTGCAATATTTTGCTCTGGAAGACTGCCAGGGTGGGGCCATACTGTACATGTGTGCATAAGACCTTTGCAGTGTTTTACATGTATTGGGGAAACTGCTTTCCAGAGACATTGCATAGATCCTGCTCAATTTATTCCAGGTTGTCATTACTTCTCTTTCCAAGATTCAGACTTTCATACATGCATTCATTTTTCCTCTCTTCAGAAGAATTAATTTGGAGTCCCTTTCAAATTAAGCAATCTTGCCAGCACTTTCCCCACTCCAGCTTCTCCCATAAATGTGATGCTGGTGTAGAGCTGGCCCTTCTAGCTGTGTGAAAGCATTGATCCTGCATGCTGCAGCGTGCTTGGGCTGGGGTCTTGTCACACTGTAAATATGTCCATAATGCAACTTTTTGTTCTGGAGCTGTAACCTCTGAGATGCTTTCAGTTCCCAGTAAAGACGTTTTCACAGTAACTATGTAGTCTGTTTTTTCTGTGGTGGATTCTAAGCATTATGGTTAACAGAACTCTGATGCTTTATGAGGATAACGTACTCTGTTGCCGAGTTCCTTCCTCTGGGTCTCTATGTAGGAAGAATTTCAGTACCAGGCATACCTGAATCGAGCATGTAAAATAAAATATTGCATAATGTATATTAAAATGAAATAATTTAATAGAAAACTAGGACAGTGATAATGTTGAGGTAACAACGTTTGTTGGACAGAATGATGTCCTCAGAGAGACTCAATTACCAACAGAGTCCTGGTGGACAGAAGGAGCTCTCTCTTCTTGGGACATGACAGCTTTTGTCATTTATTTATTTATTTTTCTATACCGACATTCGATTTGACATATCACATCGGTTTACATATAACAAGATGTCTAAGGTGAAGCTTATAATGACCTGGTACCTTGTAACAGCTTAACTGAGTAACTGGCTCCGTACATATAACTGTTTTACAAGATAGTATTACCATAACTTATTACAGAATCTATTAAGAGTTTAATTAACTATGTACAGTGGCAGGGTACGGAAACAATGGGGATGAAGGGACTGTGGTGGAATTAATTGTCTCGTGCGAAAGCTTTCCGGAAGAGCCAGGTCTCGAGGTTTTTTCGGAAGGTAGGGGTGGATGAGACGGTTCTGAGAGCAGTTGGAAGGTTGTTCCATAGGTGAGGGGCCGCTACGGGCCTGTGAACTCATTTTACTTATCAAGCATTAACTTTAGTTAAATTATTGCCTGATTGTGTGAAAAACCCGGCAGCACAGTGAGCTGTCAGCCCCCTCTGCTCCCTTTTATGTACTGCATGCTGCTGCTGCCGCCATGTGGTGTAACACAGTACTACACTTTATTTCCCCGTATGCTGCTCAGTTTAGCTAAGTAACCATGGCCAACGGGGCAGCTTTTCCCGTCAGGTTAGTAGTTAGTGGGCTGTGTAATGCACTGTGTGTGTGAATCTGTACAACAGGCAGGGCATTGACAAAGCCTGTGTTCAGAGAGCATGATTAGTTTTGAAATTTGACTGAAACTGGCGATGAATTTGACCTTGGTGCCTTTGGAAGGGAAAATGTGTAGTCAGGAAGGGATTCAGGAAACTCTTCATGCTCTGATCAGATAAAGGCTTTTAGACATTGGCAGGAAATGCTCTGATCCAGCACTGGGTGCCTGTGACACTTCCTATTGTTGGTGTCTGGAGCCAAGACTAAACAGAATAGTTCCAGGAGCCCTGAGGTGAGAGGAGGGGACGGGGTGATCTCCTGTCACTGCCAAGCTCTGGAATCCGTTGCCAGAGGACGTGGTCAAGGTGATTAACATAGCGGGGTTTGAGAAGTTCCTGGAGGAGACGTCCATCACACTTTATTAGCCAGATAGACTAAAGAAAGCCACTGCTATCCCTGGGAGTGAGTAACAGGAATTAGATCTGCTTTATGGGATCTGCCAGGTACTTGGCACCTGGATTGGCCACTGTTGGAGACAGGAAGCTTGGCTCAATGGACCTTAGTCTGACCCAGGATGGCAATTCTTATGTTCTTAAGGGCCATCACCTTTACCCTCATCTTATGCAGTAAGGTTATTTTGAAAGTAAGTGGAGGAAAAGTTTAAAAGGCAATAAACTTACTAACGTGCAATTATCTCCAAATATGTTAATATCAGCTGACGTTTTCTGATTCTGGGACTCTTCAAGGCCTTTAGTTTGCCTATCCCACACCGCAGAAATTTGGTGAAATGAAGCTGGAAGGTTAGCTCTGAAAAAATTAGGATGTTTGCTGGTGAAGATTGGGCTGCTAGAGTCATGGGTGCATCCGAGCATGCCAATGATTTCCTAAAAGTCTGCATCCTATCGCTAGCTAAGAATACCAGAAGATGAAAGACTGAAAATGACAGTGAAGTCTAAATCTGTAAAGAAGCGGCTTTCCAATCGGACCAGTGAGAGGTGCACTGCGCTTCTGTGTCTGTCGTCCTGCTAGCAGCACAGGCAGGATTTCCAACTCTAGGCCTGAAGCATCCCTCAGGTGATGAGTTGTGTAAAGCTGAGGCTGTCAGGTTACTCTTAAAGCAGATCTCTCTCTCATGTAGTTGCTGTACTGGCTCATTATAATCCTTTGTTTTACTTTGTGTGCGCACCCAGTGACACTGGGATAGAATCTTTCTTCTACAAATATCTATAGTTGGTGTTTTATCTGCTCTGCTAAACTCTCTAGCATCTGAGTATAGGACTGTTCTCCGTTCTTAGTGACAGTCTCCTGGGTCTGGTCTAGGGAGGAGATAGCTGTCTCTGTTGTCTGGTTACATCCATCTTTGTATTCTGTCCTCTGCAATCTACTCCCTTATTGGCTGTGACATTTATTGTAACAATAATAGTCTAATATCTTGGACAGAGCTGTCCCTTTTGTCCCCTCTGTTGTACAGAGCTTGCTCCTGTTGTTTTCTTGATAATTAGACATGCTTGATCAGTACTTGAAGAATTGTAACTGACCTTGAGCATGGGTTCTGAAAGGCAGTTAAATGCAAACATATTGTAAGCCAGCTTGAGCTAAAACTGGAAGTGTAGCCTTTGATACAAGAATAGATGGGAGGAGGGGGGGTGTATTATGTACTGCAGCTGCTGCCCCCTTTATACCTAAAACAAATTATTGAAGGAGCAGTGGCAGGAGGATATGGAGGGCAAATCCTGGAGGAATGTTTCAAACCCTGACTCACTCGAGCATTTTCTGAAAACAGCCAAAAAGCAGGTCATGTTTGCAAGTCTGCTCTTCCTCTTGCTAGTGAGCTCCCAAGGAAAGCTGAGACCTGGAAATTATAAGTAACTCATGTCCTTAGCCATTCTATTTAAAAAAGAAAATTTCCCTGGGAAATATAGTGACCTGTAGTCCATAGAGATTCAGGCACAGACCCTAGGCTAGAAACTGGTTGAGTAGGAGATGCCAGAGGGTAGTGGTAAGTGGAGCTCACTCCAAGGAAAAGGGGTTGTTAGTGGTGTGCCACAGGGATCCGGCCTCTGTCCAGTTCTCTTCAACATTGTCATCAGCGATATTGCAAAAGGGCTATCAGCAAAGCTTTGCCATTTTGTGGATGATTCCAAAATCTGCAGCAAGGTAGACACCTTGGAAGATATGGAGAACATGAAAGATCTACTGAAGCTTGAGAAATGGTCTCGAGCCTGGCAGCTAAGCTTTAATGCTAACAATAAAACAGGGGAGGGAGTGGTACAGTATACAATGAAGTTCTTTTGTGCACAAAACAAGAGCAGGATCTGAGGTTGATATCATCTGATGATCTTAATGTGGTCAACCAAGTGCCAAAGTGATGGCGAAAGCTGTAAGGCTGCTTGGGAGCATAGGGAGAGGAATAACCAGCAGGAAAAAGGAAGTGATAATGCCCCAGTGTAAGTCCCTGGTGAGACCTCACTTGCAATACTGTGCAGTTCTGGAGACCGCACCTTCAAAAGCAGATAAACAAGATGGAGTTAGTCCAGAGGGGGAGTCTTCTAAAATAGTCGGCTGTCTACATCAGAAAGTATAGGGGGAAGACTTAAAAATCTAAGCATGTAAACCCCAGGGGGAAGGGGATGATAGAGACATTTAAATATCTCCAAGGAATGAATGCACATAAGGGAGGCCATGGAACCAGGGGTCATGGGATGAGGGTGAAAAGAGTAATATTAGGAACTATTTCTTTACAGAAAGGGGGAGTAGATGCATGGAACAGCTCCCAGTGGAGGTGGTGAGACCAGGATCCTATCAGAAGCACAGCAGATCTCTCTCCTCCACTTCCCATCCTCCCCACCCCACATGTGCATTCCTCTCGCATTTCCTTCCGTACTCCCTTGAGTTCCTGCTGGAACCCACTGCCCTGCTTTAGGGCTCAAGACCTCTAATTGAGGCCTCACCCAGTGAATTTTTCAAACCCTGGAATGAGTGATCACCGTGCTGGAGCCTTTTTCTGTGTCTGAAAAGCTCAAGATATGAATTATTTACATCTGTCATTTAAACTCATCTATCCATGTATTCTGTAACCCTTCACCATCGCTTTGGTTTTGCAACCTCTCTTTTCCAGATCATTTCTGGTCCCAGTACACTTCCTTGGACACCGCTCCAAAGGCTGTCCATTTATCCCGATGCAGGCCTGCTTTCTGAGAGACCGCAGAAGGGGCAGTAAAAGTCCAGGCCTTGATGCAAGCTCAGCATTTGCCCTTAGCTCCCTAATATGTGATTTATTTGACAAATTTTCACAAAATCTGGTGAAATTTCACTACTTCTGATTGTGCTTTGTTGTGAAATATAGTGCCAGTCAGTTATTACATGTGTGAGGAAAAACATTGGGGGATAAAGGTTCAAACACCTGGCAAAATGTGGAGTCTTTTTAGAGAATGATAAGACATTAGTGTGTTTTACTTTTTTTAAATTTTTTATAAGCTGCTTATATAAAACCCTAAGTGGTGTACAAAATGCTCATCCATAAAACAATAGCAAATGCACACAACAAGCCACATAAAAATAAAACAGTAGCAAAACAGCAAGGACAAAGGTCAGCTGACCAGCAGAGGAAATCGGTGTTCCACTGACGTAACGAAAAGGAGGATTCCGAAACCACTCCCCATGTCGGGGTCACCAGTGGAAGGAGCAAGAACCTAAGAAGCTACCGTACTGGGTCAGACTGAGGGTCCATCGAGCCCAGCATCCTCTTTCCCACAGTGGCCAGTCCAGGTCACAAGTACCTGGCAGGATCCCATCTAATTCAGCCGGTATCAGTGGAGGCTTGCGTTGTGATGTCGTCGTCGTTGAAAAAAGTGTTCGCGAACTTCCCCCAAAAAAGCCGCATATTGTTAGGGGCTTGAAATTTGAGATTTTCCTACGGATGAGAAATTTAGGGGCCTTTTTTAGTCCATCTTTAAATTAATATAAATCTATGTGTGGGGTTTGAATGTAGGGATGTTTCACAGTATTAGGTCAGTGTTGTAACAGCAATTGCCGCTGAGTCAGTTATTGTGGTGTTGCATTGGATATATGAGGGACAAGTTCTAGTAAAGAGGTCAGAGTTGTAACAGCATCTTTTGCTGAGTTAGAATTAGTCTGGGGACAAAGTTCCATAATGTATTTAACTTGGGTATTGTGAATGTATTGACAGCCATTTGATATATTTTTCTATATATATTAAACATTTTTGTAATTTATTTATATTTTTCAATGGTTTGTTTTTTTTATATTGAACCTCGGTAGTTTGTACCTTCGCTTGTGGTATTTTTAAAACAATATCCATGCCTGTTGTACGCTATTAACCTTTGTAGCTGCACCTTTCAGTTTTTTTCTAACTAGTTTCCTCATTTTATCAAAGCTTAGTGCTAGAGCTGTGGATTTACATACTGTCCCCCTTCCAGTCATTAATTCAAATTTGATCATATTATGATCACTATTACCAAGTGGCCCCACCATCATTTCCACTCTCCACTAAGAATTAGATCTAGAATAGCTTCCTCTCTTGTCGTTTCCTGAAATAATTGCTCCATAAAGCTGTCATCTAGGAACTTTTACCTCTCTAGTATGTACTGGTGATACATTTACCCAGTCAACATTGTGGTAATTGAAATCTCCCATTCTTACTGCACTGCCAGTTTGGTTAACTTCCCTAATTTCTTTTACATTTCATTGTCCACCTCATCATTTTGGCCAGGTGAATGGTAGTATACTCCTATTGCTATACTCTTCCCCAACACACATGGGATTTTCACCCATAAAGATTTGATTGTGCATTTAGTCTCTTGCAGGTTCTTTATCCTGTTGGACTCTATGCCATCCCAGACATAAAGCACCAACCCCCTATCACCCACCAAGTTGCTCCTCCCTAATATTGCGATATAATTTATAACCTGGTATAGCACTATCCCATTGGCTATTCTCCTTCCACCAAGTCTCTGTGATGCCAATTATGTCAATCTCATCATTCGCTGCTATACACTCTAACTCTCCCATCTTACTTCTTAGCATACAGACATTTCAAAGTGAGTTTTTTGTTTGTATTATCAAACTTCTTTTCAGTTCATAGGGATAATTTGGAATCCTTTAGCTCAAGTGAGTTTTTAATTACAGGCACTTGGACTACTTTTCTTATTATTGGAACCTCACTGTTGGGTGCCCTAACTCTAATGCTTCATTAGTATCCTTTGAAGATAACTCCCTCTGAACCATGCGATGCTGAGCGACTGTCGACTTTCCCCTTTGTTCTAGTTTAAAAGCTGCTCTATCTCCTTTTTAAAGGTTAGTGCCAGCAGCCTGGTTCCACCCTGGTTAAGGTGGAGCCCATCCTTTTGGTAGATACTCCTCTATCTCCAAATGGTTGCCCAGTTCCTTACAAAGCTGAATTCCTTTTCCCTGCATCATCGTCTCATCCATTCATGGAGACTGGGAGACTGGGCATGCAAATGGCAACATTTAGGGGTAGATTTTCAAACTATGCGAATAGGCCTACTTTTGCTGGCGCATCAGGCGCAAGCAAAAGTACGCTGGATTTTAGTAGATACGCGCGGAGCCGCGCGTATCCACTAAAATCCTGGATCGGCGCGCGCAAGGCTATCAATTCTGTATAGCCGGCGCGCGCCGAGCCGCGCAGCCTACCCCCGTTCCTTCCAAGGCCGCTCCGAAATTGGAGCGGCCTCGGAGGGAACTTCCTTTTGCCCTCCCCTCACCTTCCCCTCCCTTCCCCTACCTAACCTACCCACCCGGCCCTGTCTAAGCCCCCCCCTTTCCTTTGTCGGGGGATTTACGCCTCCAGGAGGGAGACGTAAATCCCCGCGCGTCAGCGGGCCTCCTGCGCGCCGGGACGCGACCTGGGGGCGGGTCCGGAGGGTGCGGCCACGCCCCCGGGCCGTAACCACGCCTCCGGGTCCGCCCCCAAAACGCTCCCGGCACGCCCCCTAAACGCTGCACGGTTTGGGCCCGCCCCCGACACGCCCCCCTCGGAGAACCCCGGGACTTACGCGAGTCCCGGGGTCTGCGCGCGCCGGTGAGCCTATGTAAAATAGGCTCACCGGCGCGCAGGGCCCTGCTCGCCTAAATCCGCCCGGATTTGGGCGGATTTAGGCGAGCAGGGCTCTTAAAATCCGCCCCTTAATGTGGACAAATGCAAAGTAATGCACTTAAGGAAGAGTAACACAATTATAGCTGCACAATGTGAGGTTCCACATTAGGAGTCACCACTCAGGAAAAGGATCGTTGATAGTACATTGGAATCTTCTGCTCAGTGTGCAGCAGCCAAGAAAGCAAATATAATGCTAGGAATTATTAGGAAATGAATGGAAAATAAAACAGAATATCATAATGCTTCTGTATCGCTCTATGGTGCGACCTCATTTTGAGTACTGTGTGCAGTTGTAGTCATATCTCAAGAAAGATATAGCAGAGTTAGGAAAGGTACAGAAACAGGCGACTAAAATGATAAAGGGGATGGAATGATTCCCCTATGAGGAAAAGCTAAAGAGGTTTGGACTCTTCAGCTTAGAGAAAAGATGCTGAGGGGAGATATGATAGAGATATATAAAATAACAAGTGGAATGAGTAAATCGGTTGTTTATGTTTTCAAAAAGTACAAAGACCAGGGGATACACAATGAGGTTACTGGGTAATACATTTAAAACTAATAAGAGAAAATATTTTTTTACTCAATGCATAACTCATCTCTGGAATTCAATGCCAGAGGATGTGGTGAAAGCTATTAGTGTAGCTGTGTTTAAAAACAGTTTGGACAAGTTCCTGGAGGAAAAGTCCATTAACCATTATTAAGGTGGAGTTGTAGATATTCACTGCTTATTGTTGGGATAAGCATCATGGAATCTATCTACCTTTTGGGATCCTGTTAAGTACTTGTGATCTGGATTGGCCACTGTTGGAAACAGAATACTGGGTTTGATGGACCCTTGGTCTGACACGATATGGCAAGTCTTATGTTCTTATAAGACTCTGGTGCTCTGCCTGCCTCTGCAGTCTTCACGTGGAACAGGGAGCATTTCAGAAAATGCTACCCAGGAAGTTCTGGATTTCAACTTTCTACCTAAAAGACTAAATTTGGCTTCCAGAACTTTCCTTCTACACCGTCCTATGTCGGTGGTGTCCTCATGTACTATGGTAGCCAGCTACTCCCCAGCACTGTCTAAAATCCTATCTAGGTGGCACGTCAGATCCGCCTCCGCACCAGGCAGGCAAATTACCAAGCAATCCTTACGTCCACCAGCCATCCACCTATCTACATTCCTAATAATAGAATCACCAACTATGATGGCCAACCTAACCTTTTCCTCCTGGGAGACACATCCTTGGTGCAAAAGGATAATGCATCACCTGGAGAGCAGGTCCTTCCCACAGGATCACCCGGAGAGCAGGTCCTTCCTATGGGATCACCTGGAGAGCAGGTCCTTCCTACGAGATCACCTGGAGAGCAGGTCCTTCCTACAGGATCACTTCCTGCTACACCAGAGTGATGATCTCTGACCAGGTGATTTTCCTCCTCCAAGGCAGCTCTGAGGCTGCCAGACAGGAGTTTGGATTTGGCTATTATGTTCCTGAAGGTCTCTTCTATATACCTCTCTGTCTGCCTCAGCTCCTCCAGGTCTGCCACTCCAGAGACTGGAATCTTTCTCCGAGAGTCAGGAGCTTTTTGCACAGGGTGCACATATATAACCTCTCACCAGCAAGTAAAAAACCATACATGTGAGACTTGGTACAGAAGACTGGAAGTCCCCTATCTTACTGCTGGACTGCTGCCTTTATCGTAATATTGTTGAGTTCTTAGTTAAATTTAAGTTTCTAAGGGAGTAGGGATGAGTAAATTAGAGTCCTTTACATTTATCTGGGAGGGGATAATCTTGATAAGGGCTGGGGAAATCCCGTGTTTTAGATAAAATCCTGATTGATTTTTGCTATGAAAGTGTCTCTTGCCTATAAATCAAAGAATGAACTGGGGTGGGGGAGGGAAAGACAGACACTAGAATTACCTTTTTTATGCTAGCTTTTTATTTCAGGCACACACAAACTCCAAACAATTGCCTACCTTATATCTTTATTTATAAAAATGTGTTAATCGCCTTCCAATTTTTACAATAATTTTCAAAGTGATGTACATACATTAAAAACAATAAAATGAACATTAAACACAGCAAAACATAAATACCTAACCACCTTCATGTTCCCACCCACCTACTCCATCTCCATAGAAACATAGAAGTGACGGCAGAAGAAGACCAAACGGCCCATCCAGTCTGCCCAGCAAGCTCCCATACTTATTTTTCTCATACTTATCTGTTACTCTGACCGCTGAGGTTAGGGTCCTTATTGGTAACTTTTTGGTTCTAATTTCCTTCCACCCCCGCCATTGATGTAGAGAGCAGTGCTGGAGCTGCATCAAAGTGCAGTAACAAGCCTAATTGGTTTGGGGTAGTAACCACCGCAATAAGCAAGCTACTCCCACGCTTATTTGTTTACCTAGCCTGTGTAATTCAGTCCTTGTTGGTTGTTGTCTGAATATAAATCCTCTTTTTTTCATTCCCCCCCTTGCCATTGAAGCAGTGAGCTGCACTGGATATGCTTTCCAAGTGAAGTATCAGGCTTAATTGGTTTGGGGTAGCAACCGCTGCAACAAGCAAGCTACTCTGATACAACATATTCATCACTACCTCTGTATTACCACCTGCCTAAATCATATTACAACCAGGAGATATATCACCATCTTTTGTTACCTCCCGCCTACTCCACATTTCTAAAAATAAACAAGCCACTTCCTTCATAGTAATACCCCACCCACCCACTCAATCCCTTATGATATCCTTTCATATTTTTAAGTTCTAAAATTTTTCAAAGCAGTACTCACCAATCCTCTTCAGCCAGCAGCAAAATTCTCTTCTCAATACTCCCACAGAATTTGGAACTTTTCAGTTTCTTGAAATCCAGAAAACCCAGGTTGAAGTACTTCAGTAGACTAATTGGAGCAACCTAAGCATAAGTGTGAATGAGTAGGCTGGCTGGTTTTCTCCTACGATTCTAAAAGTAGAGGTACATGTACACGAGTGCATAAACCATTGCCCCTTCTTATTCCTAAATCTGTGTTTGACCTGGAAGGGAGGGGTGGGATACTGGTAAATATGGATGGCTCTAATGTGGAGCGGAATCTTTTTTTTAATGAATCGTTTGCAAGTTGGTTGCGGGGTTTTATGGGAGTGATTGGAATGTGTGTATGGACCTGTGACAGAGTGACCCTGTTTTCCCCCTCTAAACCTGCATGGGTCCAGGCATGGGACCTAGTCTCCTTTAAATCCCACAGAGGGAGAGAGCTCTGTGGGCAGGACCCTGCTGGGGCACGGAGAGTCCTGAGGGAGGGACCAGCTGGGGAGCATGAGAGGGTAAGACCTGCTGTATTCGGATGGCCCCTATGCCTCCAGGAGGAAGGCAGCTCCTGTAAAGCATTTTGTCCAAACCAGAAGGAAATAAGTGTGCACTGAGCAGAAGCAACCAAAAAAACAAAGCGGTAATCGGTCGAGGGTAGCCACGGATGTGAGAAAAACAAAAACAAGACCGATGCCTTGGAAAGAAAATTTATTCAATATAGCAGTAAACGCCCAAAAGCAAGGCAGTCTACAACCCCAGTATGTTCCTGAATACTGCTAAGCTAGGCAGTCAAGAGGTATGCTGGGTTTTTTGTACAAATAAAAGTTTAAGGCTGGAGTCCGTCTGAATTTGTGCCTCCAGCCTGGGAAACCCTGCTCGGTCTCCCGCAGGACCCTACAAAAGACAGTTCTGCCTAGGGTTCCTGCCAGCCTGAGACATATAATGAAAGTTAAGCCTCAACAACGTCTGGAGACGCCTGGATCCCTCTAGTTGGTGTAGAACTATTTACTGTGTTATTTTGTTTAGTGAGCTGCTTTGGTTGGGTCTAAGCCTAAGGAAGACGGTATAAATACGTCAGGTGACTGCTGGCAAGAGATTCAGGGCTTCCGTGAGGCTGGCCCAGTGTTTGCAGCTTCTATGCTGCTGTTTCCACAGGGCAGAATGATTGAGCTGAGATCATGGGAGCTGTCAGTGTCTCCCTCTCCTCTCTGGCTTTTCTTGGCCTGTAGTCCTCTCTTTCTCTCCATATGGACTGGAGATTGAATGCCTATAGCAAGAGATAAATGTACGTCACGGTATTTCCTGCTGTAAGATCCTTCTGCTTAGAAGAACATTTTATCTGGTCCTGTGCATATTCTTAGGAAACCAAGGAAGGGGAAATGTAGCCAGAACTCCAAGGGCATTGATAAGAAGGACTTAAAAAAAACCCTCAAAATCATCAAACTTGACAGCAGATAAGGGCTGTGGGGCCCATGGCGTCTGCTCAAACCACTTCCTTAAAAGTTACTGACGCAAGGAAGACTTTTTTCCCCCTCTGTACTGTGACACAAATGAAGAGCTAAGAATGTTTTGTAGAATAATAATATTGTATTTACACAGCACTTCATAACCTTGTGGCTCGGACTGCTCTTCAAACACATCCTGCAGTCCTTATTTACCCAGTTTAAACTGCACCTCATTTTCTCATCCTCCAGAGGCTGAGCTCTGAACCCGTGAACCTTGGGTTTACACAGGTGGAGCAGGCAGACGCCTTGGATAGGGGGAGAGATGCTACAGGCACTTGGCAGTGTGTCGGAGACGCACAAATTATCGAGGATTTATCCCACTTTCTGGAGTACTATCTGCTTCAGCCCGGGGAAGGGGAAACCTTCCTTCTGCTGGCACAAGAGCAGGAAGGAGCCAGGCTCCTATTGTCCCACTCAGCCTGGGAGTGCTTGGTCACTCAGGCAGAGGCAGCGAGGAAGGCCAGGTTTCACTCTGGAGAGCCGCACGTGTGCGGACAGTTTCCCTCTCAGCTTCTGAATCTATCGAGGTGTCCGCTAACTTGCTGAAGATTGTAGTGACTAGGAAGGGCAGGGGGGGGGGGGGGGAACCTGAAGGAAGTCGCACCTCATTCACTTGCTGTTCAAGGCCTGCAGAGGGTAAGATTCCTCGCTTCTAAAGTCATCCTTGGCTTAGTTTGCAGTGCAAGCATCAAACTGACTGATATTTGGTATCTATGCTTTAATCCATAAATGTAAAATCCTGCATTTGGGTGCAGAAATCCTTCTTGGAGGTAAAGCACTAGCATTCACCATGCAGGATGGAGACCTGGGCATCATCTCTGGTGACCTGAAGAAAAGCTGCCACTGTAACAGAGCAGTTGGGAAGCTGATTGTATGCTCGGGGGATAAAGGAGCTGAAGTAATAAATCCCCTGCTGAAGACATTTCACGTTGCATCTTTTCCCAAAGTTGGTTTCCAGGCAGATTACAGCAATGGTTTTCAATGAGCAGAGGCATTTGCACGGCCTGCGATCAGAATCTGAAATGACCGTAGCACTGGGATCCAGCAGAGGAAACCCATGTGTGCATAGCTTGGGGTCCCTGTTGGATCCCTGCTGCGAGTTTTACTTTACTCCGGCGGCGTTAGAAATCTGTGATCTTCTGGGATGCAGTAAGCTAATGACTTACAAATGGTCCATGAGTAAAATGCACATTTCCTTTTACTCAACGCCATCGTATGCCATCAAACTGCCTATCTGCACTGTCTGCAGAGGAGCCGAGAAGAGGGACATCTGTAGGCGACCAAAAGGGAGAAAGCGGCATTCGTGGGAGGACGGGAGGAGATGAGCCTGGCTCTTCTGATGCCGAATGCCCTTCGAGTGAAAAGAAAAACAACTTTTACACCTTTTTATTAACCGTGGAGACTGGACGGTATTGGTAGATGGTGGGGAATAGTTGCTCTAGTTTCCAATGCTCCCGGCTTCTTCTCACATTTAAGCATCTTGGTACGTTTTATTCCTGCCCAGAGCCAGGCATTAGAGAAATGCACAGAAAGCTTTCTGACCCCAGCACACCTGCCTGCACTGCAGGGTAATAATGAAGCTCCTAGGCATGGAATTAGCATGCAGACATGCTAATCCTATTGTGGGGGGTTTTCTGTGCCATGGACCCCATTACATAGAGGTTGTTTTAGCATGAAAATATCTTCAGTAAAATGTGGGGGTTAAAACCTGTGCTAGAGTCAGTGCAGCCCCCAAAGAGAGGCGTCACTAGTAGAAATAGGGAAGCAGCATTACGTCTCTGCTGAAACCCCACCTTGAAAACTGCATTCAGCTCTGGAGACCACATCTACAAAAAGACATCGACAAGGCAGAAGCAGTTCAAAGAAGTGGTGCATGGACTGCGCTATAAGAGGCAGATCTTAAAAGCATTACTCGCACAAAACATATGCAAATTTAAGAAGCCAGGAAAGGTGCACGTACAGAAAAGGGGCAGTTCCTGGGTGGGTGGGAGAGTGAGTGAGAGAGACTCTGTGTGGAGTCAGTCTTGAAAGCACTGCAGTGTACAAATCCACTCCTCTTGTTAGACGTTTCATCACTTATAAGGTCTAAAATTCTTTACTGATGTCAGTTTTACTATGAATGCCTCTGAATCTGCTGTAACAACACCTCCCTATCCCCATCTCTCTCTCTCTGATGTATGTGTGCCAACAGTATGCTGCATGCATTCCTTTTAAAATTTACCCGTATGCCATACCCAGGGAGTAAAAGACACGCTGAGAAAGCAGAGATCAGATACCTGGCAGGTTTTAGACAGAAACCAGGTTGCTATTTTTTATCTGTCTGTTTTAACTGGTTTTCCACTCAAATCAGTTAGAGTAAAACATATATTCACAGGATGAAAACTCTATTTCACCATCATCCATCATCCACCTAACAATTACAGTAAAATATAAATGACAGGAATTGTTGTGAATTAATGAAAGCTCCTGACTATGCAGGCAGTCTAGCCTGGGTCTCTTCTCTGGCCATCCTGACTGCACCCACTGTGCATGGAAACCCGAGAACAATTCCTGCCTGAGAAGGAGATTCAATAAGAATCTTACTAAGAAAAGGCAAACAAAGCAGGGAGTGAAATGTGCATGAAAGCAAAAATCTTGGGAATGCAAGTTTTAGTAAATGCCTGCAGTGATTGCCCAGAAAGCTGAGAACTGGTAAAGCCAAGGAATCTCTTAGGAAAGCACGATTTATTGGGACTTTAGGTGCTTCATCCTCTGAACTTCCTGGAGTGTGTGTTAGATTTAATTTAATTTAAAGTGTAACTTACCATTGCCAATTAAAAATCACAGCAAGGCATGGAACAAAATTTAGCCCAGAAAATAATAATGATGCAACATCCAACCTAATACATACAAAACAACAAAATACGTAAAACCAGCAGAACAACCACAAAGTACAAAGTCAAATATAAAATCGGAGATGCACATCTCTGTGCATCTCCGATCCATGATAATGTGGCAGGGAATTAAAATAGCCTCATTTTTAGGTCCTTTCTTAAAGCAAGCTCAGCTCTGCTGGAAGTTTATTGTAACCCTAGAATATAGTAGTGTGGGAGTAGCGTTAGGAATCGCATTACTGAGATGTTACGAGTACGCTGTGTGCTAGTTTTGCATTATTTTGGTACCGTTGTACATTTACACTGTAGGGTCCTTGGAGGTGCTGCCATGGATTTATACTGTCCTGTGGCAAACTATTCTCTGCACAGGCCCCCAATGCAGTCTGTGGCTTGTAGGCCTGCTTTTCATAGGGAAGGAGGTTCCGACCCCAATAGTGCAACAGAATGGGAGTCAAGAACCAAATGAAAGCCAAGAAGATTGGACCCATCTGCTCCTTGTCACCGCATATGATTTGCACCCATACCCCAAAAGTGTTGTGGAAGAGTAGCGTATTCCCTGGCCAGAGAGCAGCAGGAAGTGTGTGGCAAGGTGACTGACAATGTCAGGATGCAGGAAGCCATTGAGGCTATTGAAAGCCATTTCCTCCAGCTTAGTGGTTCACACACGCCTGTAAGCGGCTATCAGAGGGGCTGTGCTGGACAGACGGGGCATTGTTTGAAAGCTCTGAGCAGAGAGCTATATAAAACTCCTGCTGTAGAGCAGGGGATTGTTCGCAGATAAAAGCAAGTTCTTTTTCAATGTTTGGATCTTATTGTATACAGCTGCCCGTGCGCAGCACAATGCAAAATCTTTCTGGCTATTGTGATGGTTATTATCATGTGTGCACCGAAGAGTTTGGATTTTTCTGGGTAGAACAGGCTTGTGCACCAGCTTCCTCACAACCTCTTAACCTCCATATTTTCCTACAGCAGTTTCAAATATCCCCTGAAATAAGAGAGTAATTTACATGGCATGTGCTGCAGGAGTGAAGGAGCAGCCTAATGGTTAGAAATGCTGCCTGAGAGCCAGGGTTCAAATCCCTCTTAAGAACATAAGAAGTTGCCATTTGGGTCAGATCAAGGGTCCATCAAGCCCAGCATCAGTGGCCAATCCAGGTCACAAATACCTGGCAAGTACCCAAGCATTAAGCAGATCCCATGCTACTAATGCCATTGATAGCAGTGGCCATTCCCTAAACCAACTTGACTAATACTGGTTGATGGACTTCTCCAGGAACTTTTCCAAACCTTTTTTAAACCCATCTCAGCTAACTGCACTAACCACATCCCCTGGCAATGAATTCCAAAGTTTAATTGTGCATTGAGTGAAAAATAATTTTCTCCGATTAGTCTTAAATGTGCTACGTGCTAACTTCATCCTAGTCCTTTTATTATCCGAAAGAGCAAATAATCTATTCACATTTACCCATTCTAGACCTCTCATGATTTTAAAGATCTATAATCATCTCTTCTCCAAGCTGAACTGCCCTAACCTCTTTAGCCTTTCCTCATAGGGCACCCATTCCATGCCCCTTATTATTTTGGTTGCCCTTCTCCAGCGCACCTATATCCTTTTTTTAGATGTGGCGACCAGTACTGCACACAGTACTCTTCTTGTACTCTTCTCTCGCTGATGCTCCTTGTGACTTTGGGCAAGTCACTTTGCCTTCCATTGCTCCCAGGTAACAACTTAAATCTTAAGCCCTCTCTGGGAAGGGTCCTACCTGAATTGTAAGTTTGGAAAGGAAGGGCATTAACTTTTAGGCTGTTTCTCATGAGAAACAACTACTTTTAACAACTACTTTTAACTTTTAGGCTGTTTCTCATGAGAAACAACTACTGTTGTTTTTAATGTTATTTGTTATCAGTATTTATTCAATTTTCTCCAAGTTCATTTCCCTGTTCCATGTAAGACTCGCATGTTAAGTCACTCCAATGTTATATGTAAACCGAAATGATTAGCAACATTGTTGCTAGAATTTCGGTATATAAAAAATGTTAAATAAATAAATAAATAAATAAATTATAGTAAAGAGAGACAAGAACAAAAGCACAAAATAATGGAACGCAACACAAAAAAACCTAGAAAACACAATGAAAAAGCAAAGCGAAGATCTTTCCGTGCACAGCCCTATTTCTTTGTCCTGCAAGTGGCTCAGCCTTCTGTCTTCCTTCTGTGAAGGAAGAGACTGGCTTTTCATGCTTTGTTTTCCCCTGTCCTGAGCTAGGCTTCTGCTTTTAAGGCCTCGTCACAGCGTGAACCTCTGTGCCCGTGCCACTGGTAAACATTTAGCAGATCCGCCCATTCCAGCCTGGCATCGACAGCTGTTCTGCGACTCTCTCCATCAACATGCAAACAGCCTCCTGTGTGTGGCTGATTTTGATGCCCTCAAGGTGTTCTTCATGTCCAAAAGTAATTGGAGCCCATTTTCGGTTTCCTTTTGACTGTATGGTCCCTGGCTGACGTCAGGCTGTCGAGCTGTGAGATGCCTGCTCTTTCGGGAAATGATTTGGATCCCATTGAAGCTCTCATCCTGATGTAGAAGTCAGGGATCTGAGAATATTATCCTGCAGAGAATGCATGCCAGCCTGTCACAATGGGTTCTGGTATTTTGCCATCCCTCTGTTTCCCTAAGAACAAAGGCCATCAGGCCACCACCCAACCGCAGATAGCCAGAACCTAATAGGAGGGCTCCTTGTTAATGAACACAAATGACTTGTCCCTCTCAGGATTGGGGGAGAGCTATCATGGTCTGCCAGGCCGCAGCACCTGGACAAGAATAAGAGGCGCAGGAGCAGCCTCAAAGAAACCTAAATCTGCAAACTCAGAAGCCTATTTCGGAAAGCTTTTCTCCTACTTTGTATGTATGGGAAAACGCTGAGTGAATGGGGTCCTAACTTCGTGGAAGTGTCACATCAGTTTATAATTAAGAACCAATAAAAGGAAAAATGAGATGAGGACAAACTGCTCCTTCCCGCTCTTCCTCGGAGAGACCCAGCCAGCCTGAGAAAGTGCAGAGCTCAGTGTCCCCAGGACTACCGGAAATGTTTCATGAATTAAATCCCATCATCAGCTCGGCTATATCTGAAAAGGGTCTGACAGATGCAGTGACCCTTCAGAGGGTTCCTGGCACGCACCCTCTCCTTATTCTGTGAACCCTACCCTACGGTGCTTGTTTGTCCCTGCGGAGAGAAAACAATCCCCCGCCAGCCCACTGCGCTTTACTGCTGACCGGGGCTGGAATTTTGTCAGGGTAAATATGGGCCAAGGCCGTGAACTGGATACGGACAAATAAGGCCATAGCCTTGGGAAGTGCACACGTGTTTCTGACAACAGAAAGTGTCTTCCTTTTGCAATGTTGGTGTGGAAAGGAATTTTAAGGAGCAGTGTGAAAGACGAGGGCCCACGGGCCGCACATTAAGAAGGAGGGCGTGTTTCCCAGACGTGCCCGGCCGATTCCTCGCTGTTCCCAGCGCGTCCCTGATGTGCTGCAGCAGCTGCTCCTCTTCCTCCGGCAATGGTCTCTTTTTTTAACTTTTTATTATGTTTCCCATGTGGCAGGAGGGCCTGGGAGACCCAGCAGTAACTAAGACATCTCCTCCTTGCCCTGCTCTGTTTACTTAGCTGTCAGATGCTCTCAGGAGAGAGTCCTTCATATTCCAATGGCCACAGGGAAAAGAGCCGCTGGAAACCCGGCCAGAAGCTGAGGAGGGAAGAGCAAGCTTTTATCCCAGCAAATAAGAATGCAATGTGCAGCCATCTCACTGCTTCCCGGCTCCACCGCCGAGAAAGCATCCAAATCAAGAGGCAACAATAAAACAGAGGTCACATCCTTCAGTCCTAATACATCGGCCTGCAATTCCCAAGAAATAATTGTCCAATCGTTGCAAGAAAAATACTTCTGCACATGCCGCCTGCTAAATCTGGCTGAAAAGGAGAGAGGGCCTGCAACGCTCATCTTTAATCAGATCCCTCGGGGCTGCGGCAGGAGAACTCTCTAGGAGAAATGCAAAATCCTAAAATGTAAACATAATAAAGTAGAAAGAGCGAGAAAAGCCAGACTAAAAACCGAAATCCGGGCCTGCACAGCCCTCTCTTCGTTTTGGGCTTCCCTTCCTGACATTTTGCTTCATTTTGTGATTGTTTTGTTTAAAATGAAAAAAAAACTAAAAAGAAAGAAAGAAAAGTCATCCTCCTTGGAGGAAAGCTCGCCCCCCGCCCCCATGTCACTGTATTATTCTTTCCTTCACGGGGGAGAAGATCCGAGGTCCCCATTGTGTCTGGGCGGTGCCGTTATCGAAGGTCCAGCCTCGGCTGAATGAATGAGAATTTATTATCAGCCCGGGGATTGCTGCTGACCGGGGGGAACGAGTTTGGGGGTGAAGGCGTCCTGGTGGGGGAGGGGTTGCCAGTTGTACTTAACAAAAATAAAGCACATGCAGTGCTCTGGAAGCTGAGCCGGCCTGGGCTGAGTATTTCCTCCTTCTCAGAGGAGAAAGGAGCCTCAAGCACGGCAGCCTGCAGGCTCTGTCTGTGCGGCTCTCCTTCAACCTCTGAGACACTACAGGTCCGTGCAGGCGTTGGGATAAGCCCAGGCCTGGCTCGGCCTGGCCCAGGCTGCTCCCAGCCCTTCATCTTATGTCTGAGTTCAAGCTGTGCCTCCCTGTCCTCACACACTGCCTCCAGAGCACAAGCAGAAATAGGGCGACATGCTTCTGCAGTGGCGAGAGGGCGCTCGCCCGGCATTTTGGCGGTGATCCATATTGGTTTTGATGACTGGACCAGAACCAGCCAGTCAGGAGGCAATTCTTTGACTTCTTGTTCCTAAGATCCTTACCAATATGTTGAGGATGTCCTATATGTAGAAAATATGTAAAAAACGAGCAATGCTACGATTTTCAAATACTGTGACCCATTTATTCTTGCATAAGGTTTAATACTATTTATTTATTTATTTATGTAACTCTTTTCTATACCGACATTCCTGCTACAGATCACGTCATATCGGTTCACATGGGACGAGGGAGTTAAAACATTAACATTGAGGAAGAAGCAAAGTTACAATAAAACAAGATCGTGTGAACTCGTGAACTGAAATAGCCAGGGGCAGAGAATTAACGTAATAAACTTAACAAGGATATGCTGCTTGTGCCTATGTAATCCAGATGTTCTTTTTGTCATAATGTTTGGTGTTATCTCTGTGCAACAGTTTAATAAAGAATTTCTAAACTAATTATAGTTACGTTGTAGATGATGGAAGAAAAATACCGACTGGGCCATCCAGTCTGCCCAGTTATTCCTGTCTACAGTGCCCAAGAATGGTTGTAGCCCAGCTTAACCCTCAAGCTTTCTTCTCCTCCCTCCTGAATAACGAAGCTTGCAAGTTCCTGGGAGCCACCAGTAATGGGCCCTGGACAATTCCCCTCCCCCTTTTCTCCCCTGCCCATCCTGATGACATTTATTGGAACTGCGTAGCCTAGGACGAGCTGTTTCGCAGCCCTGATCGGGTGGGTTAATTAGGAGAAGACATTGTGCCAAAAATGTCTGAGAAATGGCAAATAGGAATTTAAAGGTTAGACTCTTACAACATGATCATAAATACTGAGGGATGAAGGTAGCATTATGGTTTTGTGACATCCCACGTAGGTTCTAATGATCCATTTTTCTTTGGATTATTTATGTCTCCTGAACTTCTCAGATTAATTAGTCTATTGCTTTCCTTTGGTCTGGCGATCATCAGCTGCACTGACACAGGAAACCTGCTCTTTTCTTATGGGAAGCTGCAGTCATGGGAATACCCCTTATATTCTTTAAATGAAACCCTTAGAGCTCAGGAAATGAGTTTGATAATATCTGTGCATTGCTTTACGGTAGACAAGGATCTCTGGTTTATTTGAGATAATTGCAGGCCAAAGTGTGTTGGATTTGGGGTAAAGTTACAACCTGGCTCCAGATCAGCAGGAAAAGCTGTGCCATTCTGCTTCCACCTCACTGAATTCTGGGACTTGTAGTCCTTCAGTTCTTCAAGAACAGGGTCTCCATGATCAGACCAAGGCTTTACATAAAATCTATGATTTCTAGTTGGGGACCCCCTGGGCCACATAAGGGTTAAAAATACAATATGAGAGGCCAATTAGAAATACCTTCAAGCAATTTAAGTAATGAAGAATTTTAATAAAGACTAAATATTCTTTTAGGGGTTTTTGTTTTAAGTTTGCAGCAGAATCTCTCTTCATGTCCTGTTCGACCCAATAGTTATTTTCATAGACGACCGGAAGATCAGCTTGAAAGAAGGCCAGAGATCCCTCGGCTCCAAACCTTTGTTTGCCTTACAGCTCTTTCTGCGGGGGACACCAGGCAGATACCGAGGCTTAAACCTTCCTCTCCCACCCCTCTCGGACATCTCGGAGGCAAAGAATGTTCAGCTTAATCCTGCAAAATCCCAGCAACCGGGGGGGAGGTCAGCAACTTTCCACAAACCATTGATGAATTCGGCAGCCGTATCTTGGGGGAGTCGTAACCATTTTAACCGATTAAGAGGCAAACCCAGGTAAGAGGAATTGCAGTATTTATAGTCCAATCGTCAAATGCTAAAGCAGGATGAAGCAGTAAATCTAACATCCTGCATTTCAAGGCAAGGCTTCACTCTTCGATGAATCTCAAGGAAGACAAGGAATTTGGCACCAATGACAAAACATCTAGAATCTGATTGACCCCCCAAGGTTGATAGGACATCCTTTACGGAGATATTCGCGCCCAGGGTAGAGGGAGCAGGAAGGGAAGCCACATCTCCCTATTCACCCAGGTTTGAGAGTTAACTCTCAGCCTTTTCCATGGCTGCCACCTGCGCCTGAAGAAGGATTCCCAGGCCACTCTTTTGCCTTGCAGTAGGGGGAGTGGTCACTGTCCTTTGCTACAGGGATACGGATAAGAAAATAATCCTTATGGGAATTCCTATAGCAGGTGCCCGTTACGTGGCTCCAGCTAGCAAGGAGGAGGCCTGATTGCTTGCACAGAATGGCGGCAGCTCTCAGGACTGAATGCATAAAGGCTACGGCTGCCGCTTCTGTGACCTCCGCCTGGGAAAAGAAAGCCAAGTGGTTTTGCTTTGCCAGCAGTTCTCGAAGCAGAGGGGTTACAGGGCAAGAATTGCCCCCTGTGCCCTACAGCTCCGCTGCAGGCTCCGGAGAATCGCGTGTGTTGTTCTTGGAGAGGCAAGAGGGCAGCTTCCTCCAGCTGTCCAAGCACAATAGGAAGCCCAGGACAGCGCCGGCTCCTGCACTGCCAGCGAGAGGCAATCTTACAAAAACAGCCAAACAATAGTGCAGTGTTATTGCAACTTGGCATGAGCTGGCAGCCCCTGACTGCTTCCAGAGGAAGGCTACCCAGACCTCCTGTGCTTTTATCATGCCAGAGGGATTTGGGAAGGCATTAGGGGGCCACAGCTACTTCGCCAATGAAAATATTAGCTCTGCTGCGAGAGATGTATTGAAAACACCAGGAAAACTGCAAAATAAGCATTTGAAAGAGATCTGGCCATGAGGTGAGGGAGCATCTGTTTCTTCAACTTTTACAGCCAAGCTCCTCTCCTGGAGGAGCTCTGACAGAGAGCAAACACAGCAAACGCACCACGTAGGGATTCAGGGCGAGCTCCGTCCCCAGGGCTGCACGTCAGATCTGGGCACTCGTAGGCAGGATGGGAGATCAGGCCCTCCAACCCCAGAGGAGATGACTGGAGTTTGGGCCTCCTCATCCCAGTCCCCCACAATGTGTTCGCACCTTTCAGAGGTCCATCTGTAAGAGACTTGTGTAAACTGGACAGGGTGGCTCAGGGTCAGCACACAGGTTTCCAGTAATCACGAAAGGCCATGAAGAGATGCCCAAGAGTTTAGCAGCGCACAGGCAGAGAAGACTCCGAGCTTGCAGCGGTGGGCGGGGCACAGAAACCGCCTGGCGGCCTTGTACTTCCAACGCTGCCTGTGACTGCACTAAATCAAAGGAAGGGCAGCTCTCCTGCCATCCCAGCACCTTTATGTCACACGTGAGGAGGTGCAGGCCTTCACCAGTAGCACCAGCTACTGGTGAAGCACTAACTTGAAAATGATTACCATTTCAATTAATGCGATATAATTTAATTTTAATTAAGCAATTTATATTCCCCCTTACATAGCCAAAACCACTCAAAGGCCAATTATAATATAATTGACAAAAGTTAAAAATAGTGAAAAAAAAAGTCACCCCCAACAATTTAATATTAAGAAATACAATAATTATAAAATAACACCAAAATATCATCACACAAACCCAGCCAGCACATCATCTGTATAATCGCATGCAGCCCATTACATTATTATAAAATAAATTGTCTACTGCACCCTAACCAATATTCAATCAAGCATATCGAATACTAAAATAAAAGAATGAATATATGACAGCTGCAGGCAGTAATGCAATGTGGTGACATTTTTCACTTTCAGCTCAGAGGTGCGGGCGCTCCTAACACCATTCTGGACACTGGGTCAGTGCTGGATCAGAGGGGAGAATGTCCCCCTAACACCATGCTGGACACTGGGTCAGTGCCGGCTGGTAGGGGAGAGTGCCCCTAACACCATTCTGGACACTGGGTCAGTGCTGGATCAGAGGGGAGAATGTCCCCCTAACACCATTCTGGACACTGGGTCAGTGCCGGCTGGTAGGGGAGAGTGCCCCTAACACCATTCTGGACACTGGGTCAGTGCTGGATCAGAGGGGAGAATGTCCCCCTAACACCATTCTGGACACTGGGTCAGTGCTGGCTTGGACGGGAGAGTGCCCCTAACACCATTCTGGACACTGGGTCAGTGCTGGATCAGAGGGGAGAATGTCCCCCTAACACCATTCTGGACACTGGGTCAGTGCTGGCTTGGACGGGAGAGTGCCCCTAACACCATTCTGGACACTGGGTCAGTGCTGGATCAGAGGGGAGAATGTCCCCCTAACACCATGCTGGACGCTGGGTCAGTGCCGGCTGGTAGGGGAGAGTGCCCCTAACACCATTCTGGACACTGGGTCAGTGCTGGATCAGAGGGGAGAATGTCCCCCTAACACCATTCTGGACACTGGGTCAGTGCCGGCTGGTAGGGGAGAGTGCCCCTAACACCATTCTGGACACTGGGTCAGTGCTGGATCAGAGGGGAGAATGTCCCCCTAACACCATTCTGGACACTGGGTCAGTGCTGGCTTGGACGGGAGAGTGCCCCTAACACCATTCTGGACACTGGGTCAGTGCTGGATCAGAGGGGAGAATGTCCCCTAACACCATGCTGGAACATTGGGTCAGTGCTGGTTCAGAGGGGAGAGTGCCCCTAACACCATTCTGGACACTGGGTCAGTGCTGAATCGGAGGGGAGAGTGCCTCTAACAACATGCTGGATACTGGGTCAGTGCAGGCTCGGAGGGGAAGAGGGCCCCTAACACCATGCTGGACACTGGGTCAGTGCTGTCTCGGAGGGGAGAGTGCTCCTAACACCATGCTGGACACTGGGTCAGTGCTGTCTCGGAGGGGAGAGTGCTCCTAACACCATGCTGGACACTGGGTCAGTGCTGGCTCGGAGGGGAGAGTGCTCCTAACACCATGCTGGACACTGGGTCAGTGCTGTCTCGGAGGGGAGAGTGCCCCTAACACCATGCTGGACACTGGGTCAGTGCTGGATCAGAGGGGAGAATGTCCCCCTAACACCATGCTGGACACTGGGTCAGTGCCGGCTGGTAGGGGAGAGTGCCCCTAACACCATTCTGGACACTGGGTCAGTGCTGGATCAGAGGGGAGAATGTCCCCCTAACACCATTCTGGACACTGGGTCAGTGCTGGCTTGGACGGGAGAGTGCCCCTAACACCATTCTGGACACTGGGTCAGTGCTGGATCAGAGGGGAGAATGTCCCCTAACACCATGCTGGAACATTGGGTCAGTGCTGGTTCAGAGGGGAGAGTGCCCCTAACACCATTCTGGACACTGGGTCAGTGCTGAATCGGAGGGGAGAGTGCCTCTAACAACATGCTGGATACTGGGTCAGTGCAGGCTCGGAGGGGAAGAGGGCCCCTAACACCATGCTGGACACTGGGTCAGTGCTGTCTCGGAGGGGAGAGTGCTCCTAACACCATGCTGGACACTGGGTCAGTGCTGGCTCGGAGGGGAGAGTGCTCCTAACACCATGCTGGACACTGGGTCAGTGCTGGCTCGGAGGGGAGAGTGCTCCTAACACCATGCTGGACACTGGGTCAGTGCTGTCTCGGAGAGGAGAGTGCCCCTAACACCATGCTGGACACTGGGTCAGTGCTGGCTCGGAGAGGAGAGTGCCTCTAACACCATGCTGGACACTGGGTCAGTGCTGGCTCGGAGGGGAGAGTGCTCCTAACACCATGCTGGACACTGGGTCAGTGCTGGCTCGGAGGGGAGAGTGCTCCTAACACCATGCTGGACACTGGGTCAGTGCTGGCTCGGAGGGGAGAGTGCTCCTAACACCATGCTGGACACTGGGTCAGTGCTGTCTCGGAGGGGAGAGTGCTCCTAACACCATGCTGGACACTGGGTCAGTGCTGGCTTGGAGGGGAGAGTGCCTCTAACACCATGCTGGACACTGGGTCAGTGCTGGCTCGGAGGGGAGAGTGCTCCTAACACCATGCTGGACACTGGGTCAGTGCTGGCTTGGAGGGGAGAGTGCTCCTAACACCATGCTGGACACTGGGTCAGTGCTGGCTCAGAGGGGAGAATGCCTCTAACACCATGCTGGACACTGGGTCAGTGCTGGCTCGGAGGGGAGAGTGCTCCTAACACCATGCTAGACACTGGGTCCGTGCTGGCTCGGAGGGGAGAGTGCTCCTAACACCGTGCTGGACACTGGGTCAGTACTGGGTCAGAGGGAAGCATGTCCCCTAAGATTGTGTTGGGTCAATTCTGGCTCAGAACGGCGCATTCTCCTAGTGCCTTGCTAGGGCTCTGGGTCAGTATTGCGCACCCTAACACTGTCCTGGGACATTGGGTGACCTAGGCAGAGAAGCAAGGCCAGTTTTAGGAATTTGTTCCTACCTCCTTTAGATGTAGCTTCATATCTTAATCTAGCCCTGCAGATGAGCACTGACAGCACATCCTCTGCAGCGAGTGCTCTACGGATCTCCCATGCAAACTCTGCAGTTAACTGGAATGAGAGCACATTTCCTGTTAAAAAGGAAAATAATTGCATTCTAGCCTCTTCTTGCACTTTGATGATCTTTTTTTAAATCTGATAGGGACAGGAAATGATACACAGACAAACTGAATCCTTTTCTTTGCTGTCACTGGTTACTGTAGGGTTTCAGCTACAGAAGAAAATGCCATGGGTGACGCTAATGGAAACTGAGTCCTTCTGATGCCACATGTTTTGCTTTCTTATTTTTAGACACTGGCTTGTTGCAAGAAGCCAGCAGTCCGATGCTCCGTGCTGTGCATCCAGCAGCTGGAGCCCTGAGTCCCTGCCACCCTCAGTATTTGCACTATGGAAGCAGGAAGGATGTTTAGAAAGTGGGAGCTAGGAGTGCGACAGGGGAGATCTGACTCCTGCTCTCCAGGCTGCACGGGCAGACTTCTTATGGAGACAGCTCAAATGAGTCTCCGCTTGAACACAATGGAAAGACTGGATTTTCTTTCAAATGGCTCCTCGTCAGAAATTCCTCCCACCCCCATCACAGGAACTGGGAAAGGTGCTAGATCTGCTCAATGTGTACTTTATTAGCTGTGGATCGTCAAGTTCTCAAGCAACAGCGTAACAAGCATCTGGAAGGGGAAAGGCCCTTCCTAACAGAAACAAAGGCTTTCCCAACCATAGGACACTAAATTTAACTTTAATTGTGTGCCCTAGATAGAAAGATGGAGAACGGCAACGCATTGCTCCTATGAAAGCTCCCTCCAGAACCCACGTCTGCACGACTGTGAAACGAAGCCGAAACCCTAACAGTCCTGAAGCCAGAGATGAAGAGAATATCACGGAAGCAATGGCGCTGCTTCCTGCAGGGAAGATTTCTTGCCAGCCTGGTGGAACCTGCAATATTCATTGCACAAGGAAAAAGCAAGACTGCACGGACTGGAGACTGAACTTGGGTCACATCGTAGCCTGAGCCCCAGCAGCCTGGACGCTGCGCCTTTCTCATCTCTGAAGCCAAGCCTGGCTAGGATGATGCATGGGGAGCTGCAGGAAGCAGCTCAGTAGGGGGTGCTCTTCAGAATGAAGACTATACAGAATAAATTCAGCTGCTGTGATACCCTATCCCCGATGTGAACATTAAATCCTAGAGTTATGGAGACTTGCAAGCCAGCACCTTCCTTAGAAGCAGCCTTGGGGCTGTTCTAGCATCCATGGCTAGCTCTGCGCCCTGCTTCATACTGCTGCGGGCACCTGAAGGAAGGCGTCTACCATCAGTATGGGAGTGTGAGCCGTGCTTCATACTGCTGCGGGCATCTGAAGGAAGGCGTCTATCATCAGTATGGGAGTGTGAGCCATGCTTCATACTGCTGCGGGCATCTGAAGGAAGGCGTCTACCATCAGTATGGGAGTGTGAGCCGTGCTTCATACTGCTGCGGGCATCTGAAGGAAGGCGTCTACCATCAGTATGGGCGTGTGAGCCGTGCTTCATACTGCTGCGGGCATCTGAAGGAAGGCGTCTACCATCAGTATGGGAGTGTGAGCCGTGCTTCATACTGCTGCGGGCATCTGAAGGAAGGCGTCTATCATCAGTATGGGAGTGTGAGCCATGCTTCATACTGCTGCGGGCATCTGAAGGACGGCGTCTATCATCAGTATGGGAGTGTGAGCCGTGCTTCATACTGCTGCGGGCATCTGAAGGAAGGCGTCTACCATCAGTATGGGAGTGTGAGCCGTGCTTCATTCTGCTGCGGGCACCTGAAGGACGGCGTCTACCATCAGTATGGGAGTGTGAGCCGTGCTTCATACTGCTGCGGGCATCTGAAGGAAGGCGTCTACCATCAGTATGGGAGTGTGAGCCGTGCTTCATACTGCTGCGGGCATCTGAAGGAAGGCGTCTACCATCAGTATGGGAGTGTGAGCCATGCTTCATACTGCTGCGGGCATCTGAAGGAAGGCGTCTACCATCAGTATGGGAGTGTGAGCCGTGCTTCATACTGCTGCGGGCATCTGAAGGACGGCGTCTACCATCAGTATGGGAGTGTGAGCCGTGCTTCATTCTGCTGCGGGCACCTGAAGGACGGCGTCTACCATCAGTATGGGAGTGTGAGCCGTGCTTCATACTGCTGCGGGCATCTGAAGGAAGGCGTCTACCATCAGTATGGGAGTGTGAGCCATGCTTCATACTGCTGCGGGCATCTGAAGGACGGCATCTATCATCAGTATGGGAGTGTGAGCCGTGCTTCATACTGCTGCGGGCATCTGAAGGAAGGCGTCTACCATCAGTATGGGAGTGCGAGCCGTGCTTCATACTGCTGCGGGCATCTGAAGGAAGGCGTCTATCATCAGTATGGGAGTGCGAGCCATGCTTCATACTGCTGCGGGCATCTGAAGGAAGGCGTCTACCATCAGTATGGGAGTGTGAGCCGTGCTTCATACTGCTGCGGGCATCTGAAGGAAGGCGTCTACCATCAGTATGGGCGTGTGAGCCGTGCTTCATACTGCTGCGGGCATCTGAAGGAAGGCGTCTACCATCAGTATGGGAGTGTGAGCCGTGCTTCATACTGCTGCGGGCATCTGAAGGACGGCGTCTATCATCAGTATGGGAGTGTGAGCCGTGCTTCATACTGCTGCGGGCATCTGAAGGACGGCGTCTATCATCAGTATGGGAGTGTGAGCCGTGCTTCATACTGCTGCGGGCATCTGAAGGACGGCGTCTACCATCAGTATGGGAGTGTGAGCCGTGCTTCATACTGCTGCGGGCATCTGAAGGAAGGCGTCTACCATCAGTATGGGAGTGTGAGCCGTGCTTCATACTGCTGCGGGCATCTGAAGGAAGGCGTCTACCATCAGTATGGGAGTGTGAGCCATGCTTCATACTGCTGCGGGCATCTGAAGGAAGGCGTCTACCATCAGTATGGGAGTGTGAGCCGTGCTTCATACTGCTGCGGGCATCTGAAGGAAGGCGTCTACCATCAGTATGGGAGTGTGAGCCGTGCTTCATACTGCTGCGGGCACCTGAAGGACGGCGTCTACCATCAGTATGGGAGTGTGAGCCGTGCTTCATACTGCTGCGGGCACCTGAAGGAAGGCGTCTACCATCAGTATGGGAGTGTGAGCCGTGCTTCATACTGCTGCGGGCATCTGAAGGACGGCGTCTACCATCAGTATGGGAGTGTGAGCCGTGCTTCATACTGCTGCGGGCATCTGAAGGAAGGCGTCTACCATCAGTATGGGAGTGTGAGCCGTGCTTCATACTGCTGCGGGCATCTGAAGGACGGCGTCTACCATCAGTATGGGAGTGTGAGCCGTGCTTCATACTGCTGCGGGCATCTGAAGGAAGGCGTCTACCATCAGTATGGGAGTGTGAGCCGTGCTTCATACTGCTGCGGGCATCTGAAGGAAGGCGTCTACCATCAGTATGGGAGTGTGAGCCGTGCTTCATACTGCTGCGGGCATCTGAAGGAAGGCGTCTACCATCAGTATGGGAGTGTGAGCCGTGCTTCATACTGCTGCGGGCATCTGAAGGACGGCGTCTACCATCAGTATGGGAGTGTGAGCCGTGCTTCATACTGCTGCGGGCATCTGAAGGAAGGCGTCTACCATCAGTATGGGAGTGTGAGCCGTGCTTCATACTGCTGCGGGCATCTGAAGGAAGGCGTCTACCATCAGTATGGGAGTGTGAGCCGTGCTTCATACTGCTGCGGGCATCTGAAGGAAGGCGTCTACCATCAGTATGGGAGTGTGAGCCGTGCTTCATACTGCTGCGGGCATCTGAAGGAAGGCATCTATCATCAGTATGGGAGTGTGAGCCGTGCTTCATACTGCTGCGGGCACCTGAAGGAAGGCGTCTACCATCAGTATGGGAGTGTGAGCCGTGCTTCATACTGCTGCGGGCATCTGAAGGACGGCGTCTACCATCAGTATGGGAGTGTGAGCCGTGCTTCATACTGCTGCGGGCATCTGAAGGAAGGCGTCTACCATCAGTATGGGAGTGTGAGCCGTGCTTCATACTGCTGCGGGCACCTGAAGGAAGGCGTCTATCATCAGTATGGGAGTGTGAGCCATGCTTCATACTGCTGCGGGCATCTGAAGGACGGCGTCTATCATCAGTATGGGAGTGTGAGCCCTGCTTCATACTGCTGCGGGCATCTGAAGGAAGGCGTCTACCATCAGTATGGGAGTGTGAGCCGTGCTTCATACTGCTGCGGGCATCTGAAGGAAGGCGTCTACCATCAGTATGGGAGTGGTGGCAGCACTGCTGCACTGTACGAGGAGCAGGCCTTGCTCCTCTCCCCACGTTCCTCAGGGGACCTGCAGCTGTACAAGGGGAGAATTGGTGACCTGACGGTAGAACAAGGTCAATTGAACGCCAGGCCAGGGGGTTCCTCTCCCCCGCCTATCATTCTCTCCCAAATGGTATCGGGACCAGGGCTGTGCAACTTAAGCTCTCACCTGTTCCTCAGCTCCCTCGAGCTGTGATTCAGTGTCCTTTTCCGGCCTCCATCATTCGTACCTGCAGTCAGTATGTGGACGAAATGGAACTGTCACCCCACTTTATAGCAGCTCGCCCTGCCCACTGTGAGCGAAACAGCAGCACCCAGAAGAGTCTCCTTCACGTCGAACTTTATTCCACACCATGACATAGGTCACAGATTCATAAACAAACAGTGGTCGTCAATCTAATATCACAGAACAGGAGCATCCCCAGGGAAAAAGCACTCCTTCTGTCTCCGAGAACGCTCTGCTCACAAACAAGAATAAGAATTAAGCACACGTCGGGCTAGCCCTGTGTCTACAAGAAGAAAGTGGCAGACTTTGAGAGGTAAAACGTTTCTTTTGAACAAAGAACTGCAGGAGAGGAGGCAGCTTCGTGCTTTTAAACAGCTGCCTGGCACTTCCTGCCTGGTGATGCGCGTCAGAAAACAAAAAATGACTGAAAAACAAAAACCAAAGCCCACTAAGTCGCAATGCCTGAAAGCTTTTGGGAACAACACTGTCCAGTTAACTTAAATTCACATAATAAATGTGGCTGGGGATGATTGCAGGTACCTAATTTAATTAAAGTATGGTGGGTGCTGGTTGATTAATGATCATATAGAACTATTCATTGGATAACCTGATTAGTGGGGTTTGATTTTTGTTTTTCACGTCGGCATTCACAAGCACCAGAGGCTTCTCGAGGCAGGGGTGAAAGCTGTGACCACTAGGGCTGTCCACATACCTCGCAGACTTTATAGTACACGGGTAAAAACGGATCGTATGTGCATCACTCATTATTAAAAATACATATTCGCTCTCTGTTTTTACCCGTGTGCTATAAAGTCCCTGAGGTCTGAGGGTACCAGCCAAACAGAAGAAACAAATGCACATCCCTAGTGATCCCTCCAGACCCTAAGGCTGGAGGGGTCACCTTCCGGTCCCACCACAGGCTAAAGATGTACAGGCCCCTCCTCTTCCCTATGCCAACTCTCTCATAAACAGGTGAATTTTCAAAGGAGTTGCATACGAAAATGTAACATGCTAGTGTAGCAATTTTCAAAAGCTATTTACCTGTGTTAAGTGCAATTAACACGGGTAAAATGTATTGACAATTCAATGACAGATATTGTAGCAAATTTCAAACGTCCACGTACATAACTAAAGTGCATTTACTCATGTAAAACCCAGTTTTAAGCACATAAATGCTTTTGAACATCTGTTGTCACTAACAACTGCTGCCTCCACCCTCTCTGAGCAACTGAACCCACAAATGGCCCCCAGTAGCTTCCTTAAGAACATAAAAAATTGCCATACTGGGTCAGACCAAGGGTCCATCAAGCCCAGCATCCTGTTTCCAACAGTGGCCAATCCAGGCCAGAAGAACCTGGCAAGCACCCAAACACTAAGAAGATCCCATGCTACTGATGCAATTAATAGCAGTGGCTATTCCCTAAGTAAGCTTGATTAATAGCAGGTAATGGACTTCTCCTCCAAGAACTTATCCAAACCTTTTAAACCCAGCTACACGAACTGCACTAACCACATCCTCTAGCAATAAGGTTTGGATAAGTTCTTGGAGGAGAAGTCCATTAACGGCTATTAATCAAGTTTACTTAGGGAATAGCCACTGCTATTAATTGCATCAGTAGCATGGGATCTTCTTAGTGTTTGGGTAATTGCCAGGTTCTTGTGGCCTGGTTTTGGCCTCTGTTGGAAACAGGATGCTGGGCTTGATGGACCCTCGGTCTGACCCAGTATGCCAACTTCTTATGTTCTTATCTTCTTAAGGAAGCTACTGGGGGCCATTTGTGGGTTCAGCTGCTCGGAGAGGGTGGAGGCAGCAGTTGTTAGTGACAACAGATCTTCATTTCCTCGGTAGGCCCCACTCCATCCTGAAGCTGCCCCTGACAAAACATTTACATGTGTAATGCTACTCGGTGGTATAACATCGAGACAACAAATCCCAGAATGCATTGGGATGGAAATGTGAAAAAATCAGGACTGGTATAGCTGAGCCTTGCATATGTAAGTGGGGCATCACATGGGCGTGACTTAGCTGTGTGTGTGACAAAACCCTGCCCACAGGCCCAGTGCAACTCGGGAGCAAAGTATCACCAAAGGCTGGAGCTCGCTGCAAAAGGCAAGCCCATCCCTCCTGTTTAATTGGCTGCTGGGTACCAGCAGTACCAACCAAGCTGAAGAAAAGAAAGGTGGGTTCTGATCCCTTCATGCATTCTCAAGCCCAACTCTCTTTCTTTCTGAATGATGGATATATGAAAGGCTACCTAAAATATCCTTTGGCTAGTAAGTGGAGCCAGCATAGCACAAAACTTCAGTATTTTATTACAGAATCCATGGTTCTAATAGTGATATCATATAAGATGGATATTAAACAGCCCAGTTACTTATGTAAACTGAAGACTAAACTTTGCTAACCTGGCCAGCGGGCATTAACACGATAAATTAACAGTTTGAGAATGTATATCTTAGTTTCACAGACATTTGTGCGGCTTTGGTTGCATGAGTCAAGTTGCAAACTCCACTCTAAACGTGAGCAATGAATTACTGTCTAAATAACAAAAAAGACATACACCCTCTCTCATACACAAAGGAGCGGGGCATGGGTGTGGTTTGGGCAGGATGTGGGCATTCCGGTACTTTAACACCCAATCTCATACACATAGGGGTGGGCATGGATGTGGTTTCAGCAGGACTTGGGTATTCCGGTACTTTAACACCCTCTCTCATACACATAGGGGTGGGGCATGGGTGTGGTTTGGGCAGGACTTGGACATTCCGGTACTTTAACACCCAATCTCATACACATAGGGGTGGGCATGGATGTGGTTTCGGCAGGACTTGGGCATTCCGGTACTTTAACACCCTCTCTCATACACATTGGGGTGGGGCATGGGTGTGGTTTGGGCAGGACTTGGGCATTCCGGTACTTTAACACCCTCTCTCATACACATAGGGGTGGGGCATGGATGTGGTTTCGGCAGGACTTGGGCATTCCGGTACTTTAACACCCTCTCTCATACACATTGGGGTGGGGCATGGGTGTGGTTTGGGCAGGATGTGAGCGTTCCGGTACTTTAACAACCAATCTCATACACATAGGGGTGGGGCATGGATGTGGTTTCGGCAGGACTTGGGAATTCCGGTACTTTAACACCCTCTCTCATACACAAAGGGGCGGGGCATGGGTGTGGTTTGGGCAGGACTTGGGCATTCCGGTACTTTAACACCCTCTCTCATACAAAAAGTGAACAGTGCATATGGCTTGGGCTGACCAGGTGGTTCTGGGTTCAGTGGGACAATTTTGTCCACGTGTGTCTCCTGGAATATTTGGGAATTTATAATCCTTATTATCTCAGCCTAATCATTCCAGACTACCATTCCTAGAATGCTTTAGGATGAGCTACAGGAAAATCAGGGCAGCTTAAAAAATCTCTCGCAACTTGGTGCCAGCAGACAGTGTCATTACCACTGAACCAGTAGCTCAAGGTGATGCTTTTGTACAGTTCCTAGTTAAACTGGTGTTAATAAAAGCAAAGAGCCTCTTAGCTACTGAGACAGACTCACTGCCAAAAATCTTTGGGAAACAGTGTAACAAAAGGTTAACAGTGCACAGGGGATATTAAGAGCCAGACTTTGCATAAAATCAATAAGTACATCTGGTATTACATCTTCTAAGGAAGAAGTTTTCACACATCTGTCTCTCAACATATATTACTGATAATGATCCTCTCACATTGAATAAAAAACCTGAAATTATAATTGAACTGCCAACAAGCTCTAAAGAGGAATAAACTGTCCTTTGCTAATGACATCATTGCTTATTTGTCTCCACTGGATTTTGTACCTCAGTGTAGGTGGCATCAGATTGGTGCAAGCTGGCTCCATTATGGCATTGTTCTTGAGGCAGGAGGATCACCAAATGGCTCCACATTTTCAGGACGAGGAAGATCTAATTCCAGTTTTACACCACTGTATTTGTAGCTTGGAGACCTGACTCCCTTAGGGAAATCACAACAGGCAAAACCAGGACTGCGTTTGCTTAACCTGAAAAAATTGTAGCCAACTGGTTCTACTTCCGAAAACTTTAACCTAACCCTTGGCTGTATGCTCTTCAAGCAGGCTTTTGTCTGAATTATCTACAGTGTGTTGTCAGGAATGCATGATCTTACTTGGATAAGGACATTTTTGCAACGGCAGAGATAATCAACTAGAGTTTTAAAAATAATGATTTTCCAGCAAGATTTTTTTAAATTAAAATTGCAACATCTCATTCTTCCTTCCCAGACTTGTCTCACTTTCAGTGCTGGTGCATTAATTGGCTTTAAACATACTGTTGTTTAGATGCCGAACTGCTGGCTCTGCTTGATGGCTTTTCATGAGCCTCCACAGAATGGATGGGCATGGTTAGTGGGGAGAAGGCACTTTGGGATGACTGTTCTAGAGCTGCTTTGCTTCTGCTGTGTCCTGTCAGGTGATTTTCCATATTGAAGTTGCTCCAGTTCTCTTCACTTGCCATCTTGTATCCCATATAGGGAGGATGGTCCTCACTCATGGGAGGACAGAAGTAGGATATGTTTTGGAATGGAGCATTGGGAAGGTTGTAGGCTTTCTGTGGGAAGCTGTTGAGATCTCTTGGAGGTGAGCTAGGTGGACCCTTCTTCACATTGTGAAGCATGCACTTGCAAACAAGGTGGACAAGTTCCATCAGGTTGAGAAGGAGTGAAACCAGAGACACCACCATCATGAAGAGGATGAAGATGGTCTTCTCCGTAGGGCGGGAGTTGAAGCAGTCCACTTTGTGGGGGCATGGATCCCTTTCACATACATACACTGGGGCCATCATAAAGCCATACAAATACCACTGTCCAAGCAGAAAGCCAGCTTCAAACAAACTTTTGAAGATGACACTTACGGTATAAGTCAACATCAAGGCACCCTGAATCTTGACTTTGCCATCCTCTTGCATACAGATCTTAGATAACTTCTTCTCAATGTCTGCGATTTGCACATCGACTTGCAGATCTTTTGTCTGGAGAGCTCGGAGATTGCTCTCCCTCTGTTTCAGCTTTTCGTCTTGCCTGGACAGGTAGATCACATGACCCAGGTACACCAGTGTTGGTGTGCTGACAAACAAGAACTGCAGAACCCAGAACCGGACATGAGAAATGGGGAAAGCCTTGTCATAGCAGACATTGATACAACCTGGCTGCTCAGTGTTACAAAGAAACTCTGACTGTTCATCCCCCCAAACAGACTCTCCAGCCAACCCCAAGATCAAAATCCGGAAAATGAAGAGCACCATCAACCAGACTTTGCCGATGGCAGTGGAATGCTCCTGTACTTGGTCCAACAATTTCTCCAAGAAGCCCCAATCTCCCATTCTCTTTGGATGCTGTATCTGTAAATTAGAAACTCTTTGTTAGCTCCATCTGTTTTAAATTGAGACAATGCACATTTCAGTTAAAAGTAAACATCTGTGAAATATGTTTTTACATTTATATTTTATTTTTACTTGCATGTGCCGAATCTCAATGGTCTAAGAGCAGAGAGGCAGTAGAATAGCCTGCGGTAATCATCATACACTTTAGCATTGATTCTACTTGCAATGCACCGAATATCTGATCCTTAGGCCCCAAGTTTCAATAACTGCACAGCACAGAAGTCTGTATCATGTGTCCACATGCCGCAGAGCTCCAGTTCATCCCGGTCATAACAGGAATGTGAACATATAAATATGGTTTCCACTGTAGATTTCCATAAAATACATGCATCAGAAAAAGATTTTACAGAGCTCCATGAAGACATTATTTACATTTTGAGATAATTTACAAAATGTGCAATTATTATTGTATTTGAAAATACTGATTCACCACAACTGAATGTACTGCTAAAGACCCTATTGAAAGCATTATGAGTTGCCCCATCATCATTGTATGTTAGCATGCCAAAAAAAAAAAATTACAATAAATAACAACCAATGTTTCTTCTAAGCAGTGGGAGTCCACTAACCACATTCTAACTGTGGAATGAACAGAAGCCCTCCCATAGTTTGAATTTTGTGGGTCCAATGGGTCCCAGCTGCTCTGCATGATTCCATTGCAGGAAGACTACAGCTCATCCTGCATTAAAACGCAGGCAGTGGACTCTTGCACAGGTTAGAGGGAATATTGCTTGGCTCAGTCCAGGGACTTTACCATGGATCTAAATAGAGCTCCTCTATCTATCACGCTGCTTGCTCACATTGACACTCAGATGGCTTCTCGGCCTTGCATTGGCTAAGCTCCAAGTTCCGGGTCTGAGCCATGATCTGAGGTTTGCCCTGAGAACCTGTACAGTACAGGTGAAGAGGAGAGTGTTAACACCCTGCCACCAGACCTCACTGGGATATAAAACTGCTTAGTCTCAGACCAAATCAGGAAGAATAAACCTCCCATTAAAAAAAAGCAACAACAATAACAAAAACCCCAACTCTACATTTTGAGCAATTTGCCATTCCTGTTATTTTAGATATTCTCTGTTAGACACATGCATAAGGATCCAAGCAAAACACCAGTTCTCTCACCCAACCAGTGCTGCACCTCTCTGTAACTCCTAGCTACTTTCCATTGTGCTTTTTTCCATCCTTCCATGACTAGGATGACCTGTACAGAAACAACCTGTATAAACACATCACATCCTTCCTAAAACTTTACGAATACAGTTCTGCAAAATCTCTCTCTGGAAACCAAAACAAATCAAGAAGCATGGTGACTACTGATTACTATCTTGCCCTGCTCTTTAATCCTCTGCTAAAAACAAAGCTGAAATGAACCACTGAGGGCTAATGTTGCCGTGATCCTGTTTTATTTGACTTAAAAAAGAAGCTGTCAGCAAGTGCCTGGAATAGGCAGGACATTCCCAGTGCTAATTCCTGTAAAATTCTGTTGCTTTTAAAGTGTTGTACATGCGTTTTTCTCTCTCCCCTTTCCTGATGATGTGCTAGAGGGGCATCAGGTGTTAGGGAGGGGATAGACAGAACTGAACTAGTGAGATGGGGCTTGAAGGAAAACTCCTGCTTCCACCAGTTCAGCACTCACATTTACTGCACACCCAGCTCGCACTTTCTCTTCTTAGGGCACAACCACAATGCATATTCAGAGGGAGGAAATGTAGAATGGCTATCCACTTTCACCAGGAATGCATGCACATGCAGTGGAAAGAAGACAGAAAAGAGTCACCAGGGGTGGGGGGAACGCCTGGCTTAGCTAGGGCCCACACAAGTCTCAAGGGGATTAGAAACTGGTTGAGTGAGAGTAGCAAAGGGTAGTGGTACATGGAGTTCATTCTAAGGAAAGAGGGCCTGCCAGTGATGTGCCTCATTGACCAGTCCTTGATTTGCTTCTGTTTAACACTTTCAAAAGTGATACCGAGAAAGAGCTATTGAGGAAAGTTTTGCTTTTTTGTGGATTAAAGCAAAATCTGCAACAGGAAGGTGTGGAAAACATAAGGAGGGATCTAGTGAAACTTGAGGAATAGTCAAGAGTTTGTCAGGTAAAATTTAATACTACAAAGATTTAAGATCATACATTTAAGTTGTAAAAACCCAAGTATAGGGGGTGAAGACTGTTCTTGGACAAAACAAGAGCAAGATATGGGGATGATCGCATCTGATGATCATAAGAATGGCCAAACAGGTAGATAAGGCAATAGCAAAAGCCAGAAGGACTATGGGTGTATAGAGAGAGGACTAGCTAGCAGGAAAGAGGAGATGATATTGCCTCTGGATAAGTCACTTGTGAGACCTCATTTGGAGTACTGTGTAAAATTCTGGAGACTGCACTGCAAAAGGATAGAAACCAAATAAAATTGGTCCAGAGGCGCCTACTATAATGGTCGCTGATTTCATCATAAATCATATAGGGACAGACCTAAAGACCTAAACATGTATATCTTGGAGGAATGATAGACATTTAAATACCTCCAAAGATTAAATGCAAAGGAGGCAGGTCTCTTTCAATGGAAAGGAGGCTTTAGAATGAGGGTGAAAGGGGGTAGACGCAGGAAATCTTTCTTTACAGAGAGGGTGGTGGGTGCATGGATGGCCTCCCTGTGGAGGTGGAGGTGGTGGAGACAGGAACAGTACTGGAGGTCATGGAAGCATGGGATAAGCACAGAGGCTCTCTGAGGAAGAACCAAATGGCCTTCACCTGCCTTCACGTCCTCAGGAGCAGAAAGAATGGGAGCAGATCAGCAGCGCTCTCCTAAGGACAGCTGTAGTGATAAGTTTGCATGAACAAATCCTTGTCTTTAGAATTAGAGCAATAGCCTGAGGAGTGCTGATTTGAGTACAGGACCTTTGAATACTCAAAATGCATATGCTGAATACATTTAAACTGCAGGTATAACCTATTGTAGAGCTGAATTTTACCAACATGCCTGCTTCTGAACCAGCGTATATTTTGATTAAGTTCTTACAGCGGATTCCCTGCTGCTCATTCCCGATTCTTGCTGTGAGCATTGCTTGATCGCAGGCAGTTTTCCTGCTGCGGTATAATCCAGTGGCCCAGATCTCTTCTCACTCGTGAGAAACCACGATGCAGGAAGAAACAAAAGGGGGAGGGGAGCAGTTGAACTACGTCCTGGGGATTTCTAATCATTTTACATTACATACAAAGGAAAGGAGTTTGGGGTTGATGGACTTCATCATTTATATTAAGGTTGGCCAGTTCTGGTCCCTGAGAGCCACAGACAGGCCTGCTTTTCAGGATATCCATTATATGCAGATCTATCTCATGCATATTCATTCTGGATATCCTGAACACCAGAGCTGCTTGTGGCTCTTGAGGACTGGAGTTGGTCCCCTGATTTATATAAAGAGATTGGTGTCCAGGGTCTGTCTCGGGCTGTTTCTTTACAGATCCTAGGATTCTACCAGAAAGAAAAACAGGTAAGGTCATTTTTGGGTATCAGATTGGGCCTCATGAAGGGTGCAAGAGGTTCTCATGAGCACCCAGACCTGCTACCCTCCCTGCCTCAGTAACAAGATGGATTGTAAATGATATATTTATCATGATGCCACTGTTAATATTTATGCGATGCTTGGCTTAGGTTATATGTGATTTGCTATGTTGCAAGTCACCATGAGCATTGCAATGAAGTAGTGATATAGACATCTGAATAAATACATGCAAACCTTTTCTCACTTAGCGTAGAAGGGGCTTAGCCCAGAGCTGAGAAGTTTACTTCACCACTGTCACCACTCAACTTCTGTTAATCGAAGGCAAGCAAGTGCAAAAAGGTTTTGTGCAGTGCGATGCAGTGCATGCCTCATCTCTGCATTTCCTGCCCTGCTAACTCCATAATTACGGGGAGCAGTACAGCTGGGCTCTTCGGGCAGTGTTGGAAACGGTCCTTAGTAAGCAAGCTGCTTCCCAGGACACCCTCGCTCTTCCACTAACACCATAGCGACTGCTTTTCACTTCATTCCTTCCTCCCTTTTGCTGTAAATCAGCTCTTCCTGCCTATTTTATGAGAGGCTGGAGATGTGGAACGGAGAAGAAAAGAAAGGTAAGGGAGAGAAAACAACCGGTGAGAGTTGCTGGAGGGGGGGCCTGGTGCCCCTTTTTCAGTTTTAGACTGAGAGTCTTTGCTGTTTCTTACATTGTGGGTGCTGGGGATAAAAGTAAGAAAAGTGATAACTTTGTTGTAAGTGCAAGATGACTGTCGGGTCATATTGTTTTGTAACTTAGCTCAAATATGTTGTTGTTTTGTCAACTTGGAGATGAATACAATAACAGAAAACCAGATTGATGCCACTTTTTTTAGGTCCATGAAAATATTTTTAGAAGTTACAAATGCCATCCTGTGCTTTGCTGAATGGATGACGCAACGAAGGGGGAACCTGGAGGGCACCAGAACCGAAATCCGCACCATTAACTGCTCTACAATGCATGCTGTAATTGGGTACGAGAAAGCAAGCTTGGCTTACCTGTCTGCAGGCTCAGCGGTGAAGCTTCCAGCTCAGGAGAGAGGGCAGCATCATGAGTGACCTTTCCAGTGGAAGGGCTCTCTTGTAACTTTCATATAAATATGTCAGAAAGACCGTGCCAAGGGAGGAGGAGGAGAGCAGCCTTTGCCAATAACTCTGGGCTGGACTATTCCTGGGGGCAGGCTGGAGGTGGTGCAGGAAGCTGGGGGGGGCAGGCTCTGGGCTGGAGAAGGGGAGGCTCAGCTGGTTTGGAGGACTGGCTCTTGGAGGTGCGATGTGATGCAGAAAGTAGACTGAGGCACAGAGATCTTTAAAGGGCCAGATGTTCAGCACCTGCACAGAAGATTGCACTTCTGCATTGATGTTTGACTTTTTCTGATATGAGTCATCGGTTGCCCTGTGAAAGAATGAGGGGAAACATTAATCACAGGAAGGGCCTTAATGGGTTAACTCAATGGCACCTTCTTCTTCTTTTCTTTGTACTCTTGGCTATGTCCTGCTATTTGATGGCTCCGGTATGAGATCTTCATTATGGCAAAATCCAATGTAAGTGCAAGCCACAGGCTTCTTTCACCCCATAGCCAAAGGACCCAATTGAAGTTGCTCTGATTCTAAGATAAAAAGGGTATGACTTGATTTAATGTTCCATTTTATGCTTCTCGCGCTGCCTGAGCTACGCTCATTGTTTATTGGGGCTGAGAATTAGGATGAAGTTCAAGTTATCAGAACCTGAATGCGTTCCGGTGAATACCAGAACGTCTCAGCCACAATAATGCAAAGAAATGCATTGTGTCCAGGATAATTCCAGACACTGCGGTTTGGGCATTATTGTCAAAAGAAAGAAATCCTGATCCAGCAGCTAAAAATGTTGCTGATGTAATTTGCAATCTGCACGTTTGCTATATTAAAGTGTGTGTGTGGCACAATAAATTGTGGAATTAGCTGAGTTTCCTACCAAGCCCTGAACTTCTGCTTTTTCCATAGACGTTGCCTTTACCCCCAGATTTCACAGACACTGCACAGTTTCTTGTAAAGCAGAGCAGAGTCTGATTCACTATATTACCAGTATATACAAATGGACTGGCAGGAGCCCACAAATAGAAATAAAAAATACAGTTGCTGAAATATGAATCTTGAAAAATCATCCTAGATTTCTTTTTTCAGTAAGTCACTGACTTGGGAAAAGAGAGGGCTCCAAGGGGCCCTCTGTCAGTAATTGCTTGGGCCAAGCTTGCTCCGATGGGATATTATAACTTGATTATATTTTCCTAAAAGCTGAGTACATGCACTCAAAAAGAGGGGTCACTGGGTATCGGTGTCTATCAAGGGCTGATTTAGATAGAAATGGTTATTTCTGCTTCTCTGCTATCTACAGTCACATGAGTACCTTGTTGAAAGAGGTTTTAAGGAGTTTTAAGCCACAAAAGGCACTACTCAATCATAATTTTTCTTTTTAAATGCAAGATCTTATTCTGCACTATGGATGGTGCACGCGTTCTGAGTATTATCTGCATAACATAGAAGATGCTAAACTACATCCAAGTGTAGTACTCACAACCTATGCCTAGGCATAATGAATGCTGCTGTCCCCTTGTCTCTTCACAGAGCGGCAGACAATTGGGTGATGAGTGAAAAGAAAATGGGGCTGTTCAGTTCTGTGCTACCCTGAGATAAATTAATTTCATGTAATAACGGAAGGTAAGCAGCTGATGAGTTAACATGATATCCTCATGCAGTCATTTATAAGAATAAACTTTGCTGTTTTATTCTGAGGGCGTTTCTACCGACACATGCTGTGATGCGCATATGAACACAATATTAAAGAAAAAGCTTGCCTCAGACTAGGGAAGCGACTGTCATAGTTTTTGGTTTGCTGCTTGAATTAAACATATTTTTGTTTAGAGTTAGCACTGCTAGCTCGGCTCAGTGGCTTTTCATGAACTCCAAAGGGATGGCTAGCCAAATCTGTTGGTGAGTAGGTGCCTTGGGGTGATTGCTCCAGAGCAGCATTGTTTCTGCTCTGCATTGCCAGGTGATGTTCCATGGTGAAATTGGTCCAGTTCTGTTCACTCGATAACTTGATACAGGCTGGTGCTGAAGGATGGTTTTCTGTAATGGGAAGGCAGCAGCAGGGGTCATCAGGAAACGATTTGGTTGAACCCTCAGATAATTTCTGTGGGAAGCTGTTGAGATCTCTTGGAGGTGAGCTAGGTGGACCCTTCTTCACATTGTGAAGCATGCACTTGCAAACAAGGTGGACAAGTTCCATCAGGTTGAGAAGGAGTGAAACCAGAGACACCACCATCATGAAGAGGATGAAGATGGTCTTCTCTGTGGGGCGGGAGTTGAAGCAGTCCACTTTGTGGGGGCATGGATCCCTTTCACATACATACACTGGGGCCATCATAAAGCCATACAAATACCACTGTCCAAGCAGAAAGCCAGCTTCAAACAAACTTTTGAAGATGACACTTACGGTATAAGTCAACATCAAGGCACCCTGGATCTTGACTTTGCCATCCTCTTGCATACAGATCTTAGATAACTTCTTCTCAATGCCTGCGATTTGCACATCGACTTGCAGATCTTTTGTCTGGAGAGCTCGGAGATTGCTCTCCCTCTGTTTCAGCTTTTCGTCTTGCCTGGACAGGTAGATCACATGACCCAGGTACACCAGTGTTGGTGTGCTGACAAACAAGAACTGCAGAACCCAGAACCGGACATGAGAAATGGGGAAAGCCTTGTCATAGCAGACATTGATACAACCTGGCTGCTTAGTGTTGCAAAGAAACTCTGACTGTTCATCCCCCCAAACAGACTCTCCAGCCAACCCCAAGATCAAAATCCGGAAAATGAAGAGCACCATCAACCAGACTTTGCCGATGGCAGTGGAATGCTCCTGTACTTGGTCCAACAATTTCTCCAAGAAGCCCCAATCTCCCATTCTCTTTGGATGCTGTATCTGTAAATTAGAGGATAATTCACTGTCAAACTATACATGAATTGTATGCTCATACCCATGGAAATCTGTTTGTATGCAAAAAAATCTCATCTACTTTGCTGTTTTGTAAATGGTTGTTAGAAATATGTTTTAGCTTAATACTGCATCAGATTAAATGTTAAGTACTCAATGCAGAGGTTGGTAATTTCCAGTCCTCGGGTCTTCAAGATATCCTTAATGAATATGCATGAAATAGTTTTGCATGTTAACCGCTTCAGTTCTATGCAAGTCTGTGTCGTGCACATTCATCAAGGATATCCTGAAAACGCCAGCAGATTAATGGCCACTGGGACTGGAGTTTGCCCTCACCTGTCTTAACGTGGTGCTTAAAACCCCAAATCACCTGCAAATAAGAGTGCAAAACGCAGCATGGGCACCCCAAAACGTTCACAGTGCACCAGGACTTTTAAATGAATCCCTTTTCAAGGAAAGCTCTTACGGGCAGGATGGAACCTGCTGGAAAGTAAATCCTTTTTATGTTAGAGTTTTATTCAAAGCTTAAATCTATATGTAAGTCCAAAAGAAAATTAGGAAAGGGCCACAGAGCCAGGAGAGATCTTAGGCAGGGACAATGCCAAAGAAATATAACAAACACCTCCATATATTTATTATATCGTGCAGTGATAGCCAAGTTCGGTTCTGGAGTGCCGCATACAAGACATCTGTAATGAATAACCATTGCATGCAGATCTGTCTCATGCATATTCATTGTGGTTGTCCTGAAAGTCAGCCCTGTTTGAGGCACTCCAGGACCAGAGCTGCCTACCCCTGTTATAGTGAATGCAAAATGACAAGATCCAGAAAAAGGGACTGAAACTGGGTCTTGGGCATGGGACAGCCATCCAGCTCTCTCTCTGTTTAGGCTGACGGTGCCATAACATCCGTCATAAGGAAGACAGAGAGACCATCTCGCCCTGCAGAACCCGCTGAACTGCCATTCCGGAAGCTGGATAGTTCATTTAAAAAGGTTTTTTGCTTTGGATTTAAAAGAAAAGCAAACCCTGCAGTTGTCGACCTATGAACTGTTCATTAGGGAGCTGCACTATTAGCAAGAAAGAGGGACACAGAATTGTGAGGAAGGAGGTGGCAGGACACATTAAAACAATCTTTTGTGATGCCTGGAAATATGCTACCGGCTGCATGCAAGGGGTTAACTGGCAGTAACTTTCTTTTTCTGACAGAATTTTTCTGTTGATCTGATTGAGCAGTTCCAAAAAAAAGCCCAACCAGTAATCAGCAAACTTTCTGCGGTGCCTGAAATCATCAGGGTAGCAGAGAAGGCAGCTGTGAGCTGAAGCAGACAAGAGGTTTCTTCTCACCTACCTGTCTTGTCGCTGGCCTGTCTCTGCTCAGCACAGAGGGGACGAGCAGAAGCAATGGTTATGGAATCCTTCCAGCTGCCAAACTACTGGAAGTGCTGGATGGAGAGGGGAAGAGACGTCCATGGCTCAGGGAGCGGCAACAGGAACTGCAGGGAGGGCCAAGGTACATGCAGGATGCTGGGGGCAGGGCAGGAATTCGGGGAGGATGCTGAATCGAGGGGTGGGGATTTGCGGGAGGGAAGGACCATACACTTGTGCTGGAGTTTGCTAGCTGCGTGTTTAATGTCTGAAGATAGAGGGGAGAGCTGGAAAAATCACATCCTGGCAGGTACTGGTTTTAACCCAATATAAAGAAATCACTGGAAGGTTTCCATTAAAGAATAACTGGGGAGGAGGGGAATAAACAGAAGAAAAGAACATTCCAGAGCTTATTTTATTCCCTAGAAGTGAATGTGCCACATCCTCACATCAAGAATTACCTTTTTCCTCAAGCATGAGGAAAAACCCTTCCTCGAGAGCCAAAAACAGGCCTGGTTTTCAGGATATCCACAATGAATAAAACGGAAAATGTCATAATGCCGCTGTACAATTAAGCTCTGGAATTTGTTGCCAGAGGATGTGGTTAGTGCAGTTAGTGTAGCTGGGCTTAAAAAGGGTTTGGATAAGTTCTTGGAGGAGAAGTCCATTACCTGCTATTAATCAAGTTTACTTAGGGAATAGCCACTGCCATTAGCAATGGTAACATGGAATAGACTTAGTGTTTGGGTACTTGCCAGGTTCTTGTGGCCTGGATTGGCCACTGTTGGAAACAGGATGCTGGGCTTGATGGACCCTTGGTCTGACCCAGTATGGCATGTTCATACGTATCACTCCATAAGGGCATCCAAAATAGTAAAGGGGATGGAACAGCTCCCCTATGAGGAAAGGCTGAAGAGGTTAGGACTTTTCAGCTTGGAGAAGAGACGGCTGAGGGGGGATATGATAGAGGTGTTTAAGATCATGAGAGGTCTTGAATGAGTAGATGTGGATCGGTTATTTACACTTTCAGATAATAGAAGGACCAGGGGGCACTCCATGAAGTTAGCATGTGGCACATTTAAGACTAATCGGAGAAAATTCTTTTTCACTCAACGTACAATAAAGCTATGGAATTTGTTGCCAGAGGATGTGGTTAGTGCAGTTAGTGTAGCTGGGTTCAAGAAAGGTTTGGATAAGTTCCATTAACAGCTATTAATCAAGTTTACTTAGGGAATAGTCACTGCTATTAATTGCATCAGTAACATGGGATCTTCTTAGTGTTTGGGTAATTGCCAGGTTCTTGTGACCTGGTTTGGCCTCTGTTGGAAACAGGATGCTGGGCTTGATGGGCCCTTGGTCTGACCCAGCATGGCAATTTCTTATGTTCTTATGAATCTGCATGCACTGCCTCCATTGTATGCATATCTCTCTCATGCAGATTCATTGTGGATATCCTGAAAACCAGGCCTGTTCAGTCCTCGAGAGCCACAGAGTTGTCCACCTCTACTATAGTGAAAGGGAAGAAGTGCCTCTGGGATGCAGTACATTAAAGCAGGAGTGCTCAAACCGGTGTCCGCCAGCCAGTTGGGTTTTCAGGATATCTCTAATGAATATGCATGAGAAATATTTGCATAAACATGAGGTAGTGCATTGCAAAAAGGTATGGCTCTTCCTGACAGATTAAAACACCATCAGACAGATCCTGCCAAAGACAGTGGAATGTGCATGGATTTGGTCCAAGACAGTCTATAAAAGGCTGCAGCCTCTCATTCTCCCTAGATTTATTTGTAAATTACAAGAAAATTATAACCTGTTCTGCCCAATTCCTTCTGAAAGCACAATACTAGCATCTTAAATATGGGCTTACATCTGGAACAGATGTTAGCAGATGGATTATGTTTAAAAATAAATACCTGATCAATTTGAGAAGCAGTGCAAGATTATACACAGGCAGAACTATTTAGGAATAGAGAAATGCAAAAATCTTGGGGTGTTCTAAATCAGCAGTGGCAGAGCTCATACAGGGAATTATAGTTAATTGAACATTTTTCTGCAGTTATTCATTGTTTTGCTGAATCTTCTTGTCCTTATTCTGAACATTTTGAGATGAACTTGCAATTTACATGAAGCAAATTGATGCAGGAAATGGACTTTGGCTTATGAACAATAAACAGAAAATTATTCTTGGAAGCAATGTTATTTTGGGACATCAGCAGAGTGCGTTTCCCTTTGTTTTGCTATTATATGCCAAATTCATTGGTTGTGGCAGATTTTGAACAAACAGCCCAAAACGGCACATTAAATGACGATGTGCATTCAAGCTCAATGATTTCCCTACTCTGGCTGAATGCACTCTGAAACTGGGGGCTAGAAATATGAGAGCAGCCCGAGTTTCACTGGTGAGCCTTGTGCTTCCCAAGCACTAGAGCAGGGAAGGAATGCACCTGTTCACCATAGCTTCTTCTCCCACCCTGAAAGTACATCCTGGTGAGCTTTTGCAGAAGGCCCTCCTCTGAAGAGCTGACAGCAGTGGGGAGTCACAATGTGCAAGGCACAGCTTCTCATCTCCTGAACACCCAAACTAGCACGCCGATTCAGTAAAGTCCGCGGGAGAGCGGGCGAATGCTCCTTTTTGACAGGAGCGGCGGCTGTCGGCGGGTTTGACAGCCGACGCTCAATTTTGCCAGCGTCGGTTCTCGAGCCCACTGACAGCCACTGGTTCGGAAACCGGACGCCAACAAAATTGAGCATCCGGTTTTCGACCCGACAGCTGCCGGCCGACTTCCAATTTTTTTTTTTAAACTTTTTTTTTACTCTTCAGGACCTCTGACTTAATATTGCCATGATATTAAGTCTGAGGGTGCACAGAAAAGCAGTTTTTACTGCTTTTCTGTGCACTTTCTCGGTGCCAGAAGAAATTAGCGCCTACCTTTGGGTAGGCGCTAATTTCTGAAAGTAAAATGTGCGGCTTGGCTGCACATTTTACTTTCTGAATCGCACGCGAATACCTAATAGGGCCCTCAACATGCATTTGCATGTTGAGGGCGCTATTAGGTTTGGCAGTTTGGACACGCATTTTCCGCCCCTTACTGAATAAGGGGTAAGGGAAAACGCACGTCCAATGGCAGGTTAACAGTGCACTCCGGAGCGCACTGTACTGTATCGGACTGATAGTGTTGGAGTGGAAATGACTTCACATCCTATCCAAAGGACTTGAAAGCATTCAGCTGTGAGGCAGCAGCACATCAAGACTTGGGTTACCCTGACTATGGGGATCCTGAAACAAGTCATCCTAATGTTGTCATGCAAGGAGAGTCAAAGAGGCTTTTATCTGACTCCTAAGTGCTCAGCTTATCCAAGTCCCTCGGGTCCTTCATGGCCTCTCATTCACTGGATGATACGTTGAGGTGCTAGTGATCGTTCACAGCCAGGCGGGATGCACAGAACAGTTTCTCCTTTCTTCATTTAAAACAGAAAAGAAAACTAAATTAACCAAAACCTGGTGGACTCTTTCTATTGGACTAACGCAATCCATGTCTTGACTAACTTGTGTAAGATGATATTCCTTGAATCAGAAGGATTGGAGAAAGGGAACATTAGTCAAGAAAAATATTGCTAGTCTTATAAAAAAGGGATCAACATTTATTTTGGGAGGATTTTGTTGATATTTGTTAACCTTTTTTCCCTTTGTTCAAGTAGACTAACAAGGCAGCTACACTTCTTTCTACAAAAAATGGTATCAGGTTGGGTCTGAGCCCCACTACATTTTAATAAAAGCCCCTCCCCCCCAGGCCTTCACTGCCAAAGCACTCCCCCTCCCCCCAAGCATCTTACCCCACTCTCAGTCGCTCCTGACCCACTGCAGCCACAATTCAAAATGGCGCTGGCCACCCTCAGGCATCGGCAGAGCTGGAGCCGTTGGGGATGACTCCTGTCCCATGGATGAGATATGTGAGCAAGTCTTGTCTTTTAACTGAGAAAATTGACCATTTAATCCAACTCTCTGTTTCTTGTCTTTTAACCAATTTGTAATCCACGAAAGGACATCGCCTCCTATCCCATGACTTTTTACTTTTCCTAGAAGCCTCTCATGAGGAACTTTGTCAAGCGCCTTCTGAAAATCCAAATACACTACATCTACCGGTTCACCTTTATCCCCTTCACAGTTTATTAACCCCTTCAAAGAAATGAAGCAGATTTGTGAGGCAAGACTTCCCTTGGGTAAATCCATGTTGACTGTGTCCCATTAAATCATGTCTTTCTATATGTTCTGTGATTTTGTTCTTGAGAATAGTTCCCACTATTTTTCCCGGCACTGAAGTCAGGCTCACTGGTCTATAATTACCCGGATCGCCCCTGGAGCCTTTTTTAAATATTGGGGTTACATTGGCCACCCTCCAGTCCACACAGGCTATTATAGATCAGCAACTATGGGCACTTTTTGCTAATGATTTAATATAGCAGTTATTTACCCTTTCAAATAATACTAAAACACGGGGACACTCCATGGAAGTGACTAGCAGCAGATTCAGAACAGACGGTAGAAAGTGCTTTTCACTCAGCGCACAGTCAGGCTGTGGGATCTGTTGCCAGAGGATGTGATCAAGGTGACCAGCACAGCGGGGTTTGGACAAGAACCTGCAGGAGACGTCCATCACTTAAGCTGTTTCTATCCCTGGGAATGAGTAACAGGAATCTGGGATCTGCTGGGTACCTGCGACCTGGACTGCCACTGGTGGAGACAGGATGCTGGGCTCGATGGATCTTGGTCTGACCCAGCTTGGCATTTCTTATCACTGGTTCTAACTGATCTGGAAACCCAAAGAAATGGAGGAAAGTGTCAGACTCCTCCCTCTCCAAATAAAGAGAAAAAGTTGTACATTAATTTTTACTCCCCTCGTATATGGAAGCAGCGCAGCCGTGAAAGAGCAGGCTGGGGTTCTCACAGCTGCACAGGAGGATGAGAGAGGAAGCAGCAAACAGAGCACATGTAGCAACTTTTCCTTCAAGTCAGGCCATGTAACAAAACCAAACAAAACCCAACCTCCAGGGAGAGAGGAGAGGGGGTCAGAAATGGCTGGAATCATTGCCCTAGAAACAACAGTGAAAGGGAGAGGTGAATAGTTTTAAAGGGAGAAGGAAGGAAGTCAGAGGCAGGAGCAGAAGGATCGAGAAATTAATTATCAGAGCCAACACTTAACTTATTTCTTCAAAATCTGGATTGTGAGAGATGTCATGGGGCAAAACTCCAGAGTCATTGCGGCCCCTTGTTCTGCTGCTGTTGATACCCCCTCACCTTTTGCAGGCCTGAAGCTTGGCACAGATGGATTGCATTAGGCCAGTAAAATCTCTCACCCAAAGCTTCTTTGTTAACCTTCATTTCTACCACAAGCGAGTCAAACTCCAATCCACTAGCTAGGACGTCAGCGCCACCATCTGGTTAAAATAATATTGCAAATTCTTGCAGAGTCCCCAGCCACTTCCTGCAGCACTGCAGACCTCAGTGCAGGGGAAACCCTTGCAAGCTGACCCCGTCCCCCTCTGCGATGAAGTACATGAGCCATTCAACCTCCAGAAACCACATTTTCAGCATTGGTTTCTAACTTTAATACAGATAAACCTAAGTGTTTTCCTGAAAGCTTATGGATCTAGTCTGAAATTGGAAAAGAAGACCCCTCGCCATCCAAGCAATAACAGAGAGTGACCTTCCTCTTCATAAGTGAGCGGGTAAAATTGGGAAATCTGTCACGTTAGGGTCAGGGCAAACACAGGTGGGATGCAGGGTCCCCCAACTCCTGATGCACAAAGCTCATCCTAGAGCTTCTTTTTCACTGAAAGACGCCCACTTCCTGTGCATTTATTCCTTAGCGGTATTTCAATATCTCCATTTCCCTCCTTTACATAGGAAGACCTTTAAGTCTATCCCCATATGCTTACGATGAAGATCACGGACCATTTTCGGAACGGTGCTCTGGCCTCCTCCTGTTTCTATCCTTTTGAAGCTGTGGTCTCCTGAATTGTACAGGGGACTCCAAATGAGGTCTCAGCAAAAATTTAGACAGAGGCTGTATTGCCACCTTTTTCTAACTGGCTATTCTTTTTTCCCTATGCACCAAAGCATCTTCTGCCTCACATATGATCACCCCCCAGATCCTGCTCCTCTTCTGTGCACTGAAGACCTTCAGCCCCTACCCTATACTGGACTTACTGCTCCTTTGGGTTTCTGCAACCCAAGTGCACAAATCTGCATTTTCTTTAGGATTAAATTATTACCCGCCAGACTCAGGCTGCACTAGATCCCTTCTCATGTTTTTCACACCTTCATGGGTGTTTTGCCTGTAGCAGATATTATCTGCAAAAAAGCAAATCTTTGCAATAACCCTTCCACACTATCACTCATAAAAATGTTAAAACAGAACCTTCATTTGTAAGGAAGTGAGATTCAGGGCTACGAAGGAGGTTTTAAAATGCCATTAAAACAATAACAAAAGGAAGGTGAGACTCAGAAACAGTGCACCATGTGTATATTTTAGTTCCAGTTCTCAAGTTTTACAAAAGATCAAATGCAGCCTGGGAATGACAGACTGCGGTAAGGAGCTGGCCGTATCTATTAAAGCTGCAGCAGAAACGCACAAAGAAAAAAAGAAAGCGCAAAGTCGTCTCCTTTTCCTGAAAGAATTCCTACCCGCATACAAATTAAACGCATCCGTCCAGTATCCTGCCTATGGGAGAGGAGCTGGGTGGCACCCCCTCCCCCTCACAGCCACTGTAACAATCCCCAAGCCCTCTCCACATTGCGGGAATTCCTCTAGAACGTCCAGGGCTGCGGCAGACAATAGGACTAAATTACCAAGCTCCCCGCCCCCCTCCCTAATGCATAGAATTCAATAATCAGGCACTGTGTGAGAAAACATTTGTCCATTTGAAAATGACCCCAGAGGTTTGCAAACTGATGAGTAAATAAACAGTCAAACCATGAATACACTTTTCAAAGATACAGAATGAAAAAGATGTTCAGAAAAGGTGAAGATGACAGTGCACAGTTTGGAAAGTCAAAGTCTGTATTTCTAAGACTCAATGGGGCTGAATGTGCAAACCAATTCACATGTTAAAGATGAAGGTCTCCTGGACATGATGAAACTCCACACATCGGAATTTCTTTGGGTTTTCTCTTTACTGCCAGACAATCTTCCAGCTCATTCTGACAGGTTGCGCAACCAACAAGGAGGAGCAGAGATGAGGTGGTGTGCCTGCCCTCAGGGTGGGAACATTTTGTTCCTTGTGTTACACGTATTGTTGTTTGGAAGTAGAGCTTCCCACTCTGCTCAATGGCCTTTCCTCAGTCTGGAGAGCAGCAGCATTCACAGGCATTGTGGAGAAGGGATTCTGGGATGGTTTGCTGGAGCCTGTGTAGGGAGGATGAGCCTCCGACATAGGAAGGTAGAAGTAGGGCTCATCCTCAAAGGGTTTGATTTGAACCTCTGATGGCTTCTGCAGGAAGCTGTTCATAGCCGATAGAGGCGAGCTCTTCCTCTGATTCTGAGATTTGCTTTTGTATTTCAGGTGAGCAAGCTCCAGCAGGTTGAGAAGAAGCGACACCAGAGCTACCACCATCATGAAAAAGATGAAGATGGTCTTCTCGGTAGGACGGGAGATAAAGCAGTCTACTTTGTGAGGGCATGGGTCTCTTTCACACACATAAACAGGAGGCATAACAAAGCCATACAAATACCACTGGCCAAGCAGAAATCCCGCTTCAAAGATACTTTTACAAATGACACTTATAGTGTAGGTGAGCATCAAGGACCCCTGTATTTTGAGCTTCTTGGAGGGTTTCTTATCCAAAAAAGATTCTGTTTGCAGGTCTTGTGTCTGGAGACCTCTGAGCTCACACTCACGCCACATCTGCTTTTCTTCCCGCCTGGACAGGTAGATCACATGACCAAGGTAGAGCAGAGTTGGAGTGCTGACAAACAGGAACTGCAGAACCCAGAATCGGATGTGGGAGATGGGGAAAGCCTGGTCATAACAGACATTTTCGCAGCCGGGCTGCTGGGTATTGCAGACAAAGTCTGACTGTTCATCCCCCCAGACAGACTCTCCAGCTACGCACAGGACCAAGATCCGGAAAATGAAGAGCACAGTCAACCAGATCTTCCCAATGAGCGTGGAGTGCTCCTGCACCTCATCCAGGAGATGCTTCAAAAAGTCCCACTCCCCCATTCTCCGTCAGTCCTAGAAATAAGTTAGAAAAGTTAGCTTTACTCAGCTCCCAGCCTAGGTCGCATCACTGAAGTACATAGTAGCTTGATTCCCTCATTCCCAGAGTAAATTACCAACTGTATCTTTGCACATTATACCTTCCTCCTTCAGGCCATCTGGAGTGGATGACCTCAGGAAGCTTCCAAAGAGTGAAAAGGAGTTGGAACAATGCTGGTGCTATTACCCTATACCAGAAATGGCAGCGGAGGCACAAGGAGATAATGTGACATAGCTACAGGCAATCCTGAGAGTCAGCGACGGGGAGCTGGACTGTACCCAGGATATTGCCTAAAACATAGGTCAATCCTCCAATCACAAGCCCATCATCCCTCAGTCCTGTTTTCCTCACCATTAAAGTGCAGTGTGTTTACTTAACAATGATTGAGATATAGAATTTTTACCTTAATTCCTGTTATTAATGATACAATAGGTTTTGCTTAAGAATGCAGTAGGTCTTTTAAATGTCTAAAGTACAGCATAGGAAGGTGGGTGAAAAGGTTACAGCCTATAGGCATTAGAATAAACTCAAATAAACCGTGTGTTGGAACTAGTTAGCAAGTCTAAACTAAGAAAACTATATAGCAAGAGTTAAAATCTGATCAGAATAACCAAATGGTAAACGTGAGTCCAACAAGACAGACACATTTCTACAAAAGTAACTCAAACAGGAGCCCCGAGTCTCAGCGGCCACTATAAGAAAACAAAACTATATCTTCCTCTGACTCACCGCGCCCTTCACGGTCCCACAATGTCCTCAACTTGGATAAAAGGGACAAGTCCTCCTCCTTCCTGTGGTCCCCTTGATGGAAATAGAAATTGTGGAACCGCGGGGGCTCTTGTATCTACGGAGCCCCGCGAGGTTCAATCGTTAGCGCGGATCCACGTAGGCCAAGCAGCTGAGGTTTGAGTTTCGCGGAGCTTCGTAGATTTAGAGTCCCGCGAAGTTCAAACATCAGCGCGGGGTCTGTACAGGTGAAGCGGCGGAGGTTTGAGCTCCGCGGAGCTCCGTAGATTCAAGAGTCCTGCGGAGTTCAAACATCAGCGCGGGGTCTGTACAGGTGAAGCGGCGGAGGTTTGAGCTCCGCGGAGCTCCGTAGCTCCAAGAGCCCCGCGAAGTTCAAACATCAGCGCGGGGTCTGTACAGGTGAAGCGGCGGAGGTTTGAGCTCCGCGGAGCTCCGTAGATTCAAGAGCTCTGTGGTTCCGTCAGGAGACTGCAGGAGGGAGGAGGAATTGTGGCTGTACCTGCTTCCAGGTGCTGGCCCTAGGTTTGAGAGACGCACCCTAGCGATGGGAATAGCGCAGGGACCGAGAAATAGTTTGGGAGGGAACAAGAGAAAAATGGGGCTGCAGGGAAGGCAGGAGAGCAAGAACTGGGGGACTTGGGTAAGGTAAGAATGGGGATTGGATGGGTAGTGGGAGACCTGGGACTTGAGGATTAGGGGAGTGAACAAGGGAAGAATAGCCCCCAGGAACTGGGAGGAGAGTTGGGAAAGAATGGAGACTTGAGAGCAGGGAGAATAGGGGAAGACTGGGGACTTGTGGAATGGGGGGAATCGAAGAATGGGGACTGGGGAAATTTGAGAGAATGGATGGGGGGGAGGGGAAGAAAGGGGACTGGGAGAATCTAGATGAATGGGTACTAGGTGATAAGGTTAGAATGGGGATTAGGGGAGAGCAGGGAAACATAGGATGGGGATTGGGGAGCAGTAAGGAAAAGATAAGATTCAAGGATTAGGAGGAGAGGCAGGGAAGATGGAAATGGTAGGAATCTGGAAGAAAAAAGGGACTCTGGACTGGGTGGAAGTGCAGAAGAAGAGTAGGGTCAGGAATTTGGGGGAAGAGCAGGGGGGAAATGGGAACAACAAGGGAAGAATGGGACTCAGTGACTGGGGAGAGGGGGAGAGCAGTTGAAGAATGGAGACAGGATCTGAGGGAAAGTCTGGGAAAGCAGGGATTGAGATTAAGTAGGAGATTGGGGACTGAGATAGTGGGTGTAGAGCAGGGCTTGGATGTGTGTTGGGTTGAGGGGGTATGAGTTTGGAGTAAGAGGAGGAGGAGGCTGAAGGGTAGGATGGGGTGACCTGGAGGACAGGAGAGAGGGTGAGAACTAGTAAAAAGAGATGGGGTTTCTGTGGAGGGGTGCGAGAAAGGAAGGGGATGAGGAATGGGTCTGAGGAGGTGGTGAAAGAGGGGTAATAGGAGGCTGGGTAGGAGCTAAGTGACAGAAGAGAGTCTGGAGGCCAGGGAAGGAGCTGAGCTGGTGAAAGGTTGTGAGGGAAATGAAGGGGGTGAGTGCAGTGGGCAGAAATGGAGATCTAGGGAGTGAGGAAATAGGAGGCTGGGAAAGGAGCGAGAGATGGAAGGTGAAAGGTAAAAAGGAGACAGGGCTAGAGGGATTAAATGGGGGACAAGGAGAGGTGTAATGCAGCTATGAATGGCTAGCGAGTCAGACGGGAAAGATCAATGTCAGATGCAGGGAGGGAAGAAATGGAAAGGAGACTCTAGAAAAGAACATAGAAGAAGACAAAAAGAGAGACCAAAACCAACCCAATCTGCCTGATGACAAAAGGTAGAAGAAAACATTTTATTTTCTGTTTTTAATGCATGAATTATGTCAGCTTTGGGAATGTGCATTTCTTATATCTTTGTATTTTGCTAACTCTAGGAGGAAATGCATTTGTTATTCTCTACCTGCAGAGACGAGCTTCATGGAGTTTTCATTTCAGTTTTGTTTGCTTCTGTTTTTAATTTGTGGTCAATCTGTGTTCTGCATGTCAGGGATTCTGCTGGCACGTAGTGTCTGCATAGGGATCTAGAACAGTCTGGCTGGTGTATTGGTGTTCTAGGGCCTGTAGTAATATTTGTATTGTTGCCCTTTCTTAGGAAGCTTTGCTGTTATTTGAGTCCTGGGGGTTAGTGGTGTTAGGGTATAGTAGGTTTGCTACATAAGTTCTCTGTCCTTTTGCAGGATTTTGTATTACTTCAAAAAGTGCCTGGCAGTAGAAGATGTTTATGATTCTGTTACTGATGTGATACTAGAATTTGAATATAATTTTCCTTTTGTGTAGTCAGTTGAGAGGAGAAATTCCTGTGACCGTTGTTAAGAGAATTTCTACGGATGCAGAATGTGTTTCAGAACTGGGGTGCAGTGTGTTTGAAATTCTGTCCAGACTTCACTCCCACATCTATGTAGAAGAATTGATTGAATGATGCTATTAAGTAATTGTAGTGATATTTGTTTCATTTATATTCTGCTGTTCAGGCACTGTATGTATGTATTTATTTTTATATACCGACATTCGATCTGAGATTTCACATCGGTTTACATTCAGTTACTGTAGGCTTCTCCTGTCTCCAGAGGGCCTGCATTCACTAAGGCGTTTTTCCCATTCTGTGTCTGTGGGAGAATAACTTTAGTGATTCAAGTGCATAGTTATCAAATTCCAGGGAGTGGCAGGAAGGCCCTATGGGCCTGTGCCCTGGATCTTTTAAGTACCTTGCAATGCCGCTGCTTTCAAAAACTGACCAAACCTTTAACTTCCATGGCCTGCAGGGGCTCAGGAGGCACGTATGGCACTGAAGCTCACCTGCATCCCGGGCTGCTCCAGCAAGGCACAGGTGGGACCTGAGCCCCGGAACTTGCTCCAGAAACCTAAGCTGTCAGAACGAGAGACTGTCTGCATCCATAGACATGCCAGAGAAGCCTCCTCATGCATTTACCCACCCAAAAGAACTCAGATCTATCCTGCATCAGCTGGGAGATCCCTGCAAATTCTCTGTCCTGTGAAAGTAAATTCATCCAAAGCAATGCATTTTATTAGATGTGTCCCAAACCACTCACAGTCCCACTTAAAGCTTCTTGTTGTACTCTGGGGCTGGTTATGGTATTTTCACCACACTGAGTAAAGATCTCCCCCTATGGGTCATTACACAATAGTGTTGTAAAGGGGGTTGGGCCCTTAATAAAACCTTTGTTTTCATTTAATCCAAATAAAATGGCAAATTACTAGTTATCCGGGTTTATTTGGTTTACTTTTCACAGTAGCGAAGCTAAATTGCTTTGAATTACTGCAGTAAGATATAGTCATTAATCAAGCTAATAAACTAAACTAAAGCAGTAGTTATGGGGTATTAACACTCAAACTGCCCCCCGCCACCCCCATAAAGATTCATATAATTGTACTACTGCATTCGGTAAGCCTGATCACGATATGATGTACATAATGCAGATCAGAAGATCCAGAAAGCAGTGGAGAATGAAGCTGTGAGAGTCCTCCTGGCTCTGCATCGGTCTTTGCTGCGACTCTACCTTAACTATCACCTGCAGTTGTGGTTGCCCCAACTTAAAAAAGTGGAGCTAGAAAAGGTACAAACAATCCTTAAAGTCTTCAGCCTGGCGAAGAGATGCCTGAGAAGGGGATAAGAGAGAGGTTTGTAAAGTCATGAGTGGAGGGGAACAGTAAGTGACCTTTTCAGATAGGGGACATGCCATGAAACTAGCAGCTTTCGGCTTTAAAACAGTTTCCCGCTGCACATCCAATAAAGCTGTGCTCAAGGCATCTGGCATAGCTGGGCTTAAAGAGGCTTGGAAGCCCCAGAATCCATTATTAGACAGGAAGACTTGAGGAAAGCCAAGGTTTATCCCTAGGAGTGAGCAACAAAGAATTGGATCCACCCTTTGGGATCTGCCAGGGACTTCCTGATGACCCGGATTGCCCATGTTCGTTCGTCCCAGCATGGCACTTATTGGCTTACCTACATTTGGCTGCTTTTCACAGGTTTGAACGCTGGGTGGCGCCAGAGTTGCACACATCCTCCTCAGACACAGCACAATAGAAGTTTCTCTCTCAAATGTAATGGCAGAGAATGATCTGGTGAATTTAAACAAGCAAACAATGGCCCATCTTTGCTAAAAGTCCTGATGTAAAAACGTCCTTTGGTATTGCTGCTCTCCATTTTATAAGGTCCTCTCGAATTATTTAATTTGATATTTTTAGCCTGTCTTTCTAGATAATGCAGTTTACAGCATTAGTAGTAATTGAGGTACAAGTCCCTTTCAGCACATGTTTTTCTTTACTAGTGTGCTAAAAAAAAGTAGATTAATAGTGTGTTAATTAATAGTGAGGTGTATTTTTAAACAAAGCACACAGACATATTTGCACAAAGTCTATTCTCTGTGCATGAAACATGATTTACTTTGTAAATCTTGTGCCCAGCACTACAGTACAGATTCCCAGCCTGTCCTGGGGGACCTTCAATCAGTCTGGTTCTCAGGATATCCAAAATGAATATGCAATGAGAGAAAATTTGCATGTGAAGGAGGCAGTGCATGCATAAGAACATAAGAAGTTGCCATACTGGGTCAGACCAAGGGTCCATCAAGCCCAGCATCCTGTTTTCCAACAGTGACCAATCCAGGCCACAAGAAACCTGGCAAGTACCCAAACACTAAGTCTATTCCCTGTTACTGTTGCTAGTAATAGCAGTGGCTATTTCTAAGTCAACTTAATTAATAGCAGATCTATCTCATGCAGATTCTGAAAACCTGACTGCCTAGGGGGTTCCTCCAGGATCAGCCCTATAGACTAACAGTAGCCCCAGGAACTTTGCTCCACCTCTGATCAGGAGTTACATTTCCAAAGCATGAGTTAAACCTACGCACCTCTCTGCATTGGGAAGCAGTAACTAATGTCTTGATTAATGTGATTTGCATGAAGGAGCCCTAATTATGTGCACACTTGTATGCTAAATGACTTGTTGAATTGGGATTAAAGTTATACATGCAAAAAATGTGTGCATAGCAAATATACCTTATGGGACCTGAGACAATGGGAGATCACGAGGAGCATCAACGGAGGAAGTGGAATTTGAAGCCATTGTTCTGGCCACCACTCCTATCTTGTGGCTGCTCTGTTTATAGGGCAAACTTCTTCTGGTATATAGAATTGCTGTGTTCTTGCATTGTTTATGATTTATTGCTCTGAATTGTATTTATAATATTTTATCATTAGGAAAAAACAATATATTAATAATTGTTTGCTTGTTGAAATTGACGTGTGAAATTCCAAACAGGAATGGTCGGCAGATAGGATCCGAACACCATCCTGACCTCTTGATCATTTCCTCCTTACCCAGCACTAGCTAATGACACAGAAAGCCTAAGGCGGAGATCGGAGCAGGATGCGCGGGCAGCTGGTTTAGGGTCCTAATCTGTAGTAACGACTGCAAAGGCTAATAGCTGTGTTTTACCATTCACTGGTTTACTTCTTTTTGTGGTGATAGTTCTTTGTCATCAGCATTCAGATGGCAAGGATGGAATCAGACACTTGGAATCCGTTTGTACTGAGTAACATTTTCAGAATTGTTTCATTATCTACATTGGGGATTTCTGTACCAGATCCCCGGGGGACCTCTTGGCCAGTGATTTTATGATATCCATGATGAATATGCATATGAGAGGTTTGCATACACCGTCTCCATTGCATGCATATTCACGGTGGTTATCCCGACTGGTCCAGGTGGGCCCCAAGGATAGGTTTGGGAATCGCTGATCTACATTTTCTCTCCAAAACACTGAATTTTTAAGTAAACTTTGGAACCAGTGGTGAGAGGACTGCTGAAAGCACTGTGGTCATCAGCCAACCATCCAAGAGCACTCCGCCTCCTTCTCTGGCGCCCCTCTTGCTTCTTCATGACCCCTCTCTGGGCCATGTGTGGGGGAAGTGGCAGCTGGTGCTGCTTGGCCCAGGAGGATCAGGCCTGGGGGGGAGGATGGATCATCTTGAGAGGAGGAAGCTGTGGTGAATAAGGGAAAGGACCAGAGAAACACTTTTATTAGGGGGAGGAGGAAGGGGCAAATGGTTAAGAGAGGAACCCTGGGGGCCATGTGTTAATTTCTTTCTGGCTTCGTGTGCAATGAAGTTACAAACTTTTGCAGAAACCTATTCTCTCTTCTTTTCTTGTATATGTTTGTGCTTTCCTGTGTGCATTCTTTCATGGCTGTGTGCATGTGCACAGCTTATGGGAACCTGGGAGATGGGGAAGAGAGGGATCAGGAGATGAATGTAGGGAGGGTGGGGGATGGTAGGAGAAGAGGAACTTAGTTGGACCCGGGAATCTGCTGGCCCTCACCATCTGTAACAAGGCCACAGAGTGGATCCTGCTCCCCCCAACAGGGAGGAGAAAGCAAGCCTGGGCCCCAGGAAGGGGGAGAGACCCCAGAATGAGACAGAAGTGAATGTGCACATTAGAGACTTCCCTGACATTTGTGGTTTCCACTTGTCTAGTCCTGTTTAGAAACTCAGCCCAGAATCTCCTTGAAGTGGCTCTGATTAACCACGAGAGAATGCATTTATGTTTAAAAAGTCAGTTTTATTGGTGTCCTATAAACTGTACACATTGTGCTCATGTAAGTAAGACAATGCTTGTGAAGGGGGAACTGAACTTTTAAAAGACTCACGTAGAAAAAAACAAAGCATAAAAAAAGTAACATTTTATAAATACAGTGTGTGATGTGGGTTACTTTGTGCATCTAAAACTTTCACAACCTGGAGTGAGCTCTAAACCAGTTTCACAAGAGTTTGTGCTATCCTGCAAGCATCTCATTTTTGTAAATTCTCCAGTGCCTTTTCCCCCTTGCATTTCTTCCAATGCCTGTTTGAGAACTGGTACCGAAATTTAGAGGTAAAATGTTTTGATACAAATATACTGTAGTGGGTCTAATTTAAAGGTGCATCTTACAGCAAGGGCTGTGAAATCATCTCCCTGAATTCTGCTTGGGGACTTCTGAGGCTTTTGATTGCTTTCAGCGCTTCTCCTTGTCATCCTCCGAGACAAAGCACGTCTCACCTCCCAAACATTTCTATCCGAGCACAGGGCAGGAAGGTGGCGTTCTGCACAAGCTGAGCATTTCATTTCACACCATTACTTCCTTATTCTTTTCTAAGTGGAGATGACTTAATGGTTGTGTTTTTGTATTGTGGACAGAGCATCTGTTATCCACACGAAGCACGAGCCATCCTACCATGCAATTTCTGTCAACAGAAAGGATTCATATCCATGTACCCCCAACTAATCATTAAATCTTGATACTCTTTACTACATAATGCAGGGCTTGCCAAATCTGGTCCTCAAGAGCCACACACAGGCCAGATTTTCAGGATATCCACATTGACTCTACATGAGAGCGATTTGCATGTATGCAGATATCTCATATATATTCATCATGGGTATCCTGAAAAGCAAACCTGTTTTTGTGGCTCCTGAGGACCAGAGTAAGCCCCCCCGCCCCCCCCCCCCCCCAGCATAATGCTTCTGTGTCAATGGCATAGCAATAGGAGGGTCTGTGCCCCCTCATGTACCCTTGGCAGCGGGTTCATGGATCCAGTGGAAGCGCTGGCAGTCTACGATCCCCTAACTTGAACAGGGAATCAGCACTAGCATTGGGCTAGCCATGTCAACGTGTGAGACCATCAAAGTCTCTGTTTACCTTTGGCAGGAAATTTATTTATCTCCCAAACCCTTGGTTGTTCACAAATGTCTGAGTTAGGTGGAAGCCTATTTACATAATTGCTCTTTCAGCAGCCTGCATTAGCCCTTGTATGGAGGGAGAGCGTAGGAAGAGAGGGGATGATGATGCCAGGAAGTACAAGGGTTTTGTAATCATTAGCCATGAAGACCCACATTAGGGTAGGGGTAGGTGGCCGGCTACAGTGCCCCCCTCTCCCCAAAGAAAATCAGTTTTGGCTCTGCTTCTGAGCACAAATATTGACTCGCATTGCCTTTCTGAAATAGGAGAGCAATGTCTGGCCATGAGCATCACGGCCACCCCTCCTCCTGAGCTTCCTGGACACCAGCTGGGACGGGAATTCATGATGCACTCATTAGGAATGGGAGTCCAGGGGAGGTCCCGTCGCACTTTGAGATGTGATCAGTGCTAACTTTTCCATGCCTCAGAAGGAAGCCCTCGTGCCTAGTATTGAAATAAGGGGAATCACCCGAAGGGTTTTCTGCACTGCTGTCCTCCTAGAATTTAATTATAGGACAGACCAATGGACAGTGTGAGTGGAGGGCAAGTCAATATGAATAATATAATCTGTTCTTCTTCCAAGAAGCAAATCTCTCATTTGTGAATGTCATTGTAAAGACAGGAGAATTCGGTGGTGCTGTCCTGCACCAAAAATAAAAGTAGTGTTTGCTATTCTCTCCTCCACTCCCAATGTCCCATTATTGTAGTCACTTCTAGAAAAAGAAAGGTTTGGGGGTGGGTGGGCCCCTTTCAGCACCAGCCTTCAGCTGGAAGCCCAATAACGTCCCCTACTAGGCCCCAATTGGATCCAAACTGGAAGGGAAGAGCTCCCCTGCCCCAGGCACCACGACTGGAACCCCGATGAGGTTCAGAGATGTTTCCATCACTTTCCTCTTTTTAAAGGAGAGGGTCCCCTCCATACTGTGCTGCACCTATGGAATCGGCCACCTGGTGCAGGATTCATACCCTTAGAGTATTCTTTCCTCTCCCCTGCTACTCCCTTAATTCATATTTCTGTAACTCGCTATAAATTAATGTTGCCCACTGCCTCCCTTCTGCATGGCAGCCTTTGCCGCCCTACCCTATCCCTGGCCAGTTGCAACATCAGCTGATGCTATCTAGGCACCATTCAGTGCCACCCGATGCATGCAAAAGAGAAAGGGATGGCAGTGAGAATTTGAAAACAATCCATTTCTGTGCATGAGTTGTAGGGTCACCTCCTGCCATTATCCCAGCTAATGCAGCCTCCCCGGGGATCTCCACATTCATTACTTACTCCTTTCTGACCTGCATATAAAATCTAAGCTCACTCACTGTGGCAATGATAACAGAGTATCAGAGAGGCTCACTGCGAGCCGCTCTCCAGTCGTTGAGCAGAGGAACAGACCCTGTGTGCATGCGATGTACTGCAGGTAGGGTTTGGTGATGTCACACATTGTGTGCCAGGAGTATTCGCTGCAACTTTTAGATAGTAAGCATGGGCGATACCAGCAGGTGGGAAGCTGGCAACATTCAACACTCTTCCCCGTCCCATTCCCATCCCCATCCCCCCGCTCTTGTGAGTTGGAAGAGTCCAGTGTCCTCTTTATAGCTCTGTTGCTTTTTAAAAATGAAAAGCATGGACATAGATGCACTTGAGCTGTCTCCATAACTTAACACATTGTCCGGATAGCTCTTATTACAACAGTAGTAAAAAAAAAAATAATATAATACACACATTATAAAACAGCATAAATGCTTTGATGTGTAAACGTTTTGCGTTTCAAATATCTCTCCCGGTCTTATGTAATGGCAGTGTTTAATATCACAGTCTGCAGGAGTCCTAAGAGCCCCCGAAGTCGGTCAGAGCAAAGGTTCGAGTGGGCCAGCGGAAAGCAAGACGACTCGTCTGGCATCGGTGCTGGAGGGCTTCCCCAGAAACCCTGACGTTTCATGGTTCCCGTGCCCCGGGAGCTGGGCTTCAGATTAATGTCAGGTTTGGTGCAGAGGCTCGCAGCGACTCCATCTGCTTGTTCTTGGGTTTGCTTTCTGCTTGCTCAAGCTTTATGTGGCACTGGCAGGTGGAGGCTTTGCTGTAGGTCACTGAGTGTTTACTTGAGTTCTTGTATTTCTGTAGGGTGCTCAAGACCCTCTTGAAAATCAGGTAGAAGATCTCACAGATGCTCAAGATGATGCATATGGCCGAGGCTGCCACCATGAAATAGGTGAAGACTTTCTTTTCCGTGGCCTGGCTATGTAGGCAATCCACTACATTGGGGCAGGGATCCACACTGCTACACTTGACCAGGCGGGGCATGTCAAAGCTGTTCCACATCTTGTGCAGGATATAGAGAAAGGTGATTTCGATGCCTGTCTTGAAAAACAAGCTGAGGAGGTAGGTCCACCAGAGGCCCTCCGTGTTTCTTGCCAGTGTTGGAGTAGAGCTTGGAGCAGTCTCTCCGTTTTTCATCCGGTTCTTTTTCTCCCGGTCTTCCCTGTAGGCCACGTGCATGATGACCAGAAGAGAGGGGCAGGTTGACGAAGATAAGCTGCAGGGCCCACAGCCGGATGTGAGAAATGGGGAAGAAATGGTCGTAGCAGGAACATTGGTGCAGCCTGGCTGACGAGTGTTACAGTCAAAGTCTTTCTGCTCATCTCCCCAGACCTTCTCTGCCGCCACCACATAAACCAAGACACGGAAGACGAAGACCACCGAGAGCCAGATCCGTCCAAAGGCTGTGGAGTACTTGTTGACGCCACTCAGCAAACCTTGGGAAGGTTTTCCAGTCCATGGTGCGTGTTTACCTGTGCAAAGATCAGAAGAGAATGAGAGAGTGACTCTTATTGAACTGCTTCTGACAATGAATGTTACGTTCTAGCCCTTGAGTGCTCAACCCCTGTCCCCAAACATTGCAGAGAAATCAAACTCTTCAAACGAATCTGGTTCCTGGACCAAATGTAAGTAAATTATATATCTGAGCAGTCATTGTGGGCATCCTGGAAACCAGGCTATTAACTGTGGTCCTCCAGAAGCACAAAAAAAACTGTTTCTAGCAGGTCCTTGCCAAAGGCTGTGGTCACAGAAACTAGCTTTTGGAAAAGTCCATTAAATAGTTAAACTGGTGACGCAGGGAAAACCCACTACTTATCCCTGGGGGTGAGCAAGATCACCTTTTTGGGATCGGCCACTGTAGGAGCAAGCATGCTCAGCTTGGGGGACCTTTGCACTTCTGTTCTTATAACTGCTCACAGCCAGTGGCTTCCTTTCCCTGTTGGACTCTTGTGTGGCAATAAGTTAAACTCGTTCCATTTTGAATGCAGGGTGGCAGCAGCTCTGTCTCACCTGAGTTTCGAGAGTCCTTATGAAGGTGCCCTCCTGACTCTGCAGCTGCTTTGTATTTAAATGCATGACAAAAATGCTGTCATGGTTTCAGTCTGCCTAGGATGGGGGGGGAGCCTCTATTCTCACGTTCGAGCCACTCCCTCCCCTTCACCAATCAGCAAGGCGGGAGTTTTGCTAGCCCTTATGCTCATTTACATTGTTTTACTGGAATGGGCCTGTTCGGTGCACGTTGTGTAGGGGACCATTAGTTGGCAGCCTGACGAATCTCATTCCGCATACTCATCAGATTGGAACAGAGCCTTGGCATTCAGGTTACAGGCATTTCTCTTCTGGCCTGGTAGTTCTTTCTTCTCTCCTTTTTCTACCAACTCAGCTGCAACCATTTCCGGGATCCCTAATGCCAAAGAAAGCTCATTCACAACTACTTGGGGATTTTTCCCCATTTCAACAGACCTTCCTTTCCACTGTTTCTTGTCTTGGCCCTGAGGCTGGGGACAATGCACCGAGGCTTCCTGGAGAGCCCGGTCATGGGCTCTAAATCTGGCCACCAGGTCTCACCTGAATGATGACCATGACTCCTCGGCAAGGGACACTGAACGCTGCCCCCTCTACAGCCCCAGGGTACCTGGATTGCAGAAGACCCAATGCAGGAGCTGCCATGTGAAAGGGTTCAGCACTTGCCGCCGGGCAGGCTCATGTTTCACGGTATTTACAAACCTCCCTGCCACGCTAGACCCCCAGCTCCATGTTCCATGACTCTTTTTGTCATCGGATATGAATAAAACCGATACAAAGTGCAACTTCACAGCCCTGTACATTGCTTCTCTCCTAGACTGGAAAATGTTTTCCCGTCTGCCCAGCCCGAAACAGTGAAACAAGTTCCTTTGAACCATTTCTTGCTGGTGACTACATATGCTTAAAAGATTAAAACCTGCTCATTGGCCAGGTTGGCTCTGCAGTATCTGAGCCTTGCCAAGCTAAACCCTGGAAAAGGTGTGAGCTTGCAGTGGCAGCTGCCACAGGAGGCGACTGAATGGCTCTGCCTGCTGCCCCTGCTTAGGTCCCTGGAGCTGCGAGGAAAGGCAGAAGCAGGTGGGCGGCCTGTGTTTGGCCCTGGGGGGGAAAGTAAGTGGAGAATCCCTGCTGAAAGGAAGAGGAGCCTTCAGCAGTGGCAGAGAACAGTGCCTGTAGCCAGGTTTCTCGGGAAAGCTGTCGCTACCTTTCTGACTACAGAAATGAATACAGGGGAAGGAGGCGGGCCCCCTAGGGGTTCGTTTTTCAAAGGGGGGTTTTGCTTGTGGCAAATCTTAGAACAGCTAAATCCCTTCAGTCCAGGAGCTGCTTCCCCCCCCCTCAGCGTTTACTCCAAAGAGGAGGAAATGTACTCAGGAGAGGCTGCGAGTCAGCGCCCGGGCTGCAGGGACTGCGCGGTCTCCTCTCGGGAATTTGCAGGAAATGTTTGCCGCCTGACGATGCCTGTGGCTCACTCGGATCATCGTGCACGGGTGGAGCTTGCGCTGCTTCCGAAAATGGAGCAATGAGGAAGAGCTTCCATTGGGTTTGTCATCAGCTGGCAGCTCCTGCTGCATTTGACTTTACTGCGGCCCCCTGGCGCTGCTGCCTGCGAGGAGGCAAGCCACATGGGCACGCGGGTGACACACGGGCTCTCGGGGCAGTGGCTGTGAAGCTTTGGGGGGGCAGTTGGGAACATACAAGTCTAGGCCCTACTATTTGTACTCTTCTCACCAGAGTGCACCTGACAACGAATTTCTAAGTAGTTTCATCATGAGTGATAACAACAAAATAAGGGATATAGCTAGTATGCAATTATGTAAAAATAATGACTAGCTATATAGAATATGTAACAAGTTGATCATGATATATGTTGGAAGTAAACTGTATATAGATCTAACTATAGAGATAAGACCTCAGTTTTGGCAAGAGATCTGAATTAACAGAAACTTCTATGGCCAATAGGTCCAATCATCGGTCTTGTAATCTCTAATATGAATTTATGAATTTATAAAAATTACTTAATTGTGACCAGTTGCTATAAAGCATACTATCTTTTTATTTTTATTTTTAATTTTTTATATAAAATTGGCACGAATGAGGCAACAGTGTGGTTGATTTTAGGTAAATTGATTGAACACTTTTTTCAAATGTTAATAGAATTGATGTGAATCATCAATGTTTCCTCTTATTTAAAGATTTGTTTAAATGAAACTGACACATTTCAAAGAGAAAAAACATGATGTTGCTGTTTGGCAACTTTGTAACTTTAGGAAGATGAAGTAGCGATTCTTTTACTTCCATCAACAAATAGTTGTAATCTTACTATGTTCAATTGTCCCAATAAAGTAACAATGTTAATATTCCAACAACTCGATGGTCTTAAATTAATTGCTGAATGACTCAATATATAAACCACAAAAATAAGCTGGTAAAGCTGTTTACAAGCTGATTCAATCGCTTTGTGCCTCAGGAATGCCTCAAAATTTGTAGCAGAATCTTATTCAACCATGAATGTGATGCAACTTGAACATTGAAATTTCAGTCTTATAATTAATAGCAGGACGGACGGTATAATTCACCCCGTCTCTTCTCATAAAGTCTTTTTCCCGACAATGTTAATATACGGCATAACACTTATCTTAATTCAATGAATTTGATGATCACTGGCATTGCAGATAATTTGTTCACTTTGTGCTGCCGTATTGGGACCCGAGGGTCTGACAACCGCCGCCAACGCGGCCGGCGTTCGCAAAAAATGCTGCTTCAGGGCGGACTACTTTGTAGAGAAACCTTCTTCTAGTGTAGTCGGGTTCAGACTGAAATGCCTTAAAATATTTTATTTCTATTATTTCAAGCAACCTTATTAATCTATGTATATTTATTGCAGTTTATAAGTACACATCATGTAAAAAGTAACAGAAGTTTAACAGAAATATCAGATCCAATTACATAATAAAACAAATATCAATGTATTCTTTATGAATCCTCTTTCCAAAAATGCAGAGAATATCATAACTCCAATAAAACAGCAATAATCATAATAATCATCATAAGAACTTAAGATTTGCAATGGGTGTAGAACAGAACTAGGACATGCAAAAAAATATATTCAATGCAGTGACAGCAAAACAAACTCCCTCCAATGCCATAAGAACATAAGAAAATGCCATACTGGGTCAGACCAAGGGTCCATCAAGCCCAGCATCCTGTTTCCAACAGTGGCCATTCCAGGCCATAAGAACCTGGCCAAACACTTTGTGAAGTAAGACAGATCCCTACCAAAAGAAAAAAACCAACACCTAGAACCTTCCATGCCAACCCATAACAGCAGTCAACTCTCAGGTCTCAAACAGCAGCAAACCTTATGTCAAAAAGGCAGACAAAGGCCACCTAATGGGCAAAGAGAACAAGCCGCACTGCTACAATCCCTACAGAGAAACGAAGACAACCAAATACTGCATCTCTGTCCCACAGGCCCACACAGACAGAGCCTTACCTAACACAGAATAAGGGACTTCAGATTAGAAACAAACTGCATGGAATGGAAAGCCCAGGAACCAGCCTCCAGCCTCTCTGAGCACTGGAATACTGAAAGAAACAGCAAAATACAAACGTAGAAGAAACGCATTCCCAAAGATGGCAGATTCCAATCACTGAAGGCAAAATGTTTTTTTTTAACCTTTGTTGTCTGATCCTATTTTTCTAATCTGTTGGTCCCAGTCTCTTTGTTCCCCTTGTTTGTCTTTTCCCTAATTCTTTTTTTCAGGATCTCTTTTATCTTTTTGTTTCTTCTCTCTCCTCTTCTCTTCTTTCCTTCCTCCTTCATACACAAACACAGATGCATTCTCTGAAACACATGCTTTCTCCCACACACGTTCCCTCTCTCACATGCCATTCTCACATGCTCTCTCACATGCAGGCTCTCATTCACAGGTTCCCACTCTCTCACACACACAGGCTTACGCTCTCACAGGCAGGCTCCCATCCCCCTACAGAACACACAACAGGCTCTCATTCTTACATTCTCTCTCACACACAGGTTCACATTCCCTCACCAACACACAGGCTTCATATAACACACAGTGAGGCTCCCACTCTCATACTCTCCCTCACACGCAGGCTCCCACATACACGCACATACTCTCCCTCACACATACACCACAACTTTTCCATTCCCATGTTCTCTCACATGCAAACACTTCCTAGCAGACTCCCGGTCACACCAACAGACCCCTCCCCCAGGCAAGCTCACACAACACACAGCAGGCTCCCATTCACTCGGAAACACATCCAGACAGGCTGTCTCCCCATGAGGGGCAGAAGGGGGAGCCAATTCTGCTGCTGCTCCTCTCGTCTGTCCCCCTGCGCTATTCAAACTCTTATGGCTATCACTTCCTCTATGCTGATCTCGTGCATCACGAGATCAGCATAGAACATGTAACAGCCGCAAGCTTTTCAGTTCAGCAGGGGCTGGCACATGAGGGGAAGCAGGTGAACGGGCTCTCTCCGGTCAGGTTTCTCTTCTTGGCCGTTGGCGGGACAGGAGCCACCGGTGACCTCCCGGGTCTCATTCTGTTTCCAGCCACCGGTGGCCTCGCGGGCCGCCTTCTCTTCAGTGGCCGTGGGACAGGGTCCACCTGTGGCCCTCCTGGGCTGCCTTCCCTCTTTGGCCCACTGCTTCTCAAGCTTGCCGGGCCATTGCAATGCAAGTGGTCTGATGTGTGGGCCTGAGCTCAGGCCCACGCGTGGCTACGCCACATGCCTCAGGACAGGAGAAGTTGCGTCATATCCAGCAGGAAAGCAGGCCCAGGTTGTCTCATTTGGAGATGGGGCTGTGTATGCAGAAGCTTATCCTCTTGCAGGAAGTGGTGGGATGTGGTAAAAATAAATTATTCTCATAGCGTCGGATAAACAATCCTTTGCTACCTACAATCAGTAGCAATTGCTAAAGCAGATTTTTCCCAACATAAAAATGGTGCTCACGCTTTTAGAGGCGCTTTCAGCTCTGAAGTTGATAGAAATAGATATTTGAACCGTTATCGCCCAAACTGCTAATTGCCATAACAACATAAGAAGTTGCCATGCTGGGTCAGACCAAGGGTCCATCAAGCCCAGCATCCTGTTTCCAACAGTGGCCAATCAGGCCACAAGCAGCTGGCAGGATCCTAAGCTACATAATGCCAGTAGTAGCAGTGTTTATTTCCCTAAAAGGTGAATTTTAAAAGCCCGATGTGCGCATTAATTAGGGATGCGGGAATATGTCAGGCTTGCGTATGCTGAGTGGATTTTAAAAGCCTCCCGGATACCCCCACAAATGCCACAAGCGCACACATCTCGAAGGTACAAGAAGGAGCAGCACGTGGTCTGGGGCATTTCGGAGCATGAAACCAGACGAGCCTATAAATACTTTCATAATCTGGCGCACAGTGAGGCCCCCATTGTGTAACTGGGGATAACTGGGGGGTTGGAGGCCTTAACTGGGTGATCTGTGGATGAACTGGAAACAGGAAATGGCGTCAGCACGTGCTCCTTTTAAAAATTCCCCGAATTATGCACTAGAAGCAGCCAGGCTATTTAACGACCCTATCTACCCCCTAAATGTAGCACTAGTATCTCCAAAACCCTGTAGCCTTGAGTGGCGAATCCTCCTATTAAATAGTGAAACACTTTTTTCAAACTTAAGCCTTGTCTATTGTTTCTGGGCGACTTCTTGCACCGAATCCATGCTAGAAAAGGCTGAGACGTTTTCTTTAACAAGCAAAGCACTGGGAAACGCCAGTTCAGCTGGAAGACCCAAACACTAGCCATGTCTGTCCTTTAAGTTGATAACTTCCAATACATACTGGTGACTGGAGGTCAATCCTGACCATTTCCAGGGTAATAGGTCAAAGTTTTACCTTCCACCGCCATCTGGAGAGATGTCACTGGGGTAGGCCGCAGTAGATGTGATGTTTCGGGCTATGAGCAGACAGCACATTGGATGCATGAGCATCTGAGTAATTTTTTAGGGTGTTGGCTGGGGGTAGTGTTCAGATGGGACAGACAGCGGTGGTGGTGGTGCCTCTAGGCTGTGCCCAGACGGCAGCTGCTACTAATGCTTAGCCATAGCTAAAGAATGGGCGCTTAGATTTCATAATCAGGGCCATTGTAATAAACATCCTGAGCCGGGCTGTGTGTGCACCTGGACAATTGTGCAAGACTTGCCATTAACAGCCGAAAAGATTCTGATCACCCTCGTGCCAGATTGTACCAAAACTAGGCCGGACTCAGCCTGTCTCTGATCGCCTGTGCTTCTGTCCCATTGGCCCCAGATCTAGGCCAGAGTAGGAGACGCAAACGGAAGTTTCTAGACAAGGTATTGCTTGTTTGTGTTTTCTAATTCCCTGAGCACTTTGGGGGTTACCCTGCTCGGACAGAAAGTCAAGGTATAGCCACTCTGAATGGCAGGGCTGCCTTGTCTGTCTGTGCCTCTCCAATTTCTCCTTCAGCTATTTAATCACAGGGCGTCTGCTGCACTCATGTGGAAAAAATCCCCAGGCCCAGCCGAGCAGAGGGTGAGGCTGCATCAGACCTGCAGAGCAGGTTCTCAGACTGAAGGGGAACGGACGGGCAGCGCCTGAGCACTTTCTTAAATATCCAAAGGCTGCCTTTGTGCGCACAGAGCCTGGATTTCGCAGTCTCGGTACAACAGGGAGGACTTCATATACTGCAGGCTTGAAATGAAAGCCCTGCCGCTGTCCCAGGATCTCTGGCCAGGCTAAGAACACCAGGACATGCCCTCACTCCCGTCCCACGCACACTGCTGACCTCTCCGGTTGTTAGTAAACCGGTGCTTTTATTTTTCCTTGTATGCTATGCCAACTATTGTCTCATCTATGAATGAAGACCTACAAAAGTTAACACAGCGGAGTTCAGGCATCTAAAAGAAAGTTCCTTTCAAACAGAGACAAAGCAACTGGAAGGTTTCCTTTCTCTCCTATGATTTTTTGGGTAAGTTCCCGGCGCCTCTGCTCCGGGACGGAAAGACCAAGCTGTCCACCAGTCTGCAGAGCTGCTTCTCCAGGTCTAAGCTAACTTTTCACCTACCTGAAGCTTCCCCTTGCTCCGATCGCCCCGGACGGACGGACGTCCTGTCAGACCCAGCCTTCAGACTCAATGCCTTGCCTCCCTACTACACAAAAGCCTTTCCCACTTGCTCTGCTGGAGGTGTGGCTCTCAGTGTGCACTGCACAGCAAGCTGCCAAGGGAAAACATTCATCGCATGCAGCTGAGACCTCTTTCCTTTTTAGACACATTTTTATTAATAACTAAATATATACTTTTCAAAGCCACCCAGCACAGTAAACAAACAGAATCACAAAACTTTTCAGATGCTGTGATGTCCTCATCCTTACACTGGGCTCCCTCTTCCTGTTAGTTTGAGGGGGATTTAAAAAAAAAACCAAAAAAAAAAACGACTTTCACTCAGGTCTGAGTTAGGATTTGCAGAAGTGCAAAGAGTGCAGGCCTGAGGGTCTCTGCTCACCCATGGGTTATCTGAAGGTTTTTCCCCATTCTGTGTCTATGGGGCAAATGCTTAGAAAATACTGCACATGGCATACTACATATTAATGAGGCCATTGAAAGAGTGAGGATTCTCATACTACATATTAATGAGGCCCTCTCTTCATTGAGAGGATTCTCATACTACATATTAATGAGGCCATTGAAAGAGTGAGGATTCTCATACTACATATTAATGAGGCCCTCTCTTCATTGAGAGGATTCTCATACTACATATTAATGAGGCCATTGAAAGAGTGAGGATTCTCATACTACATATTAATGAGGCCATTAGAGTGAGGATTCTCATACTACATATTAATGAGGCCATTGAAAGAGTGAGGATTCTCATACTACATATTAATGAGGCCCTCTCTTCATTGATTCTGGGCTTCATGGGCCGGGAGAGTCACCCAGTACGGCAAATCTTCTCTTCTCATGAGTTCCTCTGGCCTCTTGTTGCTTGGAGAGCATAAACTAAAGCTGAGCATTTCTTGCTGCAGAAGATTTGAGGCTGACCTGGCACTCGGAAGATTTCAGCAGAATTTTGGGGGTTTCCTCCAATTCACTGACATTTTCCCCAGTTCAATCAGGGAATCTTACTGCTGCTTTACTCACCTGTTCAACAAATTTGCTCAAACTTCAGTTCAGATTTTGCAATTTGGGAAACCTGCATCAGATTTTTTCTTTATCTGTTAATTGTGAAATAGCAAATGTTCTCGCAAGTTTCTTTAAGCAGTTTGCAAACATAGGGGGCTGATGCAATAAAGTGCACCCAGCCTAGCACATGGGTTTGTGTGTGCCTGGACATGTGTGTGTGCCTGGACATGTGTGTGCTAGGCTGGGTGTGCCTGGACATGTGTGTGTTAGGCTGGGTGTGCCTGGACATGTGTGTGTGCCTGGACATGTGTGTGCTAGGCTGGGTGTGCCTGGACATGTGTGTGCTAGGCTGGGTGTGCCTGGACATGTGTGTGTGCCTGGACATGTGTGTGCTAGGCTGGGTGTGCCTGGACATGTGTGTGTGTGCCTGGACATGTGTGTGCTAGGCTGGGTGTGCCTGGACATGTGTGTGTGTGTGCCTGGACATGTGTGTGCTAGGCTGGGTGTGCCTGGACATGTGTGTGTGTGTGCCTGGACATGTGTGTGCTAGGCTGGGTGTGCCTGGACATGTGTGTGCACCTGGACATGTGTGTGCTAGGCTGGGTGTGCCTGGACATGTGTGTGTGTGCCTGGACATGTGTGTGCTAGGCTGTGTGCGCCTGGACATGTGTGTGCTAGGCTGGGTGCGCCTGGACATGTGTGTGTGCCTGGACATGTGTGTGCTAGGCTGGGTGTGCCTGGACATGTGTGTGTGCCTGGACATGTGTGCGCTAGGCTGGGTGTGCCTGGACATGCACAAGACTAGCACCCGATGCAGTAAGGAGATTAGCGCATCCAAACCGCGTGGCCGATGGTGCTCACTGCTTGGAGATTCCACGTAGATGAGGCTATTCGCTATATTCCCTGATGCAGAAAATCCCAGGGTACCCAATGCACACTTTTAAACGTGGCAAATCTAACTGCAGCCCCGGAGGTGGCGTTAAGTCAATCCGCTTATGAGAAATTTAAAACATGGTCCTCTGTGGTTCCTCCTAGGTAGTATCGCTGTGACACTTACATTACTGCTTGTGGGGTTTTAAAATAAAGGTTTATGGGCTTGATTTTAAAAATAACAAATTCTGGACACACAATTTCCATGCACAATAGCAAGGGGCACTTAGCTATGGGCATCCAACAAGCTCAGAAGAAGCAGACAAAAATGGACGCTCGTATTGCGTGCCCATTGCAAGTGTGAGCACTAGGGATGCACAATTCTCCCCTAGCACATCCTCGTTTTAAACCCAGGGGGTGGGGGGTGTTACCTGCGCTGACGATTTTCCCGGGTTGCTGAATTCTCTTGCACCGGCCCTGGTTATGAACAGAAAGACAAGAGATGAGACTGGAGAATCTAATAGGTTCACCCTAGAAGAGAGGAGAGACAGGAAGGGTATGATAAAGATGTTTAAAATACATTTTAATGTGCCTCTTCTTGCATCGCTCTGATAGTAACTTAGATAAATGCTCACAGTCTGCCCAGCGAGGTGTTTAGGGCGTTGGTAACTCTCCCTCTTCTGTTTAGGGATGTAACTGCCTCGACGCCTCCCCACCTTCTGTAAAGGGTTGTAGAAGCTGCTCGTGCAGGTTACCCCCATTCAGATATTTTCCTTGCTCTTGCCAGTAGGGATCCTCTGTTTCTTCCCACACCCCTTTGAAGTCCGTTACCATTTCTTCTGGGGAGGGCATTCCTTGCAGCCATGTCCCGCTCCACGAAGAAATATTTCCTGACGGTGCCGAGTCTAAACCCTTGGCGCTTCATGTCATGACCCCTAATTCTACAGCTTCCTTTCCATCTGAAAAGCTTTGATTCATGTGCATGTCCTGTCCCACCCCTCCTGTCTCTCCGCTGCTCCAGGGGTGTACGGATTTAGGTACTCAGTCTTGTCTTTCTGTACGTAACCAGGGCTGGCGCAAGAGTATTCAGCGACCTAGGCAAACCTTCGGTCATGCACCCCTACCCCAAATTACTTATTGATGGCAGTTCCTCCTACCATTCCCTTCTTTGGCCGTATTTCCTATGGTACGGCACAGCACCTCTCTGGGCTTTCGCACTGGCTGGATTTTGCCACGCCTAAAATGTTGGCACTCTAGGTGTAAACAATGTATCTTGCTTGTTGGATGAAACGGAGATGTCTCTTTACTGTGACATGTTCATCGAAGTCTCTAAGAAGGTTTCTAAGCTGAGGATTGTTTGTTCGTATATGTTCCATAAACATAGTTTTCTGTGGGTTATGACTTTGTCATATGACAGGAAGTGGTCAACTCCAGTCCTTGAGAGCTACAAACAGGCCAGGTTTTCAGGATAACCCCACTGAATATTTATTTATTTAAATCTTTCTATACCATCGTTAAGATACATACCGTCACAACGGTTTTCAATAAGGCACATAGTATTGCTAATGTTTTAAATTATATCAATTAAACAGGTGCCATAATGGTTCGGTAACATAGTTTTATAATAAATATTATTTGGTAAATGTGATAAATCATGTCCAATTCTATCTGTATCAGCTTTGAATACAAGAATAGCTTTATAATTGTAACTTATGAACGAAAAATAAAATACACACATATTGAATGTGGTGATGTGTGTGGATGTTCTACTGTCTGCACCCTATTCTTCCCTGGATTCTATGCATGCACTGCAAATCTATCTCTCTATCATTCATGGTGGATACCCTGTTTGTGGCTCTCGAGGACTGGAGCTGGCCACCCCTGTTATATGATTTTTAACCATTTTGTAGCAGATGGATATATAAACACTGAGACACAAAATAGAGGAATAAGCAGTTATCTTGCTTTGTGGGAAGCTTGGTGAAAGCTAAGCAGCTGAACAGCTAATTAGGCTGTGTAGTCACCATCTTAGCAGACCAGACAAGATGGACTCTGACAAGGAGATGTGGGGAGTGGAGTAAGAGAGAGAAATCCCTGCTGGTGAGAAGAGCAGAAAAGAACACTTGTATTAAATGGAGCATTAGGTGAGTAGATCACCAGGAAAAATATCTGATAAAACTGAGAGAAACCAAGAAAGAAATCAGGAAAGCAAAGGGTCAAGCGGAAGAAAGTAAAGCGAGTGACAAAACATTTCTCAGCTGTATCAGAGAAAGATCAATTTGGTTTAGACAGAATTTTAACACTGCAACCCTTTTAATCGCAATGACAGACACTGTTTTAAGAGGTTTTCATACGGGCCAGAGCTATTTTTTACTGCTTTTAGATTTATCAGCTTTTTTTTAATAATAATATTTTAATTAATCAGTTGAAAGAAATTGGAATTACAGATGTTGTCTTAAAATGGTTTGCTTTCTTCCTTATTTCCTTATTTCCATTTCCATTTATTAAAACTTTATTAATCGCCTAACACAAAAAGATCTAGGTGATTTACAACATACATACATAATATCATTAAAACAACAACATGACAAACATATCAAAAACACAAATCATCAAGTTTCATAGAAACCACAATCTCAACATTATTATGTAAACATATAATACAATTGTAATCAGACAAAGATAAATCCTAAATCATACCTAACAAAAAGATATAAAAATCTGTCATGGTCATAAATTCGAGAAAATACTGAAGACCCCGATGGAGCAGAAAATCTTTCAAAAGCCTCTTGAATTTCTTTTTATGTTGTCCAAAGAACGCAGCTCAAAAGGAATGAGATTCCATAAAGATGGAGCAACAATTGAAAATGTCGTCTCTCGTATAGAATAGACGAGCTTGCCACACAGAAGGAATATCGAGCAACTTTAGTTGAGAAGATCCTTAGTAATCGCTCCTTCCAGGTGAAAATAAAAACTCGGTCTCTGACAAAATTCCTCTAGAAACTGGAGTCCCACAGGGGTCGGCCCTTTCCACCATCCTTTTTAATATATTTATTGTCAATTTGTCATCTACTTACTAGTTTAGGCCTAAATTTTATATGTATGCCGATGACATACAGTTTCTTGTCCCGATTGAAGACACCTCTGAACAAACACTTAAAATTATTGTTGTATTCTTATCTGCTATAAAACAACTTCTGCAACACATGAAATTAATTCTAAATATGGATAAAATGGAAATAATGCTGTTAGAAAGAAAATACAGGTATGATGATATCCCTTCCTTAGTTTTGAAAATGACACCAAGATAAAGCCGTCTTTATTTGTGAGAGATCTTGGAGTTATATTGGTCTCAGAACTAAACTTGAAAAAACATATTGCTACCAAATTGAAAGATGGCTATTTTAAACTTTTAACATTACAGAGATTAAAAACCTTTACTAGAACCGAATGACTTTAGATCAGTTCTTCAAGCCCTGATATTCTCGAACATCATCTTCATCAAATGACTTATGAGGAGAGATTGAAAGACCTAAATATGTACACCCTGGAAGAGAGGAGGTGCAGGGGAGATATGAGCAGACCTTCAGATACCTGAAAGGTTTAATGATGCTCAGTTGACAAACCTTTTCCGTTGGAAAGATATCAGTAGAACTAGGGGTCATAATTTGAAACTCCAGGGAGGAACAACTCAGAACCAACATCAGGAGATATTTCTTCATGGAGCAGGTGGGTGGAGGCCTGGAATGCCCTTCTGGAGGAGGTGGTGAAGACAAAAACAGTGAAAGATTTCAAAGGGGGATGGGATAAACACTGAGGATCCCTAAAGGCTAAAGGATGGAAATGAAGAAAAGAGCACATGGGGGTAACTTGCTGGTGTGACGGTTACTGCCCTTAACCAATAAACCTTTATACTGTTGATGCAACTCCAACATTGCTTCAATGGCAAGAGGTAACAGGGAATTGAACTCAGACAGCAACCATCAAGGGCCTTGATTTTTACGGTCTGGGAACCGATAAGCATGGGGGAGACCTGTATGGGCGCGGTTGATGCTACCATAAGATTGCTGGGCAGACTGGATGGATCATTTGATCCTGTTCTGCCGTCATTTCTCTGTTTCTATTCTTTCTGAGATTCAGTCTCAAGAAGTGAACACAGTACAGGGCATGATCACCTCCTTTTCCCTGCTGGTTATGCCTCTCCCTATGCAGCCCAGCATCTTCTGGCCTTAGCAACTGCCTTGTCCCATTGCTTCTCTGTTTTCAGATTGTCTGACACTCTTATCTCAAAGTCTCTCTCCTGATCCATGCACAGCAGATTTTTGCCTTGCCCTCCCGTCCCCTCCCCACCCTCCAACCACATACAGCACCTTTGGATAAATGTTATGACAAGGCTGCAGACCACATAGGCTGGTTAGAGCACTCCAGTATCCCATTCATCTCCAATATGGTAGAGTTAAAAAAAAAAAAAGTATAAATATATCAAAAACTCAGAATTCTTTTTTTTTCAGTAATTTATTCCCATCACTCTCTGTCCTGTGCCTGAAAGCTTGTAGAAATGAGAGCTCAGATCCTAACCATTAGCCAAGTCTGGATATGTCGTGTAATAAATGTTTCCTGGAATTCTGATGCTGGGATTATTGCTAAACTTTACTGATCTGTGGAGTGAATCACTTTGACTTTCCTGAAAGCCACTCCCAGCATTTCCTTCAGATGTGAGGATGAAGGCAGAGGCGGCTTGCTTTCCTCACTGTGAGAGGATTTCCCTACTCAGTATGCACCAAGTCCTCTCCCTCTTGGTCTTCAGGGGAATTCCTGGGCATTTTTCACTGCTCTCCAAATGGGAGAACCTTCCTTTCAAACAGGAGCCTTGAAGTGTGTTAAATGCATGCATTATGTTATTGTGGAGTTAGCATGAAGTACGACCCAGTCACAGTGCGTGCAGCTCACCAGTATTAGAATGGAGTTAACACAATTTGTGGATGGAGAGAGTTGCATGTTGCCTTCCCAAATCTCAATGAGCAGGGAAGTTGCAGGAGGCTTAGATGGAAGATTGCTGATATCTTTAGGTTGGGAGGTGCCACAGAGGGCAGTGCAGCACCTTGGTACCAAGAATGCCTTCACTGCTGGCTGGCTAAGTGTTTCTGTAATTGGCACTTGGATGCCAGATTAATGCATCACCCTGAAGAAGTGAATATTTCTCTGAGTTTAAAACACTTGAGCTGTTGACCTTCGTTCCCAGTTGCAGCACTTCATGTGGCCATGCTTTCTGCTTATTAGATGCTGGTAAAGTATGCGCAGCTACCCAGGTTTGGGATCCTTCGTGTTCCTCTCTCCAGTTAACAGATGCCAACACTATGAGGTAGATCTTAAAAACAGTATGCGCGCGCGTGCTTTTGTTGGGCGCAAACCGGCGCCAACAAAAGTACGCCGGATTTTATAAGATACGCGCGTATCCGCGTGTATCTTATAAAATCCGGGGTTGGCGCACGCAAGGCTGTGCAAAATCGGCAGCCTGCGCGCGCCGAGCCGCGCAGCCTGCCTCCGTTCCCTCCGAGGCCGCTCCGAAATCAGAGCGGCCTCGGAGGGAACTTATCTTCTGCGTCCCCCCACTTTCCCCTCTCTTCCGTTATCTACCCACCCCCCAGCCTTACCTAAATCCCCCCCTACCTTTTGTTGTGCAAGTTACGCCTACTTGAAGCAGGCGTAACTTGCCCGCGCTGCCTCGACATCCCCCGGCACAGGCCGCAGTGCCAGGGAACTCGGGACCGCCCCCCGCCCACCCCTGAACCATTGCCACACCCCTGGACACGCCCCAGACTGCCCCCTGACCCCCAGACACGCCCCAGGACACGCCCCCAGACTGCTGACACACCCCCCGGACACGCCCCCTCCCACCCCTTTTACGAAGCCCTGGACTTACGTGCGTACTGGGGCTTTGCGCGCGCCAGTGTAAACCCGGCAGGATTTACGCTCGCAGGGCTTTTAAAATCTAGCCCTATGTGTGCCCCTCTAATGCTGTAGGGTGTCCAAAATTTGAGAATACTGATGGGGAACCAGGTTCCTTTATGATTACCTCATAATCCTGCAGGAGGTGACATTTTGGAAACAATAGATGGTTTATTTATTTAGAGGCTTTTCTATACCGATATTAGTGGGAACATCATATCGGTTTACATCCAAACTGCAGGTAGAAATTACATTAAACAGGGAGAGGGGTTGGGATAACGGTGAAAAAAAAAACCAGAGGAGTAGCTAACGAAGGGGAGAGATGTAAGGTTCCCCTATAATCATGGTCGTTGGTAAACAGAACATTTTTTTTTTTTATGAGTGTTCGTAATGGGAAGTGAAAACATTTCAGTTCAGCCATCAATATCCTTAGAAATAGGGAAGCTGAATGTAAAACATTCAGTGTCCTGCTTTTCTGTGCTATACTGAAAGGGATCCTCCTTCTGCAAGGACAGACTGCTGCATAGGATACTGTGACTGCAGAGTCACCCTAGGGTGCTCAGATCACTGGGGTCAGCTCTCCTTTACTGTACGTAAAATAGAACAAAAGGTGCATTGTGCGTGTGATGCAACAGAGTGCCACAATGATTTAGGAGCACTCTCCTTGCATCCAGGCTTTCTAATAATTGTTGCCGGTAACCTCACTCACTGAATCACTGGTGGCAGAGCATTACGTGGCAGAGTGACTCCCTAGCTCAGGCAGTGGCCATCCTGTAGTTTCCTGAATGTTTACCTTGTTACTGTTGCCCCACTGCAGGAAACAGTTTAACTAGAGCCTCCAGCACTGTTGCTGGGGTCTGTGTTGTAACTTGCAACACGGTACAGCAAGTCTCCTCCTCAGGGCAGGATTTCTCTGAATTTGTTTCTGGCACTGGCTCCTGTGTGGTTTGAATCTTGCCGAATTCTTGTCCCTCTGTGCTGTATCTGTTCTGGTCCATGCTCTGCATCTATCTGATTATAAATAATACCTTCCTAAAAATGTATTTCTTTTAAGATACATATCGAGACTGTACACAGTTACAAATCATACAAAGCCGCTCTGCTCTTCCCTGAAGTTCTTTACCTAAGCTTCCATCCAGGCTGTAGGTATGGCCAAATGTGTCTTTTTAATTTACATGGATGTTTTATTGTATCTTTAATTTATTTGTATGTTATTTACTTTGTATTAAGTAATTGTTTTATTGTATTTTGTGTTATTGTAATTTTGCTTATGCTTGCTGCTGCTGCTGCTGCTTTCAGTAATTTGGAAGAGCTGACCATAAAGAAGATTTGGATTTAGGGATGAATCCTGGTTGCAAAGATTTTCAAAGTCTGTATTTCTAGGTTGGTGAGTTGTTACTTGTTTTTGATTTGTAGGTGACATTTTCCCCAAAGCATGCTATAGCAAGACTTTTTTTGGTTTGTTTGGGCTGGCATGATTTACAGTCGTGTAGATTCAATGGCCCTTTCCCAGGATACAGTACTGTGGATCAGGAATCCAGAGCAGATCCTTGTTTGTACATTGAACAGTCAGCAATCCATGGTTCACTTGGACTTTTGTGATTAACCCAGCAATTTGGGAATTAGGGTCTTCTCCCTCCACTACCACCCATCACTATTTTAGCACTGCTTGACATATGTGGCAGTGACAAAAGCACATCAGAGACAGTCCCTGCTTGGTAGAGCTTAAAATGTAATCTAGACAAACATACAGGGTAAAAGAATTTTGGATGTTTCATTTATTAAGAAACATTTTTGAAATTAGTTGGGGGAAATTCGGGTTAAGATTTTAAAGCAGCAAAGATGAGTTTTCAGATTGGATTTGAATAAGATCAGAAAAGGAGCATGAATCACGGACTCAGGAATTCTCTTCCAAGCTTAAAGCATGGAGTCAGGAGCTGGTGGTGGAGTAAAGAGCATAGATAAGAGCGACTTGCCCCCTGAGCAAACTTCATGAAGAGGTAGTGAGGCACTGCAGAGTGAAAGCTCTTATAGGTAAGTACCCCTACACTCACCAGCACTCTCCAAATTTTGGTCGAGTGTGAGTGGGCCTGAAGGGCCCCCTTTAGTCTCTTAACCCCCTCCCTACCCCCAAACTTCCAAACAATTACCTTGCTGTACTCTCTCTTGCTTCCAGTGTCCCTGCTGAGGCTGTGGTGCACCGAGAAGGCGAGTTTTTCTGCACTAACTCTGCACTCACTGCTGGCCAGGAACAAAATCCAAGAGCGAACTCATAAAAGTGAGGCATAAATTCCTTCCAGGAGTTCCTTGATGTCATCAGAGCCTCCTTAAGCCTCATTTACAGCCTTGGTTTGATTATTTGCAGGAGCCAACTCCTCGCTGACCTGGCACTTTTACCTCGTTGCTCTTTTAAACTTTAGCAGTAAAAGGTTATATGTTTATTGTTACCCACCTAGAAGTGATGATACAGTGGGCAATAAATCTTTTTATCTTTTAGCCAAAAAAAAAATCCTTCAAAAATTGGAAGAAGGATCCATCTGAAGAAAATAGGATAAAACATAAGCATTGTCAAGCTAAGTGTAAAACATTGATAAGACAGGCGAAGAGAGAATTTGAAATGAAATTGGCCATAGAGGCAAAAACTCATAATAAAAACTTTTCTAAATATATCCAAAGCAAGAAACCTGTGAGGGAGTCGGTTGGACCATAAGATGACAGAGGGGTTAAAGGGGCTCTTAGGGAAGATAAGGCCATTGCAGAAAGACTAAATGAATTCTTTGCCTCCGTGTTTACTAATGAGGATGTTGGGGAGATACCAGTTCTGGAGATGGTTTTCAGGGGTGATGAGTCATATGAACTGAACAAAATTACTGTGAACCTGGAAGATGTAATAGGCCAGATTGACAAACTAAGAGTAAAAAATCACCTGGACCGGATGGTATGCATCCTAGGATTCTGAAGGAACTAAAAAATGAAATTTCTGATCTATTAGTTAAAATTTGTAACCTATCATTAAAATCATCCATTGTACCTGAAGACTGGATGGTGGCCAATGTAACCCCAATATTTAAAAAAGGCTCCAGGGGCGATCCGGGTAACTATAGACCAGTGAGCCTGACTTCAGTGCCGGGAAAAATAGTGGAAACTATTCTCAAGATCAAAATCGTAGAGCATATAGAAAGACATGATTTAATGGAACATAGTCAACATGGATTTACCCAAGGGAAGTCTTGCCTAACAAATCTACTTCATTTTTTTGAAGGGGTTAATAAACATGTGGATAAAGGTGAAGAACCGGTAGATGTAGTGTATTTGGATTTTCAGAAGGCGTTTGACAAAGTACCTCATGAGAGGCTTCTACGAAAACTAAAAAGTCATGGGATAGGAGGCGATGTCCTTTCGTGGATTACAAACTGGTTAAAAGACAGGAAACAGAGAGTAGGATTAAATGGTCAATTTTCTCAGTGGAAAAGGGTAAACAGTGGAGTGCCTCAGGGATCTGTACTTGGACCGGTGCTTTTCAATATATATATAAATGATCTGGAAAGGAATACGATGAGTGAGGGTATCAAATTTGCGGATGATACAAAATTATTCAGAGTAGTTAAATCACAAGCAGACTGTGATACATTACAGGAGGACCTTGCAAGACTTGAAGATTGGGCATCCAAATGGCAGATGAAATTTAATGTGGACAAGTGCAAGGTGTTGCACATAGGGAAAAATAACCATTGCTGTAGTTACACGATGTTAGGTTCCATATTAGGAGCTACCACCCAGGAAAAAGATCTAGGTATCATAGTGGATAATACTTTAAAAATCGTCGGCTTAGTGTGCTGCAGCAGTCAAAAAAGTAAACAGAATGTTAGGAATATTTAGGAAGGGAATGGTTAATAAAACGGAAAATGTCATAATGCCTCTGTATCGCTCCATGGTGAGACCGCACCTTGAATACTGTGTACAATTCTGGTCGCCGCATCTCAAAAAAGATATAGTTGTGATGGAGAAGGTACAGAGAAGGGCAACCAAAATGATAAAGGGGATGGAACAGCTCCCCTATGAGGAAAGGCTAAAGAGGTTAGGGCTGTTCAGCTTGGAGAAGAGAAGGCTGAGGGGGGACATGATAGAGGTCTTTAAGATCATGAGAGGTCTTGAACGAGTAGATGTGACTCGGTTATTTTCACTTTCGAATTATAGAAGGACTAGGGGGCATTCCATGAAGTTAGCAAGTAGCACATTTAAGACTAATCGGAGAAAATTCTTTTTCACTCAACGCACAATAAAGCTCTGGAATTTGTTGCCAGAGGATGTGGTTAGTGCAGTTAGTATAGCTGTGTTTAAAAAGGATTGGATAAGTTCTTGGAGGAGAAGTCCATTACCTGCTATTAAGTTCACTTAGAGAATAGCCACTGCCATTAGCAATGGTTACATGGAATAGACTTAGTGTTTGGGCACTTGCCAGGTTCTTATGACCTGGATTGGCCACTGTTGGAAACAGGACGCTGGGCTTGATGGACCTTGGTCTGACCCAGTATGGCAATTTCTTATGCTCTTATGTTCTTAATAGCTCTGAGCCTGCGCAGGTGGGAGTTTTCCTAATGGAAGCACCGGCCGCGTCTCTTAGCCTATATTCTAATCCCAGCTCCTCCCCTGATGCAGTGACCTTGTGCAAATCACTTTACCTCCTAATGCCTCATCATAACCAACTGTAGTGCAATATTTTTATGAAATAGAGCCATATCAGAAGAATGTGAATTTTATTTAGCAACCTTCAGCTCTATGGGATCCCACGTCACTTTCAGCAGCCATGGTGCAGTTCTGGCTACACCACTGAATGCTGTGCTGCCACAGCTTTGGTGCCTGGACTACATTTATTTATTTATTTATTTATTTATTGGATTTTGTATACCGTCACTCGGAATCCATTGTAACAGTTCACAAGAATAAATAATAATATACAATAAATATAATAAAATCAACTTAATAAAACTAAAAAAATAAAACAGATTACAAACATCCAAATGAAAACATCTCATAAAACATAACAATAAACTTATCGAGTTGCTGACCCTTCCTTCTCCTATCTCTTGTAACTAATGCGTAATGATAATGATAATACTAGAACAACCTTCACTAAAACAGGGTAAAAATAGATAAAACTGTAAAAGCATGGCATCTTTTATTATCCCTCAAGCTTTGAAAAGGCAGCATGTGAGCCAGGCCTCAGATCATTTGCCCAGAGAAGCATAGTGGTAGCCCAGACATATTTCTGAGGCTGAAAGAAGAATTTGTGTGTTAGGTTTCGTGACCTGCTGCAGATGGCCCCATTTGTTCATTCCTTTTTTGTTAGCATCTCCTGTTTAGGGTTTATTTAATGCCTGAATTCCAGAATGCTTTCTAAAGCACCAAAGTGGTTTGGTTAGAAATCCGGAGAGAGGCAAGCGAGAAGGAACATGAGCCAGTAGATTTGGGGAGACAGGAGTTAATAAATGCATTGTAAGCAAGGTTTGAAAATACAGAGGATTCTAATACAAGAGAACAAACCAAAGTAGAGGAGAAAAGCAGGGTACGTACGATGAAGACATCTGCCAGGACTTTGTAGAACAGGGGTGAGTGATTTGCATGCAAATCTCTCTCATGTATAATCCTTGGGGAGATCCTGAAAACCCGACTGGTTTGCGGCCTGGGGGACCAGAATTGCCCACCCGTGTTGTAGAAGAAAGTTGCTAAACAAATCTCGGACGAGGGAAGTGGAATAATATAATGGCACATATAATCACAGGAGACGAGGAGGCAGGTGTGATAAAGATGTCAGAGGTGTACTTTGATCAGCGCTGTATGTTCTCGCACACCACGGACAGACCTACACACTCTGAGCCAGTCTTTCTCAGTGTTTTAACTCCCCTCTAATCATATTGGGATTCTGCTAGCGTACGATGTTATAATCTGTTACTTCTAAACTTTTATCTTTTATTCTTACTTTTGAATTGTAATATTTCAACATACTGTTTATATTTTGTTTACTTATGATTATGTACGTACGTTAGTCATGTAAACCGCTTAGACTTACCAAAATTGTAAAGGCGGTATAGAAAAGATTTTAAATAAATAAATAAAAGTGTAACGTTTATGTACATAAATCAGAAGGCTTATGGGGTCTAAAACTGAAATAAGCCAACATGTCGAAGCTAGTGGGATTTGAGCCCTGGTGCTGTAACCTTGGGCAGTGAGAGAAAGAGGAAAGAGAAGGCAGCTATCTGTGGGAATGTGCCAGAAGAGAAGCGCACATGAGAGCATCTGAATAGAAGAGAAAGTGCAGACACAGAGTGCTGAGTGTGCTCGATGGCCAAGAGACTATTTTGTGGTTTCTCTGTTGAATGGCAACCTTACCCCACCCTTTCCGTGTCAGTTTAATGCTCTTATAATTGTCTTGCTAACATAATATAAGACCCATTTAACCTGTTTTGTTAATGTATTAAGTGTACTTTAAAAGTAAAATACAAAGCAATGTGCCTAGATACATTGCATAGGTTGAATCAACGCTTTGGCGTTTTGGAATCGGAATAGGAGATTCAGTGCCAACAATAAGGAAGGCTTCAAATGGGATTTGTCTGAGTTTGGAGCTTATAGATTTAGAAGGCTCCTTTTGTCCCTTTGTCCTCGCTTGCAAAGTTCCTCTCCTGTGTCCTTCCTACTGAGCTTGCATCGGAGATTCTGCATGACTTTCCGTGTTTTTTTCCAGACTTCTCCAACATCTTGTTCCCTGTGTCTCGCTCAGGCTAGGAAAGTTGCAGCTACTTTTCAAGCTATTTGGTCAATAGGTCATTGCAAGAATAGTCTCAGATTCGGTCTTAAACCCTAGAGCTGGGAGCAGACTTGGCATAACCCCCAAGGTGTTGGCCTTGGAGCCAGAAATAGAACTCAGATTTCCTTTACAACACAGATTAGCCTAAGGGTGGTGTGGTAGGGCTCCAACGTGTGCCCAGATTCTGGCAGATCCGGCACGACCTACTACAAGGAAGCTCCAACACTGGCCTGTGGGGTGCTCAGATGTGCCCTAACTCAGACACATCCTTGAAAATCCCCAGAGCAATCTCCTCAATGCTAAAGATCAGTTTTAGGAAGAAGTTAGGGTTATGTGTCTTATTACTAGGCCTTTGGCATTTGATGTATTCAATTCTATTCTACAAAAAGCCCAAAACAGAATTTTTACTCAAAAAGGATTGTTTTACCAGTATAGTATCATTCTGTCCCATTGCTCATTTCTCTAAGTTTCTTTATGAACCTTACACTTTTAAAGATTTGGGGTTTTTTTTTTAATAATGTATAAATCTGGGATGTGTTTGATGCCAGATAGAACAGCCTGCGTGTCTACACGCTGCTTTTCATCGCTGTTCTCTTCATTAGAGTTGCTGTAGGCTCAGAAAGCTTAGCAAACAAACGGGGCAAGAGGCATTTGCCTATTCTGCACATGTGGCAAAACAAATTAAAAAAATAGTGCCCAGAGATGGCTTGCAATGGGGAGAACCGACTTCTGATCTTTTGAAGGTCTGCAGCTGCTGCTTTGTGAAGCTTGGAGCCAGTTGAAGGATGGCTTCTGTGTTTGATGGTGCACAATACATTTTTGAACTTGAGCTATGTGCCTGCAGGTGTTTTGGTTGGGGGAACAGAGAAGGGAGAGGATTTTATTATCAATACCCAGAATAGAAGATCTTTGCCAGAACCTGCTCTTGGAATGGAATAAACAAGGTGTGGGAGACGTGGGCTGAGGGCCAGTCTGTGACAGCTGGAATGTACGCATGCTGGGACTTGGCTTGAGGAGGCCTCTGGAGTTACTGCTCTGTGTGCGTGCAGTGTTCAGGCACGAAGATGTTTGCCATGAGCGTGCCCACATCAGATTTCAAGGTTTGGATGGGAATTTCCAAGGGGCAGACTGTATCCCAGCTTAACATTATGGAGAGGGAAGGGTTCAGCCATGGAACGACTGTGACTGTGGGAAAGGGTAGATTATTCTGCTGTGACATAGCAGGAGCTGAGTGTTATATTAAATAACTAGGAAATGGTTGGCATATGCGGTAATAGCACTGTACATATTATAGACAGAAACCTTGGCTTATGTAATTGTTCGGTAACCTTGGATGAGATCCTGCCTGGAGCCTTTGATTGTAGTTTCATGTTATGCATTCTGTCAGTCTTCTGCTGTAATTTCTCTGGGTGTTCTGCTCTTGGTGCTATTTATCTGTCTGCCATGGAGAATAGGATGGAAAATTTTCCATTTAACTACCTTTGAGGACTAAATGCATAGGACGCAATCCTTTTTCAGGGGAAAGGAGGCTCTGGATCAAAGGGTCATGGGAATGTGGTGAAAGAGAGCAGACTGAGGAATAATCTAAGGAAATATTTTTGTACAGGAAGGGTGGTGGGTACAGGAGCAACCTCTGAATTCTGGGGACAAGCTCTGGGAATTTCTGCGGCAGTGGTAAGGATTGTAGCGATGAGCAGATTGGTATGGATGAGCTGAGAGGCATTTTTCTTCCTTCACATTTCTCTGTTTTCCTGGTCTTGGAGGTGATCTACAGCATCCCGGGTGAAGAAGGGAGATAGAGATGCCTACACCTCTTCCCCATGAGACCATATTACACCTGTGCTAGCCAACTTGCCCCGGCTTCCAGTGGGGTGGCGAGTGAGATTTAAAATTCTCCCGCTTATCTTCAAGGCGCTACACAAGCTGGCTCCACCTTGCATTCAGTCAATGGTGCACTGATACACGCCTTCACATCTTGGTTTGTCAGAAAAACACCTTCCCTCAAGATAGGCTATGGTGTTACCCGCTGAGACTGCTGTATAAATAACTGGTGTCGACTGAGAGAAACCAGTGTCAAAATAGCGAAAAAAACCACAGTAATGAGCCTCAAAGAAGGAGCACCATAATAAGCACTCCCAGTATTAGCAAATATACCTGCGTTGCTTTATACTTAATCATCGGTCCCGAGTAGATTTTTTTTGTATATTTCATTTGCAAGTAAAATTGATATAACTCAGCATTCAAATGTACTTATCCTTCTTCAAGAATTAAATCCATAAGAGACATTTCTTCTTTCAGTTCTGATTTCTTTCCATGGTGGTTACCCTCTTTTCATTGATGATTACCTGACACGCGTGTTTCAAATAGTCAGCTCTGCATCAGGGGTGTCTTTTTGGTTAGCTTTCCATATTTTCATGCTGTAGAAAAAGCACATTATCAAAACATATTGCGCAGTCAACCTCTAGCTCCACACATAAATTGCCTACACACCATTCAAGTGTCCAGACAACAAGATGTACGCCATGTTCGATTGGAACAAAGTGTTTCACCATTACAATTAAATGCGTTTCTGCTGTCAGACGACAGAATAACATCGCCAATCACAAAAATCTTTTCATAATCACGTCAGAAGTAACCACAGTAAAAATCTACCGAATTGATGTCAAATGACAGAATACCATTCTAATTAAGCATTCATACCGTTAGGAGCCACTCTATTAAGTTTAAATATCCATTGCTGTTCATGAAAAGCAAGTTTGTATTGACATCCCAATTCCCGCATTGATAACTGAATTTGATCAATGATCCACCATTTAAGATCTGAAAATGTGAACATAAGACCTGCCATACTGGGTCAGACCAAGGGTCCATCAAACCCAGCATCCTGTGTCCAACAGAGGCCAATCCAAGTCACAAGTACCTGGCAAGTACCCAAACATTAGATAGATCACAAGCTACTATTACTTATTAATTACCATCATAGCAGTTTATGAACGCTGAATTAGTGTCAGGTAATCATCAATGAATAGAGGGTAACCACCATGGAAAGAAATCAGAACTGAAAGAAGAAATGTCTCATGGATTTAATTCTTGAAGAAGGATAAGTACATTTGAATGCTGAGTTATATCAATTTTACTTGCAAATGAAATATACAAAAAAATCTACTCGGGACTGATGATTACGTATAAAGCAACGCAGGTATATTTGCTAATACTGGTAGTGCTTATTATGGTGCTCCTTCTTTCAGGCTCATTACTTTTTCAGTGACTGGTAAATACATAGGGTGCCAGCTGACCTGCCTGGAGGAGGGAGGAAGACAATGATGCATCAGAATGAAGCCTCCAATCCTCCACCTAGTATCCCGCCTCTCTGATGACATTTATCTCAGAATTTGCAAACGTATGTTGTCATGAACACTGTGTGGCCTATGGGGAGTGGAGATGCTGTGGTTGGGTATTGTCTGGGGTGCGTCTGACTCTGCTATGTCTGTGGCAGTTCTGGTCACCGCACAAGGGTCAACTGGAAAATTGCCTAGGGCTGAGCAAGCTTTCTTACAATTCTAAAAGTGGGGGCTTACGGGGGCAGAGTTGGGGGATTAACCATTAGATTTTCAGCAAAGGTCACCTAATTCTAGGCAAATCAACTGTTTGCCTGCATTTAGGTGCAATGTTTTAGGAAATATTTAAATTTAGGTTCATTTTCAGCTAAAAATTTAGGCCCCTAAACACAGTGGAAAATTATTCCCGAATTTAGGAATCTAATTTAAGCTCTGAGCATGTTTTGAACATTGACCACATTTTATTTTTATTTATTTTTAATTTTTATATACCGGAATTCCTGTATGCAATACAAATCATTCCGGTTTACAAGTAACGAAAAGGTTGCCCTGGTCTGGGAGGTTAGACCGGGGTTTTTGTACATAGAACATTAAACATTGAACAATAACAATCAACCATTAAACATTATTACAAGGAACATTGAAGGTAAAAATAACATTTAGCAAATGGCAATTAACATTATTAGTGTTTTGGAATAGAATGTGTGTGTACAACTTTTTACAAGGAACTTTAGTAGTGAAGATAATCTGCAAATGTACTGTTATATAGTATGTAAATAATGACTGTTAAATAAACATAACGAATAAGCAAGTACATATATGTAATTAAGTGCAAGGTGTTAATGTCAACCTGCAATGGTTGGAACTGAGAGTCATGATAGTAGATAGTAGATAGTAGAGTAGGAACTGAGTAGTAGTAGATAGTAGAGTAGGAACTGAGTAGTAGTAGATAGTAGAGTAGGAACTGAGAGTCACATAGTAGATGATGGCAAATAAAGACCATGTAGTCTGCCCAGTTTCCCTGCTGGTGCATTTCCATACGCCCAGCCCTCCAGGGATCCCCCTCTCACACAGCTGGGCAGTCAGAAGCAGCCACAATGGATGGTGACAGCATTGGGTGCTCATCCTCTGCACTAACACAGCCGCTCTCAGCCTCCCCTGCCGTAGACCCAGCTTTCCCCTTGTTTCTTGGACAGATGAGCACACACAAAGCAACATTCTTGGAGATAACCCAATTATTTATTTTGTGATTTTGCTTCTTGGAATTTTGATATGAGTCACTGGTTTGTAGCCTGACAGATGTTCCATTAGGATTTATGTATCTTTGGCACTAAGGCAAAGTTTTATAAAGAAGCATTTGTAGCAGGAGCCTTGGGAGGATAAAGATTGGTGTAGGAGATTGATCGCAGGTAGGGAAGTACCGGCCTAAGCCCTGCAAGAGACTGCAGCTATCCAGGGAGAGAGGAACTGAATGCAGAGATCAGAATTGCATCTTTAGCAGAGACGCTGCACCTTGTGAATAGGAAACCAAAGCTTTGCAAAGCCTCCCGCTTTACAGGATCATTACCTTCAGGCACAGGGAGGGATTTACCCATGCATGTTTGTTTATACAGCACACCTAGTGTCAGGGCTCCTTACTACATGGCATGGGTAATGTGAATGAGGCATGGCTTCTGGTCTCTGCGGGACATCCAGTCCATTTCAATTGCTGGTACCTGGAGAGCTTTGTGACCGATAATGTCTGCGTGCTCCCTAGCCAAGCTGCGACTGATGGGACTTCATACATCAGTCCCAGCTGCAGGACCTGCACAATGAGTTGCTGCACCCTGCTTTCACTCGCTTTCTCTTTGCCCCGCGCCTCTGTTAGTGCTCAGTCCTCTGCCACCTTCCTGCATTCCAGCACTTCTCAGGCAAAGGATGAATAAAACCACACAGCCATACGTGTTTATGTAATTGTAGGTAAATGCAGAACAAAAGAGGATAGTCTCACTGTTTGAAAGAGTTGCCTCTGCTACCTGTGTTATTTTCCCACAAGCGCCTCAGTCCCAGTGGATTTTACAGGTAGCCTGATGTTCCCCACCTCCTCCTCTCCTGCAGACTTTCCTCTTAATATCTCTTTAGAAGATTTCCTTTAAAAATTTTTCCTCCAGCCCTTTTGCTGGAAACGTCTAAACAAGGCATATATAGCAACTTACTGTGGCCTGCACAGATTCACCTGTTCATAGCTGTGCTCACCTAACAGGCTGGTGAAAAAGGTGCATGACTCCTCTTGTTAGCTCTACCAGGAATTATTTAAGGAACTTTCCCTGTCTTCAAATAAGCAATAAGCCATCTCAATCCCTTATGAACTCCTGGCATAGTCTCTCTCATAAGGGGCAATTTCTGCTATGGAGAAACCAGCACTGGAATAAGAAGAGCTGCAGGACAGATTTAGACAAATGCGCTCAGTATGTATGGCACTGAGGGATATCGGTACTGGAAGAGGTGCTGCAGGGCAGGAGTGAGGTGCATTGGCAGAGCTGTGTGAGGATCTCAGTACTGGAATAGCAGGGGGTGCTGCAGGGCAGGAGTGAGGTGCATTGGCAGAGCTGTGTGTGAGGGTCTCAGTACTGGAATAGCAGGGGGTGCTGCAGGGCAGGAGTGAGGTGCATTGGCAGAGCTGTGTGTGAGGGTCTCAGTACTGGAATAGCAGGGGGTGCTGCAGGGCAGGAGTGAGGTGCATTGGCAGAGCTGCGTGTGAGGGTCTCAGTACTGGAATAGCAGGGGGTGCTGCAGGGCAGGAGTGAGGTGCATTGGCAGAGCTGCGTGTGTGGGTCTCAGTACTGGAATAGCAGGGGGTGCTGCAGGGCAGGAGTGAGGTGCATTGGCAGAGCTGTGTGTGAGGGTCTCAGTACTGGAATAGCAGGGGGTGCTGCAGGGCAGGAGTGAGGTGCATTGGCAGAGCTGTGTGTGAGGATCTCAGTACTGGAATAGCAGGGGGTGCTGCAGGGCAGGAGTGAGGTGCATTGGCAGAGCTGTGTGTGAGGGTCTCAGTACTGGAATAGCAGGGGGTGCTGCAGGGCAGGAGTGAGGTGCATTGGCAGAGCTGTGTGTGAGGGTCTCAGTACTGGAATAGCAGGGGGTGCTGCAGGGCAGGAGTGAGGTGCATTGGCAGAGCTGCGTGTGTGGGTCTCAGTACTGGAATAGCAGGGGGTGCTGCAGGGCAGGAGTGAGGTGCATTGGCAGAGGGGTAGTGTCTCCAGATGGGTTTGTTCTGCACATCATTACAGTATGAATCTCGCTCATTAACTAGGGTATATTGGCTATCATCTCAATCTCTCAAATTTATGGCTAGTACTCACCTCATTACATGCATTGTGCCAGACAGCTTCCTTCTGGAGTTCACCGTCTCTAACATACCAGCAGCATATCAAGGAAGTTCTTAATCAGGTTCTTAGGACAAGTTCTGTCTTTTTCTGCCACATTTTCTAGGTTGTTCATTTCATCCTTGGCTACGTGTGCATCGTCTCTCTCTCTCCAGACATTGCATGGCATAGTATCTTGGCTTTTTCTGCTTTACCACAGTTTCAGCTTGTCTTGCATCAAGCTTTTTATATTGGTTAGGATGAGACGTTTGTCCTTGGCAGGCTGTGAACCATCTTGTCCATAGTCCACTGTCCTGTGCTGCAATTAGCAGTCTCTTATCTTTAGGTTTAAGTTCACCTCTCCTCAGTCAGGTTGAGATCTTCTTGTGACTGCAGAAGTAACTCTCTGTATTTGTGCTTTAACCAATTGTGTGTCTTTATTTGCTGGCCCAACTCTAGATTTACAAATCCTCCTGCCTCTTTCCCCCGGTGTGCTTGTAGGGTCTCACGTCAGAATGATTGCCCACACTTCAGGATGGAGACTGATACTGGGCAGTCTCTTTTGAATATTTCGATCTGTTCAGTGTTCTTGGAGGCCTGTAATAGCTCCTGGAAAGCACAGCCGCAGCATATTCGGATTCTTGCAGAGTGGTATGGAGAGGTTTTCTTGTGCCTGGGCCTCAGTGTTGGAATAACAGGGGGTTCTGTGGGATAGGGGTGAGCTGTGTAAGTGAATATACCTAGTGTCTCTTTTTAATAAACACTACAAATTTTTCCATCAACGTCTTCTATAAATAATATAAAAGTAAGATTTTTTTTTCTTTCTGGTCTGCAGAAAATCTGACAAATGGATTAGATTGGGCGCAGGGTGGAATTTAAGAAGAGGTGTATGGGAACAAAGATTACTTTTGTAGCATAAGAGCCATGCACCCTTCCTGTGAAATGGGTTCTTTTTAAGGGAGACTCTGAGGACGGTCGCAGCTCAGGATGGCAGGGATGTAAATGGGGGAAGCTAGTGTTACACTTTAAAAATGAAGGCTCTCTTCCATCCGCTGAGGGTGCAGGTCCTCTAAAGAGCTGCATTTGTAAGGGCATTGCTGGGTATATAATATGCACCTTGTGCTACTGCTAATTTGTGCAAATGTGTATAAGAAAAAAAATATGCCTTTTTTTTTTTTAACAAATTTTAATAAAGCCATGGCCTCTTATTTTCCAATAACATAAGAACATAAGAAATTGTCATACTGGGTCAGACCAAGGGTCCATCAAGCCCAGCATCCTGTTTCCAACAGTGACCAATAGAGATGTGAATCGGAACCGGTATCGGTTCGGATTCCGGTTCCGATTCACATCGTGAAATTTTTATCTTGCAGTCTGATCGGGTTTTTTTTTTTTATCGGCTGCGCCTGAGCTGATAACCAAAAAATACAGCCAACTTTTTAAAATGAGTTTGTTAGTATCCCCCCAACCTCCGGACCCCCTCCCCAAAAATTTTTAAATACCTGGTGGTCCAGCAGGGGTCCCGGGAGCATTCTCCCACGCTCGGGCCGTCGGCTGCCAGTAAACAAAATGGCGCCGATGGTCCTTTGCCCTTAGCATGTGACAGGGTATCCGTGCCATTGGCCGGTCCCTGTCACCTGGGAGGAGCAATGGACGGCTGGCGCCATCTTTAAAAATGGCGCGAGCCATCCAGTGCACCTACCATGTGACAGGGGCCAACCAATGGCACGGATACCCTGTCACATGCTAAGGGCAAAGGGCCATCGGTGCCATTTTGATTAGTGGCAGCCGACAGCCCGAGCGTGGGAGAATGCTCCCGGGACCCCCACTGGACCACCAGGAATTTAAAAATTTGGGGGGGGCGGGTCCAGAGGGTGGGGGGATACTAACAAACTTATTTTAAAGGGTCAGGTTGTGTTTTTAGGTTGTGTCCTTTCTTCCTGCCCCCCCCCCCCCCATAACGATAAGAAAACCCACTAAATTAATCGTGGGGTTTCCTAATGCTATCAGGGACCCCCCGATATCTGACGATATTGAAAATATCGGACGATATTTTCAATCGTCAGATAAACGATTCACATCCCTAGTGGCCAATCCAGGCTACAAGAACCTGGCAAGTACCCAAAAACTAAGTAGATCCCATGCTACTGATGCCAGCAATAGTAGTGAGTGGCTTTTCTCTAAGACAGTTTGATTAATAGCTGTTAATGGACTTCTCCTCCAAGAACTTATCCAAACCTTTTTTAAACCCAGCTACAGTAACTGCACTAACCACATCCTCAGGCAACAAATTCCCTAGTTTAATTGTGCGTTGATCGAAAAAGAACTTTCTCCGATTAGTTTTAAATGTGCCACTTGCTAACTTCATGGAGTACCCCCTAGTCCTTCTATTATCCAAAAGAATAAATAACCAATTCACATAGCCCTCTATCATATCCCCCCTCAGCTGTCTCTTCTCCAAGCTGAACAGCCCTAATCTCTTTAGCCTTTCCTCATAGGGGAGCTGTTCCATCCCCTTTATCATTTTGGTCGCCCTTCTCTGTACCTTCTCCAATGCAAGAATATCTTTTTTGAGATGCTGCGACCAGAATTGCACACAGTATTCAAGGTGCGGTCTCACCATGGAGCGATACAGAGGCATTAAAACATTTTTCATTTTATTCACCATTGCCTTCCTAATAATTCCTAACAATCTGTTTGCTTTATTGACTGCTGCAGCACACTGAGCTGACAATTTCAATGTGTTATCCACTATGATGCCTTAATCCTTTTCCTAGATGGTAGCTCCTAATATGGAACCTAAAATCGTGTAACTACAGCATGGGTTATTTTTCCCTATATGCAACACCTTGCACTTATCCACTTTAAATTTCATCTGCCATTGGGATGCCCAATTTTCCAGTCTCACAAGGTCTTCCTGCAATTTATCACAATCTGCTTGTGATTTAACTACTCTGAATAATTTTGCATCATCTGCAAATTTGATTACCTCACTCATCATATTCCTTTCTAGGTCATTTATAAATATATTGAAAAGCACTGGTCCAAGTACAGATCCCTGAGGCACTCTACTATTTACCCGAGAAAATTGACCATATAATCCTACTCTGTTTCCTGTCTTTTAACCAGTTTGTAATGCATGAAAGGACGTCGTCTCCCATCTCATGACTTTTTAGTTTTCTTAGAAGCCTCTCATGAGGGACTTTGTCAAACGCCTTCTGAAAATCCAAATATACTACATCTACCGGTTCACCTTTATCCACATGTTTATTAACGCCTTCAAAAAATGAAGCAGATTTGCTGACTGTGTTCCATTAAACCATGCTCTGTGATTTTGATCCTGAGAATAGTTTCCACTATTTTTCTCAGCACTGAAGTCAGGCTCACTGGTCTATAGTTTCCTGGATTGTCTCTGGAGCCCTTGTTAAATATTGGGGTTACATTGGCCACCGTCCAGTCTTCAGGTACAATGGATGATTTTAATGATAGGTTACAAATTTTAACTAATAGATCTGAAATATCATTTTTTATTTCCTTCAGAACCTGGGGTGCTTACCAACTGGTCCAGGTGATTTGCTACTCTTTAGTTTGTCAGTCTGGCCTATTACATCTTCCAGGTTCCCTATGATTTGATTTAGCTCATCTGAATCGTCACCCTTGAAAATCGTCTCTGGAACTGGAATCTCCCCAACATCCTCTTTAGTAAACATTGAAGCAAAGAATTCATTTATCTATCCTCTAGATCGATGGACCTTGGCACTTCCAGTTTAAAGCATCTCAAGCTTTAACCCATATTCTTTATTGTATTATGTTGCAATTACTTCCTGCCTTTACTTTCTTCCAGCTATTTAAGCTTCCAAGTTTTTTACTCCTTGTTAATTGTAACTTTGCCTTATTGACCTCTATTGTTAATTACCTTAGTTTATTGTCTCAGTTATTCCCTTGTTCTTTGTAAACCGATCCGATATGGTTTTTTACTATGAAGGTCGGTATAAAAAAGTGTTAAATAAATAAATAAAATTTAGTCTTTCTGCAATGGTCTTATCTTCCCTAAGATCCTCTTTAACCCCTTGATCATCGAATGATCCAACCGACTCCCTTACAGGTTTCTTGCTTCAGATATATTTTAAAAAGTTTTATTACAGTTTTGCCTCTACGGCCAACTTCATTTCAAATTCTCTCTTAGCTTGCCTTATCAGTGTTTTACACTTAACTTGGACCAACAAAGCAGGAGGGTAGGCTGTCTAAGAAAGCCGTTGAGGCAAAAATGTGAATTAGAAGTCGAAGGATAGTCCAAGTATGAGCTTTATTTGATTGGAGAAATAACCTTTATATATGTGCCCCGACTCAGGCTGAGTTTCGCCCTACATGGGGCTGCCTCAGGGGCTGTATGTGAATGATATCGGTAGGTATGAGTAAACACTCTTAAAATATATACACAAACTTTCCTGGTGGTCTGGTGGTTTTAATAGGTAAGGTCAATCAGTATTGTCTCCGCTCATATTAAAGCTAGGTCATCTTTTAACCATGCCATTAATCATTTTGCCTTCCTCCCGCCTTTTTTAATGCATGGAATACATATGGACTGCACCTCTAGGATTGTATTTTTAAACAATGACCATGCCTGTTGTACACTTTTAACCTTTACAGCTGCACTTTTCAGTTTTTTCTATTTTTCTCATTTTTATCAAAGTTTCCCTTTTGAAAATTTAGTATTATAGCTGCAGATTTACATATTGTCCCCCCTTCCAGTCATTAGTCAAATTTGATCATGTTATGATCACTGTTGCCAAGTGGCCCCACCACCGTTACCTCTCTCACCAAATCCTGCATTCTACTAAGAATTAAATCTAAAATCTCTCTGTTCTGGCACACAATGAGGGATCCAAGATGGCGATGTAGCTGTATCACAGAAGGCGTCATTTGTTACTTTCTGCAGTTGGAATCTTTTTTCTTAAAAAATAATGCCGCATTTGGCCTGGAAAAGAAGGGCAAGGGAGCGAGAATCTGTGGAGACTGTCCCGGGAACCCCAAAGTCTGGACTGATGGATGCCCATGTGGTATTTGGACTTACCAAGCCGGGAGGACTTCCGTAGAAGAAGGGTCAGGAGAGCCTTGAACAGTGGACCCTCTCCAAGATTTGGAAACATCGATGTCCCCAGTGCTTAGAATGCTGCCAGAGAATCCCACGGAGTTCAGGAGGCTCATCGGGAGTTGATTCTGACGGTGAACTGATGATGTCACCAGCCCCAGGAGAGTGGGGGCAGAGGTAACAACAGAAGCCGTGGTAGACCCGAAGCTTTCGGAGGCTCTGGGAGGATCTCAGTGGGATGAGAGAAGCTGACATCGACGGGACTAACCTTTGTGAAGTTAGACGTGGATCAACGAAGGAAAATTATAACTATGGTGAGACCTAGAGTTATTACACTTGAAACTATATGGGAGGACTCTGGTAGTTCTAAATGAGAATATTTTTCTCCAGATAAATCCTGTTATAAACAAAATGGAGGATTTGGACAAACAAGTAAAAATGTTACAAGAAGAAATATTAAAAAAGAACGTGTTATGGAGTCAGTACAACAAAGCATTGGGAATTTAAAGGATCAATACCTTAATGTAATAAAGGAAAATCAGATACTGGAGAAAAGAATAGAGAACTTAGAAAACCAGTCACGTGGGAAAACCTTGAGACTGATAAATTTTCCAAGGGTGCCACTAGTCTCAGCTAGCGACGTGGGCTAGGTATGCACAAGAGATTTTGAAATTTACAAATCAGACAATGCCACCTTTAACAAAAATTTATTATGTGCCACCGCTAAATTAAAATAAGCGAGGGACAGGAATTCCATTGCTTTCTCCTTTAAATGTCTTGGAAATTCTGGAGTCTTCGGATATAAGCATTGCTCAACCCACAACACCGTAGAGGCAAATACTCACAGTAAAAACTTTTTAAAATATATCCGAAGCAGAAAGCCTGTGAGGGAGTCAGTTGGACCGTTAGATTGATCAAGGGGTTTAAAGGGGCACTTAGAGAAGATAAGGCCATCACAGAAAGATTAAATGATTTCTTTGCTTCAGTGTTTACTGAAGAGGATGTTGGGGAGGTACCCGTACTGGAGAAGGTTTTCATGGGTAATGATTCAGATGGACTGAATCAAATCACAGTGAACTTAGAAGATGTGGTAGGCCTGATTGACAAATGAAGAGTAGTAAATCACCTGGACCAGATGGTATACACCCCAGAGTTCTGAAGGAACTAAAAAATGAAATTTCAGACCTATTAGTAAAAATTTGTAACCTATCATTAAAATCATGCATTGTACCTGAAGACTGGAGGATAGCTAATGTACCCCAATATTTAAAAAGGGCTCCAGGGGTGATCGGGAAACTACAGACCGGTTAGCCTGACTTCAGTGCCAGGAAAAATAGTGGAAAGTGTTCTAAACATCAAAATCACAGAACATATAGAAAGACATGGTTTTAAAGGAACAAAGTCAGCATGGCTTTACCCAAGGCAAGTCTTGCCTCACAAATCTGCTTCACTTTTTTGAAGGAGTTAATAAACATGTGGATAAAGGTGAACCGGAAGATGTAGTATACTTGGATTTTCAGAAGGCATTTGACAAAGTTCCTCATGAGAGGCTTCTAGGAAAAGTAAAAAGTCATGGGATAGGTGGCGATGTCCTTTCATGGATTGCAAACTGGCTAAAAGACAGGAAACAGAGAGTAGGATTAAATGGGCAATTTTCTCAGTGGAAGGGAGTGGGCAGTGGAGTGCCTCAGGGATCTGTATTGGGACCCTTACTTTTCAATATATTTATAAATGATCTGGAAAGAAATACGACGAGTGAGATAATCAAATTTGCAGATGATACAAAATTGTTCAGAGTAGTTAAATCACAAGCAGATTGTGATAAACTGCAGGAAGACCTTGTGAGAATGGAAAATTGGGCATCAAAATGGCAGATGAAATTTAATGTGGATAAGTGCAAGGTGATGCATATAGGGAAAAATAACCCATGCTATAATTACACAATGTTAGGTTCCATATTAGGTGCTACAACCCAAGAAAGAGACCTAGGCGTCATAGTGGATAACACATTGAAATCGTCGGTTCAGTGTGCTGCAGCAGTCAAAAAAGCAAACAGAATGTTGGGAATTATTAGAAAGGGAATGGTGAATAAAACGGAAAATGTCATAATGCCTCTGTATCGCTCCATGGTGAGACTGCACCTTGAATACTGTGTACAATTCTGGTCGCCGCATCTCAAAAAAGATATAATTGTGATGGAGAAGGTACAGAAAAGAGCTACCAAAATGATAAGGGGAATGGAACAGCTCCCCTATGAGGAAAGACTAAAGAGGTTAGGACTTTTCAGCTTGGAGAAGAGACAACTGAGGGGGGATATGATAGAGGTGTTTAAAATCATGAGAGGTCTAGAACAGGTAGATGTGAATCGGTTATTTACTCTTTCGGATAATAGAAAGACTAGGGGGCACTCCATGAAGTTAGCATGTGACATATTTAAAACTAATCGGAGAAAGTTCTTTTTTACTCAACGCACAATTAAACTCTGGAATTTGTTGCCAGAGGATGTGGTTAGTGCAGTAACTTAGTATAGCTGTGTTTAAAAATGGATTGGATAAGTTCTTGGAGGAGAAGTCCATTACCTGTTATTAATTAAGTTGACTTAGAAAATAGCCACTGCTATTACTAGCAACGGTAACATGGAATAGACTTAGTTTTTGGGTACTTGCCAGGTTCTTATGGCCTGGATTGGCCACTGTTGGAGACCCCAGGATGCTGGGCTTGATGGACCCTTGGTCTGACCCAGTGTGGCATGTTCTTATGTTCTTAATTTTCTCTTTCTTGTTGGTTTCTGATAGGGATTTAGTAATGAAAACGTATTTTAGAAATATGAAAGTGTTCTTTCTTTAGATGAAAGTACAGATTTTCCCCGATGTTGCAAAGAAAACACAAGAAAGAAAGAAACAATTTTTGCTTATAAGATCTCAGATACTAAACACGGGAGCAAAATTTCCTTGTAAATGCTACATCAGGTATCGAGAAGTAAATTATATATTGTATAGTCCATCTCAATTGTTGAAATTTATAACAGATAGAGTAACTCTTAGTATAGATAGAGTTAGTCCAGATGCATCTTCTCCTCAGTAAACGGAGATGTTCTATAAATGTAAAGTTGTAAGTCCAACTACAATTTCTTAATAGTAAAATATTATGAAGAAGCTCTCTTGAGTCATGGGATCTCTCTATATATTGAGGACTATATATTAACAACCAAATATGAATGTAGAATACACTTGTTAGATATTATTATGTAAAATGGTTATTATAATTCCTGTTCAGTCAAGATTATTTGATTGTTAAATGTAATAATTTCAATAAATAAAAAAATATTTTTAAAAAACCTCTCTGTTCTTTGTTTCACCATTTCAGAGGGGCTTTGAGGGGGTTCTAGGGGACGTCCATCTGCCCAGGAAAGCTGAACCATTATCATTCAGACGTAAGGCTGGAGACCATTATTGTTCACCCTCTTGTGCCTCAGAATTGTGCGAAGGGCAGGAGTGAGGATGAAACAGTTCATGAGTGTAGCTTGCTTATTGCGGCGGTTACTACCCCTAACTAATTACGCTAGATATTTCACTTAGATGCAGCTCTAACACTGCTCTCTGCATTAATGGTGGGGGTGGAAGGGAAATAGAACCAAAAGGTTACTAAGAGCCAAGAGTAACAGATAAGTATGAGGAAAAAAAAAGTGCGAAACTTGCTGGGCAGACTGGATGGGCCGTTTGGTCTTCTCCTGCCGTCATTTCTATGTTTCTGTGAGTCAAAGCGAGCCCATGGCTAGTAAGCAAGTTAATGTGAATGACAGTGACTTCAGCTGGTGAAGACATGGCTATAACATTTATTTTCAAAAGATGGAAGAGAAAACACACAAAATTTAAGGGGATAGGCATGGGGTTTGGATTGCCTTGACTAGGTCACAAATAGGAGAAGATAAATCTGCCATGTTCATGCACCTCCTTGTATTAACCTGCCAGATTTGTTCCTTCCTCCACATAAATCCATCTAGTTGCATGCGGTTCAGATCTATGGTATGCAGTATTCACAGCTTTGTACTTTGTACCTGAAGACTTTTCATATCTAAATAAATCAATATTTAGTTTTATTTTTTTAATTGGTCTCCAAGTTGAACTTTATCAAAGCTGACTCGGAGCACCTTTTAATAAATGTTGTTTGAGCCGCTATAGAAAATAGCCTTGAGGGTGCCATGGGAGTTATCTGGGAAGAAGCCAGTGCATTCATGTGAACCCTGACCCGGAAGTTAACTTGAGAAGTCTGATTCTAGATCACAGCCGGAGGCAACCTCACTGCTGTCCAGTTGCCTGTTGGCCTCTGGTCACCTCCTTCTCCTCCTTAGCACCCTGTGCAGGCTTGGATGCTGGCATGTTCAGTCGCTATCATTTCTGTAAGTGGAGGGAGGTGAGAATGTGATAGAGAAGAGAGGGAGCGACCAGAGGGAGTTCGATGACTTAGCATTAAACTGGCATACATATGAAGCAAAACTTAGGTTCATTAAGAAAAATTTCCATTTGATCAGCAGGGAGGAATCTTGGCTGTAGATTGTTATTCATACAGAACTAATTGCATTAATAAACATAGCAAGGCTGATTCATAATCTGCTTATTAAAAGTGCACATTGTCAAAAACCAGGAGAATTGAAGGGGGTGAAGGTAATAAGCAGTAATTAAGGGTAGTGATGAAGGAAAGAGTTGAGAATGCACTGCTGCTAGAGAGAGTCTGGCACAGGGTCGGCAACTCCCGTACTCTGGTGTCGCAGGCTGATTGGGTTTTCAGGATATCCACAGTGAATGTATGTGTTAGGTGCATATCATTCCTGTCCACACTGAATACCTGCAGAACCGGACTGTCTTGGGCCACTCGCATTGGAGCTGCCACCCAGCCCTGAGCAAGTTCACTTGCACTCTGGCTATTGCAGATTTAGTTCTTGTTTTTTTTCTATAGCCCCTGCACGGACAGAGAGTATCCACAGCTGAACCCCAGTAATCAACAACGCTTCCCTAATTGTTGGAGGAAAGCTTTTTTATTTAAATGCCCCTTTACTACAACAGAAGAGAGCTCTGGTCCTGGAGAGTCACAAACAATATGCAAATGAATGCATAAAAGAGATTCACCTGCAGGGGAGGCAGTGCCAGCAGATCTATCTCATGCATATTCATTGTGGATATCCTGAAAACCAGGCCTGCTTGTAGCTCTCCAGGACCCCTGCCTTAGTGCTTCTTTTAATGACCAGCTGGGCCGAGCTGGATGATTGTGGGCGTTCATTCCCGATACCCAGAAAAAGTGTTTGTAATGGATCTAGCGTCCACGGCTGCCCTGAGTGGGATATGCTTGGAAGGGCTCCCTAAAACTCAAGCCAGCCGTTTGCAGTGCACCACCCATCACCGGAGACGGACTCCCCCCTCCCCGAGGAATGGGCAGCTGAGAGCTTGGCTTTCCTCTCTGCCTGGGGCTTTGCTGCTCTAGTAGAGCTGGAGGTTTGATGGACTTCAGATGAAAGCAGAATGTGCTGTGCTTCTGTCTGAACGTTTGCTGCTCTTGGAGCTTCGCTGGTGCCAGGCACTGCAGAGCTCAGTAAGTAGCACTGTCTCTGGGCAATCTTAATTCCTGGCTCCTCTCCTTGAGAGCGCCAGACAATAAAAGGCTCAAAGGGTTGCAACTTGCCAAGGAATGTTCCCTCCCACTCCTGCCCCTCATGTTTTTCCACTTTGATCCTTGCCAGCACTGGATTTACAGCCGCAGGATTGCAGCCTCTCATACACCTTAAAGGGGGAACGGAAGACACGGATGCCGTTCTGGGACTGGCTTTATCTACCCAAAGCAAAGAGCATGAAGCCATGTCCTGTGATAACACAGTCTGTGGGAGACTTGGGATGTGTGCATGCCCCTGCCTTCCACTGGCCCACACTGCCATTCCAGTAGCCCATGGAAAAGGTGCTCCAGCAATGCCTCCCTGAAGGGAGACTCATTGGGCAGAAGAGCTGCTTGATGCTCTCGTCACTGTAGGGGTGGGGGTAAAACAGGGGAGAAGCCATATCTCACCTCTTATGTACATTTTTCTGTGCTTATTTTAGTTTGAGAGAAGAGTAAAGGGGGATGGGGATCTTCCTTGTGGCTTAGGTGGGCTCCATTTTCAAAAGTGTGCAAAACTGCAAGGTGTCAGGTTGCATGCGTAGCCCTGTAATCTGCACAGTCTGAGTGTGAATCCCTATTGACTTTATGTGGCTGCCTTGAAGCTAGAGGTGGACAATATGCTCATTTACTTAGCTAGATGTGTAATATGGAGGCCTGCAAACAGGTTGCACATTCATTGGACTAATTAGTGACTTTCCACGGGACCTCTGACTTTAATCCATTAATTCTACTGTAAAGCCTCCAAAGGGTGCTCCGACTGACCCTGCCAAGCTTTCCCTCACCAAAAGCTCGTGGAAGTAGCCAGCTCCATGTTTTCAGTACAGGCCGATCCAGTCCTGGGAGAACCCGTCTGCCAAGCATGGATTTCTAGTTCTGGCTTATCAGAGAAAATTGGAAAGCTATGTCCATGGTCTAGCAGGGTGAACCAGAATGGTATGGAACCAGTCTGCACGTCTGGGCTTCGTCAGAGAGCACCGAGAAGATTTAAGAGAAACCGGATTTTAATAGCAGAGCAACCTCTTAAGTAATTCCTCCTTTCTTAATTGTGATATTTTGGAATAGCAACAGATTTTTCAGCGTTGCTAATTGCAGTTTGTTTACTTTGCATTAATGTTGGTTGCCAAAACTTTCCCTGCAGGTTGTAGCCTTGGGGTCATGGAGTGCCTTCCAGCAGATGGACCTAGCTATCAGGCCCATTGACCCAAGCTTGCTGAGGGGATCTGTGAATGCCAGCCTGCGGGTGGGCTGCTTGCCCCCTGTTCTTTCACTTGTTCACACCTTGGATGAATTCTTCCTTGTGCGTCATCTCTGGGCCTTGGGAGTTGAATAACGAGCGCAGGTTTCTACAGGTTCTGGCTGGGAGTGGAGGGGAATGTGGACACACCTGGTTCATCCTCTACTTTGCCTTCTAATACTTGCAGTTGGTAACTTGTTTTTAGTTTGATTAGCTACTTATTCTGGGGTTTTTACAATTATTGCTGAACTTGGTATTTATAAGCAGTTGCATGCCAAATACATTGGAAACAATAACAGTGCAAGTCTTAACCCTGCTCTGGATTGGGAGGGAAGTCGGTCTCCATGTTACATTTCTCTTCCAAAATACCACAAAGAGGAAGCATCCCACACCAGGGGGGTGCACAGCATCAATCCTAACTGCCCAGTCAATGAGGCAATAGCTGCTGTGTCTCAGGGGCTCCTTCTATGGTTTGAATATTCCTGATTAGGGCTGTAGTGGGTAGGGGTAGGCTCTAAATCCTCTGGATATCAATAGTGAATGCCCAGTCATCCATGCTCACTTGTTTCAGAAGAAGCACAGTAGGTACATAGGTCTATCTACCACCATCTACCTTCCAGTCTACCATGCTAGTTAATTACTGTTTTAGCATGCCCTAGTATGGAATGGGGACTTCCCTAAACCGGTATTTGAGTGCAGCAATTCCGAGACTAGAATTTTTAAAGGAATATGAATATTCTTTATTTTATGTTCCCTTTTATGGTGACAAGATAGTGCCATGTCTAAGCAACTTCTCTCACTTGTTTACACAGTGCCCTGCCCCGGGGGGATTCTTCCGAGGTGCAGATCAGAGAAGTAACTGGGCAAACCTTTCCAAAAACCAGTTAACAGTAGAAATCTAGTGTTCAACCCTCTCCCAGAACTGTAACAGCTCCACAGGACCCACACGTAGGATCTTCTCTGGGTGAAATTTTAAAGAAATAAGGATACCTAAAAATACATAAATAAGCTGTGAGGATCAGTCTTAGCATTAATTCTACCCTCCCAATGCAGATGGCTGAGGACCAGATCTTTTCCAACCTTTTTTTGTTGCTATTAGATGAGTCCTTCATTCCAACTTCGCTACCTGACTGATGCACCCCTGGTCAGTGACGGTGTTGTACTAAGAAACAGGATTCCTTTCAGTCTCTGCCAGATGATATCGTTTTCCATGTAGGAGGGTGGCTGCCGGACCCTCCTGGCCACTGGAATGCAGTTCTGGCCTCTGAATGTTTTTTAAAGCATTAAATAAAAAAGTCATTCAGCAGGGCAGAGTTTAGACAATTAATTTTCTTCATAGCGGAAGACTCAGGATGGGTGAATCACTGTAATAAAAGAGCGGGAGGCGGACGATACCTTTGTCCTGTGCTGGAATGTGAGGGCCAGAGCATTTCTCCTAAAACGACTCATAGAGGTGAGGTTTGTCCTTGGGGGATGCAAATCTATCCCAAAGGCAGTGAGTTAGATAACTGTATTCTGCAAGAAATGCTGTGCCCCACACACTGAGACTGTGCAGTGATGCGCACGCTAGGCCAGAGGCTGAGAGCCTCCTGAACACATTGCATGAGTCCCAGGAGGCTGAAACACAGGGCATTGCACATGAGCCTGGGCTCCATGGGAACTCATCGCAAGATCATTTCAGAAATGCATCCCTTGGACTGACTGCACACAAGGCCATCAGGATAAATTTCCCTTACAGTCTAGGACCTTGCATAACTCATTCCACCTGTTTTCTAGGATCGGAGCCAGTGCAAGAGTACCAGACACCTTATTCACCTATCAGTGGCAGCTCTGGCATAGCATGCACTGCTCACTCTGCCAAATCCTACATGCCCTCTCCACCGTGCCCAGCATCCCTTCTCTCTATGGCTCTCTCTCCTCTTCTCCCACCAGCATCCCTTCTCTCTATGGCTCTCTCTCCTCTTCTCCCACCAGCATCCCTTCTCTCTATGTCTCCCTCTCCTCTTCTCCCACCAGCATCCCTTCTCTCTATACCTCCCTCTCCTCTTCTCCCACCACCATCCCTTCTCTCTATGCCTCTCTCTCCTCTTCTCCCAGTAGCATCCCTTCTCTCTATACCTCTCTCTCCTCTTCTCCCACCACCATCCCTTCTCCCTATACCTCCCTCTCCTCTTCTCCCACCAGCATCCCTTCTCTCTATGTCTCCCTCTCCTCCCACCAGCATCCCTTCTCTCTATGTCTCCCTCTCCTCTTCTCCCACCAGCATCCCTTCTCTCTATGTCTCCCTCTCCTCTTCTCCCACCAGCATCCCTTCTCTCTATACCTCCCTCTCCTCTTCTCCCACCACCATCCCTTCTCTCTATGCCTCTCTCTCCTCTTCTCCCAGTAGCATCCCTTCTCTCTATGCCTCTCTCTCTCTTCTCCCACCAGCATCCCTTCTCTCTATGCCTCTCTCTCTCTTCTCCCACCAGCATCCCTTCTCTCTATACCTCCCTCTCCTCTTCTCCCACCAGCATCCCTTCTCTCTATGCCTCTCTCTCCTCTTCTCCCACCACCATCCCTTCTCTCTATGCCTCTCTCTCCTCTTCTCCCAGTAGCATCCTTCTTTCATCCTTCTCTCCCTGCTCTGCATAGCAGCATCACTCCAATCACTGACCCTTTTTTTTTTTGCAGTGCTCAGCATCTTCTCTCCACTTCCCCACCTTCACGTATCCAGCATCCTTTCTGTACAACTCCCCCCCGTACCCGATATCTCCTCCCTTCTCTCTTCTGGTGCTGTTGCTTAACTATTGGCTTTTGCCATCCCTCTAATTGTTGGGGCCCTGTGTGACTGCCTGGATTTCCTAATGAAGGAACTGGTCTTGTCTGGCACCACAAGGTGAGCGCTTTGGCCCAAACATTACCTTCTCTGATGTTGGCTCGTGTCATTCTTACCAGACGACCAAGTCCTCTTATCACATTGCCTGAGTGCAGGGTAAATATTGCTCTCAGACAAACACACGACCTACCCACCTGCACTTTCCCTGCAAATGCTGTATCGGGTCATGCAGTCAAACCCTGGAGCTATTTTTCTGTTTTGCTAATGATTAATTAACTCCTTCTCGCCTCATGCAATGGTATCTGTCTGGGGGCTTGCATTACCTTCTTACGTGGGGTTTGCAAGGTCCTTGATCTTCTTGCCATGGTAACCAACGGTTGTGCCCCTTCACCCACCCACCCACTGATTGGAGCTGAATCTGATGTATTAGGAAACCTTTCCTCTTATCCCACATGGCCTGTATTCTCTTATTTCCAGGTACAGGAAATGCATTGCAGGTGTGTATATTCTACATTACTGGGCAAATAATGTATGAATCAAGGACGGTGTGGAAGCTGAAAGCTGTCAAGGGACATAAGAACATAAGAACATGCCATATTGGGTCAGACCAAGGGTCCATCAAGCCCAGCATCCTGTGTCCAACAGAGGCCAAACCAGGCCACAAGAACCTGGCAAGTACCCAAACACCGATGCCAGTAATAGCAGTGGCCATTCCCCAAGTCAAGCAGACACCCCTTGCTGGAGAAAGTCTCTCCCCCAACCCCTCCATATCAGGAGAAAGTCAGTCTTGTTAAATAAGAAATGCATAGCAGAGTAACTTCTGATTTTCACCTCCTGCCACTGTTGCACTGCAGTGACTTTAGGTGACTCAGCTGCAGTGCTGCCTGGCCACCATGGTAGCCACTGCTTTCACCTATTGCTTTGCAGACGAATGTATAGGGAGGCAGCACGGCTGCAAAGGCTTCCTGTGCCAGGGGGTCCCAGGCCACCTGTTATACCGGGCTAAGATGGAGGATACCAGCTTCAGGCAAAGGTTTTATATTTTAATGCTTCTCATTACATGCAAACAGCCACCTCGAGGGTGGATGAACCAATACCACATTTCTCGTGCCCACAAAGCTAGCAGAGAAGAAAAGGGACAATGATGTTCTTAGAAGTAATGCCCAGTTTATTGGATAATGTGAAAAAATGGTTTGTTCAAGGTGACATGGAAGAAGTGGTAGAGAGCTCACTGCTGCAATCCCCAGGCCCCTGCCACCCACGTCCTGTCCTCAGCTGTCACTTATGAAGCTAAGATGCCCGTTATACCAGGATAGGGCACCATTCAACAATACTTTTTATTCAGCTGTACAAGTCACCGAAAGACAGGCTTCTGACCGATGTGCATTACACCTTCACCTGCCTGGAGTGCCAGGTCACCAGAGCCCGGGTCAGCCAGTGCTTGCTGTGTTCTGGGATTTGTAGTTACAGAATCTCTCAGAACTGACTCTGTAAAACCGTTTCTGCATCCTGTTGCTCGCCTTCACTCTGAACGTTTGGGCGCCACGACTGCAGGAGGAGGCTGACTCCATTTCTTTTGGTCTGCAGAATCCACTCCTGGCTTTACCCCACTGCTGCATGGATTCCTGGCTCTTTTCTGCATCTCCCTGCAGGCAGCGGAGGAAAGCTAGGGCTGCAGCAGCAGCAGACTTGGAGCTCGTTGCTAATCCTCGGTGGGTGACGTTTCCTAGGGCCCCTCCCCCAGGTCTGCTCTTCTCTGAGATGCTATGCATTGGTTCCGGTCCAGTTGAATGTGGGAAAGAAACATTTTATAAGTGTACAGGAAAATAATGGGTTTCTTGTTAACCCGTTCACATTGCTGTTTGCTCCCCACCCCATTCATTAATACAAACACTTTTTACATGGTTTTTGTAACATGAACATAGTGCTCAGTAAAATAGAAGTAAGAAGTTCAGTCACAATTGCTTTAATTTTATCACATGTGTCCCCCTGGGCACATGTGCCAGGGCAGTGCAGCTGCAGGGTGGAGGCTCTGTGTGATGCTTCTGCTCTACATGGCTTAGGACGTGTATCTCAAAATAAGTTAGTCAGTCCCAGGTTGCATAGGCCACAGCTACGTGCCATCTGGCGTGATTTTGATTTCAGGGGGGTACAGCTCCAGCTGGGCATTCACCTGGTTATTCATGGCGTAGAATTCTTGGTGGCCGGGATTGAAGGGAAGGTTGTTGGTGAAAGGCAGAGTTGGGATGCGATGGTACCGCTGGTTGGTCTTTTGCACGATGCATTCCCGGCACCTCTTGCCAACCAGGTAGATCATTTCACATATGTTCAGGAGGACACAGATGGCCGAGGTCACCACCATGAAGATAGTGAAGATATTCTTTTCAGTGGGGCGGGAGATGAAGCAGTCAACAATGTTGGGGCAAGGGTCAATGCTGCATTTCACCACGTTGGGCAGGGAATAGTTTCTGTACAGCCTGTGGAAGACGTACAAGAAGATGATATCCACAGCGGCCTTGAAGAGCAGGCTGAGTAGGTAGGTCCACCAGAGGCCTCCCCTCTTCTTGGCAGTGTCTGGATACAGTTTGCTGCAGTTCTCCCCCATTTTTTCTTGGTGCTTTTTCTCGCGGTCTTCCCGGTAGGCCACGTGCATGATGACCAGGAGAGAGGGGCAGGTGACCAGGATGAGCTGCAGGGCCCACAGTCGGATGTGGGACACTGGGAAGAAGTGGTCATAGCAGACATTGGTGCAGCCGGGCTGCCGGGTGTTACAGTCAAACTCTCCTTGCTCATCGCCCCACACCCTCTCGGCGGCTACCACATAAACCAGCAAGCGGAAGATGAAGACCACTGAGAGCCATAGGCGGCCGAAGGCAGTGGAGAACTTGTTGACCCCACTCAGAAGCCCCTGGAAGAGTCCCCAGTTCATAGCGTCTCTTGGCCTGGCAGGAGGAAGAGTAAAATCTTGGGATTAGATGGCAGCAGCTACAGGGGCTAGTGCCCGCCCTGGCAAATCGCCAATTGGACCCTCTGTTTCTAACCTTCCCTAAGTGGGGATCTAGCAAGTGCTTACAAACGGGCCGATGCAAGTGCTTACAAACGGGCCCGCTCTCCCAGTGCGCGCACAGGCCAGTCTCCTGTGCGCGCGATACAGTATTTTAATTTATTTTAATTAGGGCCGGCGGTAAAAAGAGGCGCTAGGGACACTAGCGCATCCCTAGCGCCTCTTTTTTGAAAGGAGCGGCAGTTGTCAGCGAGTTTGACAGCCGACGCTCAATTTTGCCGGCATCAGTTCTCAAACCTGCTGACAGCCATGGGTTCAGAAACCGGACGCCGGCAAAATTGAGCATCCGGTTTTCGACCTGCGAGCCACGGGCCTATTTCAATTTTTTTTTTACTTTTTTTTTAACTTTCGGGACCTCAGACTTAATATCGCCATGCACTTTCCTGGTGGCTGGAGAAATTAGCACCTACCTAAGGGGTAAAACTAGCACGTCCAAAACGCGTGTCCAACCCCCCCGAACCTAATAGCGCCCGCAACATGCAAATGCATGTTGATGGCCCTATTAGGTATTCCCGCGCAATTCAGAAAGCAAAATGTGCGGCCAAGCCACACATTTTATTTTCAGAAATTAGCGCCTACCCAAAGGTAGGCATTAATTTCTCCGGGCACCGGGAAAGTGCACAGAAAAGCAGTAAAAACTGCTTTTCTGTGCACCCTCTGACTTAATATCATGGCGATATTAAGTCGGTGCTCCAACGAAGCGCACTGTTAACCCGCAGTTGGATGCGCATTTTGGACGCGCTATTACCCCTTACTGAATAAGGGGTAAAGCTAGCGCGTCCAAAACGCGCGTCCAATCGTGGGTTAACAGTGCGCTCCGCCGGAGCACACTGTACTGTATCGGCCCGAAAGAAGGTGGGAACGTGCCCATGCAATCCCTTCCACCCATGGGATTTTGGGGGGTTAATTTAATTTGATTCTGACTAAGATTAAATTTAGAAAGCAGTGTGTAATAGCTAATGAGCTGCTGACGGGCTTGCTAGGGATAATGAGGAAATAATGAAGTGGTAGAATGTATTAATTTTCACTTGTTACAGAAAACGCTGCTCCTGTGCCTGGCGCTCACGGCTCCTCTTTGTCTGCAGGGCCCCTTACTGGGAAGCGCTTGGAGATCGGGCCTTCGGGGCAGGTAGGGACGAGCCAGCCCAGGAGGCAGAAGAAACCCCTGCACCCTAAACCACCTTTCTGATATAAATAGCCCCGGAATTTACAGCGCAAGGTGAACAGAAATCAAACCCCGGCAAGGATTTTGTAATGGGATTTTCCTGTCCTTCAGTAGAACTTTTGTGACGATTCCTCGGAACATTTCCCCTCACCACAGTTAGGGCAGGGCCTGGCTAGCGAGGGCCACGCACCGGGGCCGGGGCTCGGGGTTCTCCTTACCTGCGATCCTGGAGGCGCCGCGTCCTCTCTAAGCCATGGCAGAGGCGTCTGAGCGCTGGAGTTGCACCTGCAGCCCCGCCCCGCCCTCACCTGCAAGCCCCGCCCTCTCCTTGCGAAAGCCCCAGCGAGTCATCCGCGTTTCCCCCCCGGGAAAAGCTTTTAAGGGTTTTTTTTTCTTTTTCTTAAGAAAGGTAAATCAAACCAGAAGGCTGCAGATCCTGTTCTTGGAATCAGACTTTATTACAAAAGAGTTGCGGAAGATGTGGACAGTTGAAGGGGTTTAAGCCTGCAGAGCTGGAAACCCCCCTGCCGAGGCCCTCCTGAACAATGAGTGCTTTCTTACCCCCAGAGGGAGCGGGGGCCTGCCCTCTTCAGGGGGACTCTGGAGTCACTCTGCTTCCCTTCTCTGGGTTTTAGGTACAAAATCGCAGCCATTCAAGGCTACACAAGGAGCTTTGTAAATATGCTGATTCCACAACCTGCACTCGTTTCTGTCTTACATTTCTTTTGCAATTTCTGCCAGAAATGTTTTCACAGACTGGGGCAGGTTGCAAATGTACATAGAAAATTAAAACCATAACAAGAAATAATAATAATAAACAGACAGTAACATACACATGACAATTCTTTTAAAGCCATCAGCAGGGACAGGCAGTTAATGAAAAAAAAAAAGCATAAGCAATTTAAAAAAATGAACTTTCAAGGCTGCTTTAAAGTGTTTAGACTGCATTCTATGTATTAAAGCAGGAGGTAAGGAAGTGCAGACTCATGTGAGTGCAAGATTGAGAGGTAGATCGAAAGCTTCTACAAGGTGTACAGATTTTTAAAATGGAACCGACCCAGGAGAGCTGAGGTCATTTAAGAGATTAGGACTTGGATGTTGGATCGCAGTTACTAACATGGACCCTTCTCCTTTCTGTATGGTGGACACAGACACAGTGACAGAGTAAATGACAGCAGACAAAGACCAGTATGGCCCATGCAGTTTGCTGAGCGAGGTGCTTCGGGCTGTCCTCCCATTCCCTGCAGGCTCCAGGCTCTGAGCACCCAGAAACCTTAGCCCAGATCACCGCAGGGCTTCATTTCCAGCCTCTCTCCTTAAACCATGCCCTTTTGAATTCTTCACCACCTCTTCCAGGAGGGCGTTCCAGGCATCTGTGCCATCTTTTATTCCTGGTTGACCCAGACTGCAGCCTTTCATGAGCCTGGATGGAAGCTCCGGGCAGAATTCCCAGATTAGATGCCTTAATTATACGTTTCAATCTCACCTCCTGCTGGTTAAACCCCAGGGAAGATGGAGACCTGGTCCCTGCTGCACCTCACTGCTCCGTCTGCCCTTTCCCAGACCACATACAGCCAATTCACCCAATATCCACCCTCCCCTCCTAGCTCAGATTATCCAATTCTGATAGTTTTACTTTGCAGTCTCAGTTTTTCCCATATTCCTTCTTGAACTGAGGGAAATATTTTATAGATCAGAGTTGATATATTTTTTTTCAATAGCAGAGGCTTTTGATTTTGTTAGAAATAAAATTCCCAGAGCTCCTTACTAATGCTATTTAAACAGGGACAGATTGCGTGATTTAGTCCTTGGTAGGTTCGCTGGCCATGACTGTCGGTGCCAGCTCTGTGGGTGGTTGACCATCCCCAGTTTTGTGTCCTTCGTTGCTGTAGATCGGGAGCTGAGAGCTCCATGCTGCCGAGGAGAATAAGAGGAAGGAAGTGCTTCTGACTTATTGCTACTGCTGCCACCTTTCCCTGCAGCTAATTGGCTGGCTGTAGAATGTTTGACCAATGGGATGCAGGAGAGGTCAGGAAGGAAACATTTGTATCTTCTCTGTTGCTACAACTCCCATCACCCTCTGCAGCTTATTGGTTGGCTGTAGAATGTTTGACCAATGGGATGCAGGGGAGGTCAGGAAGGAAACATTTGTATCTTCTCTGTTGCTACAACTCCCATCACCCTCTGCAGCTTATTGGTTGGCTGTAGAATGTTTGACCAATGGGATGCAGAGGAGGTCAGGAAGGAAACATTTGTATCTTCTCTGTTGCTACAACTCCCATCACCCTCTGCAGCTTATTGGTTGGCTGTAGAATGTTTGACCAATGGGATGCAGGGGAGGTCAGGAAGGAAACATTTGTATCTTCTCTGTTGCTACAACTCCCATCACCCTCTGCAGCTTATTGGTTGGCTGTAGAATGTTTGACCAATGGGATGCAGAGGAGGTCAGGAAGGAAACATTTGTATCTTCTCTGTTGCTACAACTCCCATCACCCTCTGCAGCTTATTGGTTGGCTGTAGAATGTTTGACCAATGGGATGCAGGGGAGGTCAGGAAGGAAACATTTGTATCTTCTCTGTTGCTACAACTCACATCACCCTCTGCAGCTTATTGGTTGGCTGTAGAATGTTTGACCAGGGGGCTATAGAGGGATCAGAGAGTAGCATCAGTTTAGGACAGGCTTCCTACCCTTTGACTGACCTGAGGTGCAGTGGAGATGAGAAGGGCCAGGTACTTGTGGCCTGGATTGGCCACTGTTGGGAACAGGATACTGGTCTTGATGGACTCTGTCTGATCCAGTATGGCAATTCTTATAGAGGGAGTGAAAGAGGGACAGAGGAGTATGAGGAGGTGATAGGGACGATGGACAGAAGAGGAGTGGGAATGCAGACTGGTAAGTGGGAAGACTGATTATAATGGTGATAGTGGCCAGGAGAGACAATACTGTTGTGAGGGTCTGGGAGAGGAATTGTGGATGGAAGAGGAAGAGAGAAACAGTGAACAATGGAGGGGCTGAGAGCAGGCTGCCAGAGAGGTCATTGATATCTAGAGGAGCCGGGGTGAGGGGTTAAGCAAAGGGGAATGAATGACAGTGGAGGTAAAGCAATGAAGGGTTGTAAGAAGAGAGGAAGGAGTGAGAACAGGCTTGGAAGTGGGAAGAGAAGATAATTAGCTGTGGAGCAACATGGAAGAAAAAAACAAATGGGAGGAAGAGCAGAAAATAAATTCTGAAAGGAATGGGAAGGCAGAGAGGAAACTAAGAGAGAAGCAAAATACCGATCTGGGGGCGGGGGGCGGGGGGGGCAGCCCTGCAATCAGAGGAAATGAAGTATTTTACTGGAAGGAGGGGGAAGGGGGAGGGGGTTGCGATGCCATGGGCTGAAAACTCTCTCTCAAAAATTGCTCCCCCTTGCAGCCCCAGTATTGAGAGGCTTGAACTGAGATGGAAAGGGGGCGGGGACGACAGCATTCCCTTACTTCCCAAAAATAATAAAAAGAATCCCGCAGGAGGCAGCCGTGATCTCTGGGTGGGGGGCAGGGCCTGGAATCTGCGTGTGCACCTAGGGTCAGGGAGGGCAGAGCAGGGAAGTCATCGAAGCCAAAAGATGAGGAGGAGTGAAGGGATGAGAAGAGGAGCAGAGCAGAATGGGTGGAGGGGAAATAGGGAGCAGATCAGGCTAAGGGGGTGCAGGAAATGGAGGTAACACCCAAATAGAAAAGTCAAAGGGTGCCCATGCAGGGTGGGAAAAGGAGAGGAGAGGATAAGATGAGGACTGGAGGAGGAGGATATTAGGGTAATGTGAGAGGAAAGGGAGAGGAGAGGATAAGACGGGGTCTGGAGGAGGAGGGTATTAGGATAATGTGAAAGGAAAGGAAGAGGAGAGGATAAGACGTGGACTGGAGGAGGAGGATATTAGGATAAAGTGAGAGGAAAGGGAGAGGAGAGGATAAGACAGGGACTGGAGGAGGAGGATATTAGGATAAAGTGAGAGGAAAGGGAGAGGAGAGGATAAGACAGGGACTGGAGGAGGAGGATATTAGGATAATCTGAGAGGAGAGGAGAGGATATGATGGGGACTGGAGGAGGAGGATATTAGGAGAATGTGAGAGGAAAGGGAGAGGAGAGGATAAGACAGGGACTGGAGGAGGAGGATATTAGGATAATCTGAGAGGAGAGGAGAGGATAAGATGGGGACTGGAGGAGGAAGATATTAGGATAATGGGAGAGGAAAGGATAAGATGGGGACTGGAGGAGGAGGATATTAGGAGAATGTGAGAGGAAAGGGAGAGGAGAGGATAAGACGGGGACTGGAGGAGGAGGATATTAGGAGAATGTGAGAGGAAAGGGAGAGGAGAGGATAAGACGGGGACTGGAGGAGGAGGATATTAGGGTAATGGGAGAGGAGAGGATAAGACGGGGACTGGAGGAGGAGGATATTAGGAGAATGTGAGAGGAAAGGGAGAGGAGAGGAAAAGATGGGGACTGGAGGAGGAGGATATTAGGGTAATGGGAGAGGAGAGGATATGTTGTGAACAGAGTGGTGGACCCTTGGTTCGACGATGATCGAGTAGACCACCGTCGTTAGGCGAGGCCGATTCTCGGGGTTGCAGATGGAAAGAGTAAGATCTGGACGCAGGCGCCTCCTGCAGGTCGTGTAATCCAGATGCTGGCGCCTCCAGCAGGTCGAGGAGCAAACCCCGCGGATCTCGTGAAGAAGTCCAATCCAGAAGTCGTGAGCCAGAGAGATCCGCAGCCAGTCCAGGAGTCAAAAGCCAGAGAGGTCCGCAGCCAATCCAGGGGTCAGAAGCCAGAGAAGTCCGCAGCCAGTCCAGGGGTCAGAAGCCAGAGAAGTCCGCAGCCACGCCAGGAAACAAGGAACCAGAAGGAACGTCAGCCGGACTAGGAATCAACTCAGGAGGACAAACAGGAACCAGGAACAAAACAAACGCAGGAGCCAAGAAGTCAAGGCAAGGTCTGAGGGTACAGACCTTGCTTAAATAGTCTTCAGCCAATTGGGATGCAGCAGGAAGGAGCCAGCTCACATCCTGTGAGTGTTTCTTTAATTACAAGCCAGAGCCGCCCGCGCGGCCCTAGCAGCTGTCAGGGGGCGGAGCTTAGCCACGCGGAGAGAAACGCCACGGCCATCTTGGGGCAGCAGCGGCTGCTGCTGCTGAAGAAACAAGCGAGGTCTGCATCAGTGCCGATGGTCAGTTCGGCCCCTGGGGACGGCGGTAAGTCCCGGTTGCGGCTTGCCACGGCCGATATTCATGACAGGATAAGACGGGGACTGGAGGAGGAGGATATTAGGAGAATGTGAGAGGAAAGGGAGAGGAGAGGATAAGACGGGGACTGGAGGAGGAGGATATTAGGATAATGGGAGAGGAGAGGATAAGACGGGGACTGGAGGAGGAGGATATTAGGAGAATGTGAGAGGAAAGGGAGAGGAGAGGATAAGACGGGGACTGGAGGAGGAGGATATTAGGAGAATGTGAGAGGAAAGGGAGGGGTGACAGGCGAGAGTGGGGAGAGACTGTGGTTTGGATGAGCTGTGGGGGGTGGGGGGGAGGAGACTGCTGAGCCTTTGAGTGTTTGCCTGGCTTTTGTTTTGCTCACCTGAGTCTTCCCCATGTCCACATTACCTGCTCCTCGCTGGATATTTAAATCCGGGCTGGCCACTCACAACATATTGGGTTGTGTGGGGGGGTTTCTTTCCTTTTTTTGCTGGGGGGGGTGGTGGTGCTGTAATTTGTATTGTGTTCAACGCCCTCAATCATTTTCAAAAGTGGCTCCTATGGCCATGGCTACCATTCCCATTCCCCTTAATTGTAAAGTGTATGGGCTCCTTCTTAGGCTTCACACCCCCCCCCCCCCACCCCCTATTCTGTCACAGAAAATGTCTCCCACTCATAAAATAATATTATGTTCCTCATGCATCCTACTACATCCACTGAACCCATCCGGTGAGCAAACAGAGAGAAAACTGCAAACATCACCTTTTGACATGTAAGTTGCTTTTTGTCCTCCTTGCTGTGCCTCACAGCAGAGCAGAAGAGATGTCCACTAACTCCTTGCTGTGCCTCACAGCAGAGCAGAAGAGATGTCCACTAACTCCTTGCTGTGCCTCACAGCAGAGCAGAAGAGATGTCCACTAAACCTCTCAGTTCCTTTAGCAAGTTCTGCAGAACAATGTTTGCTGGCCTATAGCTCCCGCATTATTCAAAAACAACTCCTGGACTGGTGATGGTTTTCTCCAGCTTTCAGGCGCAGCACAGCTGGGAGGGTTATGGTCCTGAAACCACGGCTCTCTTTGTCTCACTCCAGCCGTAGCCGCACATTGGTCGTCTCTCGGAGAGCGGCAGGTCTGCACCTAATACCTGTGAAATTGCTGAGGTCGCTTGGTTGGAATCCATGGCTTACGGGGGGTCCTTAACGCAAGAGCAGGTACAAGAGTGGGGCGGAGCCTGAAAGAGTAACTCTGCCCTGCATCCCCCGAGGGATGTTTATTTGATTTTTATTTTTAAAATATTTCTAACCCGCACTCTCTAGTTATTCTACGACCAGATTCGTTCTCTGTTCATTGGACATAAACTTCAGGTTGCAAACTAGCTTCATCCTTTAAGCTGGCAGCAATTTTAATAACAGGTGGCTTACAGTTCTTGCCATTGAAGACATTTCTGTCCAATCTTAAGAAAGACTGTGATCCAGAGGTCATCTGAACATTGCTCCGAGCCTCCTCCTTGGTTCTCTGGCTTGCTGCACACTCTCTGCATTTCTTCGAAACCAAGTAGCCCACTTCTATCAAGTTTAGCAAGATGCACACAACTGAGGTGCTGAGCATGAAAATTGTGAAGAGGTTTTTCTCCGTGGGCTTGGAAATGTAACAGTCAACAACATTGGGGCAGGGGGGGATGGGGCATTTCACCAGCCTGGGAAGGACATAATTCTCATACATCCTGTGGAAGATGTATAGGAACACAATCTCCACAGCGGCCTTGAAGAGCAGGCTGAGTAGGTAGGTCCACCACAGGCCTCCTCTCTTCTTCCCAATTTCTGGGTAGAGTCTACTGCAGTTTTCCCCCAGTTTTTCTCGGCGCTTCCTCTCTCGGTCTTCCCGGTAGGCCACGTGCATGATGACCAGGAGAGAGGGGCAGGTGACCAGGATGAGCTGCAGGGCCCATAGTCTAATGTGAGAAACGGGAAAGTAATGGTCATAGCAGACGTTGGTGCAGCCGGGCTGTCGTGTGTCACAGACAAAGTCCCGCTGGTCGTCCCCCCAGACTCTGCCGGCTGTCAGCATGTAGACCAGGATACGGAAAATGAACACCAAGGAAAGCCAGAGACGGCCTAATACCGTGGAATATTTGTTCACGCCGGTCAGAAGCGCTTCATACACCAGCCAGTTCATGGTAGCTTTGTCTCATCAACTAGATTTAAAACAGAAAGGAAACAGGAAGGTATAATTTTAATGACTTGCTGGTTTTCAAATTTAAAATACCTTTTAAATGATTTAAGAATTATTTAGAATAGGCACAGTGAGGTCCATATTCAAAAACATTTACCATCTAATTCAGAAGTTGGCTGGCTAAAAGAATATTTGGACACTAGTTGGCTAATAAGTAAGGAGACTAGAATTTAGCTGGATAAGTTAGGGGCCTTCTAGGGGCATAACTGGGCAGAGTTGAGTTAGCCGGCTAATTCCGATATTCAGCCAGATGACTTAGCCGACTAAGGGTCTCATTTACCCAGCATTTTCCCCATAGAAACAGAATGGGAGAAAAGCCTTAATAAACCAGGCCGAAGAGGTGTTCTGTTAACTTTAGTAGTGCGGCTGGACCATTGAATATTCCTCCAAAGATAGCAGGTTAGGTTTATCCAGCTAACTGCGTCTGAATACGGATCATCTTATGAATACTTGAGTTGCTCCTGTGTACAAAGTTAGCAAAATAAGCTTCTTGGCTACATGGATTAACAGTGAAACCTGGCACAGGATGGGAGAAACATTTAAGCAGAGCAGGGCAGGCATGAACCTCACTGCTAAGCCAAGATGCAGTCTCTTAAATTGAATGCTCCTGCTCCCGTTAGTGCCAATTCTAGTTTGAAGTCATTCAGGACAAACTGTATTATTTTCTCGAGCATTTGAGAGAACGGGGTGTTGGAAAGGCTCTCCTTGGAATTGGTTAGCATAGATGGCATTGTGAGCTGTTGAGAGCTGCAGTTACGAGGAGTTGAGCCACGTTTTAAGAGTCTTTTAGCTGCATTTCTTATGTATTATTTATCCTGTTTATTTCTCACAGGGTTTGGCTTGCAAGGTCATGGGTTTACTGCTATGCATTTTCTTGTTTCTTTCAATCTGTTTGTATTGTATGTAGTTTTATGAGTTTTATTCTGTAAGCCGCCTAGACTGCTCGATAGGCAGTTGGTTTCTTTGCAAATAGTTGGTATTCCACTTTTTGCCCAGCGGCCTTGACTCATGAGAAAGCTAATAAAAGCTGGGCAGGCTTTGACCCACATTACAGAGATAGATAAGTACTGATGAGAAGCAGCATGTGCGCTATATGGGAGTCGAGGTGACCGACAAGGGGAGTGGATTTTGAGTATTAGATTAAACAAATAAAAAACTAAAAAATTGTCAAAAAATCATATTGAGAATAAAGAAGGCATAAGGACATGGTGGCTATTCCATGTATATGGCCTGCACACATAAGCACCCATTGAGAAGTTAATAGTTGATGATCAAGAATGGTCTCAAAGCAGGACTAAGAGTACGGCAGCAGATAGAAAAGGTGTGACGTTATAAAAGCCTGGTGTCCATGTTCCTTCCTAACGTACAGCCTGGTGGAACAACAACCATGCCTTAGCTTTTCCCAGAAAGTGAGGTAGCATGCTTTTGGGTGGTTGAGTGGTGGACCCTGGTCTTGTGCAGTTCAGTTTTACGAAAGTCAAAGTGGGGTGAAGAGAAAAGGATCAGAGCTCTCTGGTGGGGGTGTAGGCAGCAAGAAGATGGGCGAGATATCCCAGTGCCTGATTATCTACACACTTGAAGATGCAGCAAGGGGTTTCAATTGGTAGTCAGTGCATTCTGTAGAGAATGGGCTTTATGTGGTCCAATACTTTGATTCTTACCAGGATTCTGGCTGCACAAATTGTAGGTGTTTCAGGCTAGTCAGGGAGATGCCATTCAGTAAAGAGTTAAAATAATCTAGTCAACTGGTGATTAGTGCATGAAACACAGATGCAAGGTTATGCTGGTTAAGATATTTGTGTAATTGTTGGATCTGATGGAAATACAGAAAGGAAGTACCCACTTTCTTAGAGATGTAGGATTTCATCTTGAGATTAGGGTTGAGTTGAACTTCTAGGCTACATACGGATTCTTTAGGCTGGAGGGGAATTCCCACTAGGGAAGAAAGAGATCATAGGGGATGTGTAACACTGACAGGAGTAGCGGACCCTTGGTGCTGCGGTGTCATTGGCACAACCTAATGAGGGAACCTGTTAGGCACACACTGGCAGCTGGCAGAGAAGCCCTAGGTGGGACTGGATGGAACGTCACCTATATCAGCTGCCTCCCCTGCAGGTTGAGCCCTTGGGTTCTGGCAGCCAGCAGGTCTTAAGTGGGTCCCTATGGCTATCCAGAGCGAGAGTCCAAGTCCAGACGGAGGGCAGGGCAGACAGCAGAGTAGTCGGGTCCAAAATAGAGGTCAGGTATGGGCAGCAATCAAGGTGAGTCAGGGTCCAAGCTGAGGTCAGAGTCCAGGAAATCAAGCTGAAGAAAGACAAGATGAACAAGACAGCAGGACAAACAAGACGAGGACACGGGCAAGGCAGACCAAGGAACAAGGTTAATAAGCAAGGCAACGAATCAGACAGGGTAGAAAACCAAAGACAAGGCAAGAAAGGAACCAGCAACATGCAGTGGGACACAAGGCCCACCAGGGGACCTGTTGCTGAGGCAAGGCAAGGAGGACTGGAGAGCCCTTAAATAGTTCAATTACAAAAAGATCACCACCTCTCGAGACAATAACAAACACAAAGAAAGAGGTGAAAAAATGGACTTAATCCCAATAATCACAAAAAACGTCTAAAATATTTATAAAAACTATCATCAACCAAGGACTCCTGATGAAGGCATGCTTTGCCGAAGCATGGGCCATGTCGAGTCATGAGTCGAGTTTGGAATCTTGTTTAGAGTTTTGGAAGTTTTGCAGCTAGCCTCTATGATTCAAAGCTAGTATAACTGTTGGCAGTTTTGTTGCACTAATGAGTTCAACAATAGGAGTTTTTTTGGAAAATCTTTAATTTTTGGGAATTGTCAGTCAATTTGTGGATTACAATAATAAAAAGAAAAATTTGTATTGTGTTATAAACATTTTAAAAAATAGTGAGACGTTATGGTAAATGATTTGTTCTGTCTGTGCTTTATACTGATACTGCCTGAAGCTGATTACAGGCAAGAGACAGTGGATTAAACTCTGGCACCTTATTTCATCTGATACCAGCCTTCTCTATAAAGTGTTGGTTGATGACAGTTGTTATAAAATATTGAAAATATTTTTGTGATTATTGGGATTAAATCAATTTTTCCACCTCTTTCTTTGTGTTTGTTATTGTCTAGAGGTGTTGCTCTTTTTGTAATTGAAGTCCGTATTTGGTGAGCAGTTGATATGACATCAAGTTGGGATAATTGTTTTTAGTTTCTTGCACACGTGCTTGCAAGAAGTTTTACAATCTCCTTCGATATTTTCTTCCACCAGTTTGGGGATTGGGATAGAGAGTTTTACACAAGCGATGCATTTAAACAAAAGGTTAATATGAATGGAATTACACACTAATACACTGAGTACTGCAGCGCAAAACGCATTCCACATGGTTGAGAATCAATAAAGAAGCTCAATTATATATTGAAGATTCCGATTTTTTGCATAAGTGGAATCAGATCTTAAATAAATGTTCTCTTGATTTGATGCTTTTAATTATTGAAAAAGCTAAAGCCTCTGCTAATTTGATTCAGAAAGAGGTAGATGATCTTCTCCAAAAGGTGAACCGATAAATGTGGTGTATTTGGATTTTCAGAAGGTGTTTGACAAAGCCCTCATGAGAGGCTTCTAAGAAAACTAAAAAGTCATGGGATAGGAGGCGATGTCCTTTCGTGGATTACAAACTGGCTAAAAGACAGGAAACAGAGAGTAGGATTAAATGGTCAATTTTCTCAGTGGAAAAGGGTAAACAGTGGAGTTCCTCAGGGATCTGTACTGGGACCAGTGCTTTTCAATAAAAATATAAGTGATCTGGAAAGGAATACGACGAGTGAGGTTATCAAATTTGCGGACGATACAAAATTATTCAGAGTAGTTAAATCACAAGTGGATTGTGATACATTACAGGAGGACCTTGCAAGACTTGAAGATTGGGCATCCAAATGGCAGATGAAATTTAATGTGGACAAGTGCAAGGTGTTGCATATAGGGAAAAATAACCTTTGCTGTAGTTACACGATGTTAGGTTCCATATTAGGAGCTACCACTCAGGAAAAAGATCTAGGCATCATAGTGGATAACACATTGAAATCGTCGGCTCAGTGTGCTGCAGCAGTCAAAAAAGCAAATAGAATGTTAGGAATTATTAGGAAGGGAATGGTTAATAAAACAGAAAATGTCATAATGCCTCTGTACTGCTCCATGGTGAGACCACACCTTGAATACTGTGTACAGTTCTTGTCACCGCATCTCAAAAAAGATATTTATTTATTTATTTAATGCTTTTCTATACCGGCATTCATGATGGATATCATATCATGTCAGTTTACATGGAACCGGGGTAAACATTAACTTAACATTGAACAGGAGGCAAAGTTACAACAAACAAGGTGGAGTGAACTTGGGCGTTGAGGTAGCAAGCGGCTACAGAAACAAAGGAGGAGAACTTAACATGTGGAAACTGGGGGATGCCTAGATCTATATAGAGGATTTGCCTAAGAGTCTTTTATTCATGGTTTCCACCAGTTGGGGGAAGGCTTGAGTGAATAACCAGGTTTTAAGTTTTTTCCGAAATGTTGAAAGGCAGGGTTCGAGTCTGAGATCTGTAAGCATGGTGTTCCAGATGGTGGGTCCGGCAATCAAGAATGCCCGATCTCTGGTGGTTATATGAAGGGTGGCTTTAGTTGTGGGGATGTGTAGGGTTCCTTTATACCTTTCTCTGATGGGTCTTGTAGACGTGTGAAGTTTGAAAGGAATCTGCAGATCGAGTTGGAGCTGATATAGTTGCGATGGAGAAAGGTACAGAGAAGGGCAACCAAAATGATAAAGGGGATGGAACAGCTCCCCAATGAGAAAAGGGTGAAGAGGTTAGGGCTGTTCAGCTTGGAGAAGATATGGCTGAGGGGGGATATGATAGAGTTCTTTAAAATTATGAGAGGTCTTGAACGAGTAGATGTGAATTGGTTATTTACACTTTCGGCTAATAGAAGGGCTATGGGGCATTCCATGAAGTTAGCAAATAGCACATTTAAGACTAATCAGAGAAAATTCTTTTTCACTCAACGCACAATTAAACTCTGGAATTTGTTGCCAGAGGATGTGGTTAGTGCAGTTAGTGTAGCTGGGTTCAAAAAAGGTTTGGATAAGTTCTTGGAGGAGAAGTCCATTAACTGCTATTAATCAAGTTTACTTAGGAAATAGCCACTGCTATTAATTGCATCAGTAGGATGGGATCTTCTTGGTGTTTGGGTAATTGCCAGGTTCTTGTGGCCTGGATTGGCCTCTGTTGGAAACAGGATGCTGGTCTGACCCAGCATGGCAATTTCTTATGTTCTTATGTAAAAGATTAGATCTTCTAGTATTGTGGAGAACTATGATCAATGATTAAAGGAGTTTCATAATACTATGGCTGCCTTTTCTGCACAATTAAAACAGGTAAAATATGAGAAGTTCTTACAAGATGAGAAAGATTATCAGTGAGGTTCTATATATTGGATGAATCCTAATCAGCGTAAGAAGATTTATATCTTTTGATTCATCCAGTTCCTCTACGGATTCCTCAGATGAGGAAAATGGAAATCATTCCTCTCATAAAGCTTTTTTGCCATAGAGGCGGAACCCTGCCCTTTAGATCGAACAACACATGAGGATATTAAAAAAAATGTCCCGCATTAGAGACACTGACCAAAACTCAGTTGCAACAGGAGAATTATCCTCTGTGATTAATTTATCATCGCTGTCCCTTATGGGTACACAGATCAGTGTTTTGGATAAAGGTTTATCTTTTTTTTACCAACAATAAGATTTGATGTGTTTCAAGTTGAAATGTTTTTTCAGGGTTTTGTTAGATCATTATGGTTACGTTTATTTTTTTCACATTCTGAATCTAATTTCATGGACCGTTCAATTGTGCACCCGAAATCTCTGTGAAGTCCTCCTAGACCTTTGGATCCATTAACTGCGTGACTTTTACAGATTTAGTTTTGAAGGATATTAATCTTATTAAAGACAGTCCACGAAAGGTAATGCATAATTTGACTTATGATGAGAGAAAGGCTTTAAATGATTTATCGAAGAATTCCAAAGTGGAAATAAAAGCAGCAGATAAAGGAGGTGCTTTAGTAGTTATGGATGAGGACGAATATACTACTTTTTACCACCTACTCCCAGAGGATCTGACATGGGAATTAAAGAGAAGGGTTAACTTTATTATTGATGAGGCATATGAAATATCTTGGATTACAGCAAAAGAACACCATTTTTTGAAAGTTGATTTTCCGAGGACACCTAAAATTCATAAGTCTCTAAATAACCTTCCTGGTCAACCTATTATATCAGCACAGGGTTCTTTGTTTGAGACAATATCAATTTTTTTAGATACCTTTTTGTTGCCATTAGTTCCACAGTTGCCATCTTACGTCAGGGATTCAACAAATGTTATTCATATTTTACAAGAACTTGCAGTAACTTGGTTTCCATTTCAAACACTTGCTATTGCCATGATTGATGTGGTTTCATTATATACAAATGTCCACAGGATTTGGTTTTGAAGATTATTAGAGAAGAACTCTCATCTTCTTTAAAGGACAGTAGGATACCACTTGAATTTATATGTGATTTGGCATCTATAAGTTTGTTGAATAACTTTTTCATGTTTGACGGCAAATTTTATTTGCAGAAGAAGGGAGTATTCATGGGTGCTCCCTTGGCTCCGGATGTTGCTAACCTGTACGTGGGACACTTTGAACAGTGAAAGTTGCCTTTAAATCCATACAGACAGAGGATTAAAAGACAGAGGATTAAGTTATGGAAATGATTTATTGATGACATTTTGGTCATTTGGGATGACAATGAGATGGATTTTCCTGCATTTATGACATGGCTGAAGTTTATATCTGCTTTTAGTTTTACTGTATTACCCTTTGTAGACATTTACATTACAATACGTAGATTGGGTTTTGATTTTACCATTTATTGTAATTCCACAGATTGGTTGATGATAGTTTTTATAAAATATTTTAAGTCTTTTGTGATTATTGGGATTAAGTCAATTTTTGAGCCCTTAAATAGGTCAGGATAGCTGACATCATCCCGAAATGCCACGGCGTGCTTCCCACCAAGGACCCTTTATGAGGCGCTACGCATTGCATGCACACATCTAGGAGGGAACACAGGAGCAGCTGAATGATGGTGTCTAGTGTTCGCTGGTGGGTCCTGTGAGCCACCAAATGTAACAGGATGACCTTGACAGCTTAGCCAGAGGAGTTCTGATTTGGAGGGGTTAAGTTTGAGTTTGTGAATGCTGAGCCATTGGACTCCTGCTTTTTTATGTTGAAGGATTGAATCAGATCACAGATATGAAGGATGTAGATATTGAAGAGAATCAGTGAAAGAACAGCGTTCCGAGGAACTCCACGAATGAGGTTTTTAGGTGTGGACTGTTTGTTGGCCCACACAACAGACTGAATTTTGTTAGAAAATATTCAAACATTTAGTGCAGTACCCTCAATGCCAATGTTTCCTAGGTGTTGAACAAGAAGATCATGACTTACCATGTCAAAGATTGCAGAAAGATCTAGCAAGCCTAGGATGGAGTCACCCTCTTGATCTGCATTTAGGTGAATACTATTGTAACATCCAGTAAAATGGATTCTGTGTCGTTACCTTTCCTGAAGCTAGATCATTGTGGATACAGAATACTTCCCTCTTACAGGAAGATGAGAAGTTGGAAGTAGACTAAATTTTCTACTAGTTTGGATAAAAAGGCAAGGCTAGACACAGGGCAATAGTGATCAATTATTTTGGGGTCAGAGCTTGATGTCTTCAGGATAAGTTTGACTACTGCTTCCTTGAGGGTGTCAGTGAGGAAGCTTTGAGATAAGATGCTATTGGTGATACTAGATAGCCATGGAGCTAGATCTCATTTTAGGTTGCGAATGAACCTTGGGGGGGAATAGGGTTTAGTAGGTTAGGGGATTGACTGATTTTCTGGAGGATGTCTTCCACCTCTTGGGGAGGGGCGTGATGGTTCTGTAACCAGATAGTGTGATGTTGTCTGAAGGAGGCTGAGGTGATCCTGAGGGAAAGATGAGGCCTTCAAGGAAGGCTTGGAGGAAGGAGAGGTGTCAAGGGAAGAGCATTTCACTAGGGTCCTATCCATGAAGAATTTGGCAAGGTTTTCTACTTTGGGGTATCCTACAGTGGAGGAAGTTGTTTGAGATAAGGGTTTGGAAAGATTCTGAACAATTTCAAACAGTTTACTCGGATGGTTCATGGAGAGTTCTAGCTGTTTGGAGATGTAGTACTTTTTGGCCTGTCAAATGGCTGCTTTACATTTTTTTGTGTGCTCTTTGCAATTATGAAGGTTAGTGTCTGTTTTATGTTTTCGCCATGCTCATTCAAGTTGGTGGGATTGCTGCATGAGGAGGAGAAGACTCTTGTGGAACTACGGAGCATTTCTGGGGCATCTTGGGGGGCTGTGTTTAAGTGGAGCTAGGATGTCAATTACTGACATTAATTTATCATTCCATTGTTGTACTAGGGCTTCTGCTGGGTTGGAGGTAGTTAAGAGTTTTAGGTATGTCAAGGAGCTGTTTAATACTTTCACTTGTGATGGAGGATAGGTTCTTAGAGGGTGGTTTGAGTGGGGGGTGGAGGGGAGGACCAAGAGAGTTTGTTTTGGGATAGGAATGGTGGCTTAGATCACATAGAGATTTGACCTCGAAACTGGCTCCACTGTTATAGTGTTGGGGTCCAGATTAATGTTTGCAGCATGGAAAATTAGGCCTTGTGAGCAGCCATGTTTGTGAGTGGGAAATTTGATTAATAGAGTGAGTCCATGGTCATCCATGTTGCGTCGGAAAGTAGCAGTATCGCCACTGGGAGGATTCTCTGCATAATAGTTTTTGTGTGGCATAGTGGCTTTGTCACAGATCAATTCTGAGAGCTTGAGAAAGGAGTCTGGGTGAGTGTCTGGTGGACAGGACAATCTTAAGTCCTTGTTGCCTTGGAATTTGTCTACGCAGTCTGATTTTTTGTTGGGAAGTAGATAGGTCAAGAGTCAGAGTCACTAAAGATGATTGCAACACCTTCTCCATGGCCCATGGTCAGGGTGTATGGTGAATTAGGTAGCCAGGTGGGCAGAGGTGAGCAAGGCTGATGGTGTTACTTTCTTTATCCATGTCTCTGGCAGTCAAATAATGTGGAGATTGAACTGAGGTTGAGGATGTGGTGAGGTTTACTATTTGCTGAGTGGGCGTTGAGCCCGAGTCGCAGTGAAATAGGAGAGCTTTGTATAGTTTCGGTATAATCTCTGTGTTGTAAGGTGACCGGGAGGAGATGTCTTGTGTGAAGTTGCTTGGATGGTTCAGGGGTTCTCTTGCCCCATATCAGCTGTGAAGGGGAAAAGGTCCTGTTGAGGCACATTCTGAGGTGTGATGGTCTAAGTGATGAGAGTATTGTGGACCCTCGCCACACAGCATTATCCTCCTTCATTGTTAGTGCAATTTAGGTGATTTTAGATGGGGTAATTTTTAAAATCAATATGTAATTCCTCTTACCTACCCCTGTACTAGGAATCTGTTTAGGATTGTGAGGAGAGTGATAGTTGGGGAGACAGGATCTTGAGAGGTGCTGACCAGGTGGAATCCGCACAGTAGTTTTCCTTAATGGATTTGCAGTCAAATGGATTCTCACTCTTAGGTGGTAGTGGTCTTGGAGCATGGGTGAGAGATTTCCCACAGGCTACTGAATTTGTGCTGAAAGGGGTGCGGCCCTTCGGTGTTGTGCCCGCCTGAGCAGCCCCTTCAAGGGGCTCTGGCTGAAGTGGGAGGATAGTGGGGGATGGTCCTGGGAAGGAGCTAGCCCAGTAGCCTGCCTCACAGAAGACGTGGTGGAAGGGGGAGGAGGGAAGGGGGCTCTGGGGAGCAATGATGGGGGGGGGGGGTCTCCTTTCCTCACGCACTCCAGTGCTGGCCACGCAATTCTTCTTGGCTCTTCAAGGGGCCTCAGCTAGAGCAGGAGGACAGTGGGGGGCGGGCCCGGGAAGGAGCTAGCTGACGAAGACGCGGTGGCAGGGCCGGTGCTTCCATGAGGCAAACTAGGCAGGCGCCTAGAGTGCCAAATGTTTGGGGCCAGCAAAATCCCAGGAGCATGAGGCCCAGAGGCTGCTGTGCTACAGCCAATACCATCTGCTGGTAGGAGGGAGCGCTGTGCTGGAGGTGACTGACAGAAAGTTCCCCTAGGGCACGAAATAGTTTTGTACCAGCTCTGCGTGGTGGTGGGGTCTCTCTTCCTCACATCTGGGGTCCTCCTGCACTCCAGTACCAGGCCATGCAATTCTTGGCCCCCTTAAGAGAGTAAATACTAAGGAAGTGCATTCATTTTAGCCATTTCAGCGGTGCAGCGCACCTCCCTGACTTTCTAGTACATGCGGAAACATGGATTTGCAGAGAACTCAGGATAATATCCATTTCTCACATGAACTAGAAAGTGGGTGAGGTACGAGCGTAGCTGCCAAAATGGAAAAAAACACGTGCACATCCCTAGCAAGTACAGGCAGAACATCACAGAGGCCGTCCGAGTGATAGCGTTCAGATCGTTTGGGTAATTCAGGCTAGGAACCATCGCTAGAAGGGATGTTTGCTTCCTTATTCCACTTCATTTATTTCAGACATTTTTTCTCACTTATTTGTGTCATTTGTTCATTCAGTGGGGGAAGGAGTCCTCTTTTGGGCTGGAAAACTGGGGTTTCCTATGCAAGTTTTAGTGACACTTGTAGGTAAAGTAGCTTTAGAGTCAGCAACACCCCGAGGCACTGAGAGAGGGGCAAAGCAGCACCAAGGGCTCCAAAAAAGGAGCAAAGTGGCAGGAGGAGCCCAAGGGCTCGTGAGCTGAGCAGCAAGAGGCAAAGAAAACGCAAAGCATGAGTGAGGAGCAGAGAGAGGGGCAGGAAGTGACCGAGGAGCAAGGAGAGGGGCAGGAAGTGACCAGCAAAGCAGCACTAACAGTGGCAGGAGGAGCCCAAGGGCTCGTGAGCTGAGCAGCAAGTGGCAAAGAAAACGCAAAGCTGAGTGAGGAGCAGAGAGAGGGGCAGGAAGTGACCGAGGAGCAAGGAGAGGGGCAGGAAGTGACCGAGGAGCAAGGAGAGGGGCAGGAAGTGACCAGCAAAGCAGCACTAACAGTGGCAGGAGGAGCCCAAGGGCTCGTGAGCTGAGCAGCAAGTGGCAAAGAAAACGCAAAGCTGAGTGAGGAGCAGAGAGAGGGGCAGGAAGTGACCGAGGAGCAAGGAGAGGGGCAGGAAGTGACCAGCAAAGCAGCACTAACAGTGGCAGGAGGAGCCCAAGGGCTCGTGAGCTGAGCAGCAAGTGGCAAAGAAAACGCAAAGCTGAGTGAGGAGCAGAGAGAAGGGCAGGAAGTGACCGAGGAGCAAGGAGAGGGGCAGGAAGTGACCGAGGAGCAAGGAGAGGGGCAGGCAGTGACCGAGGAGCAAGGAGAGGGGCAGGAAGTGACCGAGGAGCAAGGAGAGGGGCAGGAAGTGACCAGCAAAGCAGCACTAACAGTGGCAGGAGGAGCCCAAGGGCTCGTGAGCTGAGCAGCAAGTGGCAAAGAAAACGCAAAGCTGAGTGAGGAGCAGAGAGAGGGGCAGGAAGTGACCGAGGAGCAAGGAGAGGGGCAGGAAGTGACCGAGGAGCAAGGAGAGGGGCAGGCAGTGACCGATGAGCAAGGAGAGGGGCAGGCAGTGACCGAGGAGCAAGGAGAGGGGCAGGAAGTGACCGAGGAGCAAGGAGAGGGGCAGGAAGTGACCAGCAAAGCAGCACTAACAGTGGCAGGAGGAGCCCAAGGGCTCGTGAGCTGAGCAGCAAGTGGCAAAGAAAACGCAAAGCATGAGTGAGGAGCAGAGAGAAGGGCAGGAAGTGACCGAGGAGCAAGGAGAGGGGCAGGAAGTGACCGAGGAGCAAGGAGAGGGGCAGGCAGTGACCGAGGAGCAAGGAGAGGGGCAGGAAGTGACCGAGGAGCAAGGAGAGGGGCAGGAAGTGACCGAGGAGCAAGGAGAGGGGCAGGAAGTGACCAGCAAAGCAGCACTAACAGTGGCAGGAGGAGCCCAAGGGCTCGTGAGCTGAGCAGCAAGAGGCAAAGAAAACGCAAAGCATGAGTGAGGAGCAGAGAGAGGGGCAGGAAGTGACCGAGGAGCAAGGAGAGGGGCAGGAAGTGACCGAGGAGCAAGGAGAGGGGCAGGAAGTGACCAGCAAAGCAGCACTAACAGTGGCAGGAGGAGCCCAAGGGCTCGTGAGCTGAGCAGCAAGTGGCAAAGAAAACGCAAAGCATGAGTGAGGAGCAGAGAGAGGGGCAGGAAGTGACCGAGGAGCAAGGAGAGGGGCAGGAAGTGACCGAGGAGCAAGGAGAGGGGCAGGCAGTGACTGAGGAGCAAGGAGAGGGGCAGGCAGTGACCGAGGAGCAGAGAGAAGGGCAGGAAGTGACCGAGGAGCAAGGAGAGGGGCAGGAAGTGACCGAGGAGCAAGGAGAGGGGCAGGCAGTGACCGAGGAGCAAGGAGAGGGGCAGGAAGTGACCGAGGAGCAAGGAGAGGGGCAGGAAGTGACCAGCAAAGCAGCACTAACAGTGGCAGGAGGAGCCCAAGGGCTCGTGAGCTGAGCAGCAAGTGGCAAAGAAAACGCAAAGCATGAGTGAGGAGCAGAGAGAGGGGCAGGAAGTGACCGAGGAGCAAGGAGAGGGGCAGGAAGTGACCGAGGAGCAAGGAGAGGGGCAGGAAGTGACCGAGGAGCAAGGAGAGGGGCAGGAAGTGACCGAGGAGCAAGGAGAGGGGCAGGCAGTGACCGAGGAGCAAGGAGAGGGGCAGGAAGTGACCGAGGAGCAAGGAGAGGGGCAGGAAGTGACCAGCAAAGCAGCACTAACAGTGGCAGGAGGAGCCCAAGGGCTCGTGAGCTGAGCAGCAAGTGGCAAAGAAAACGCAAAGCTGAGTGAGGAGCAGAGAGAGGGGCAGGAAGTGACCGAGGAGCAAGGAGAGGGGCAGGAAGTGACCGAGGAGCAAGGAGAGGGGCAGGAAGTGACCAGCAAAGCGGCACTAACAATGGCAGGAGGAGCCCAAGGTAACAGAAAAGGAGCAAACAGGCACCAGAAGAAGGGGTGCCAGGAATATACCCAGGTAAATTAGCCCAAACAGGGCGCGTGAGAGGAGCAAAGCAGAAGCACTGGTGGCATTAATACCCCAGGGGTTAGAGTGAGGGCTTTAGGGTTACAACACACACTCAGCCCCCAGTGCTATCGGCAACCCCCAGAAATTAAGAGGGGGGAAAGCACAGTGCCCTAAAAACTGCACAGCATGGAGGTGGCGTGGGGCATCAACACCTCAAGACACCACCAGAAGGACAAAATGGTCCCCGTACTGCCAGGAGTTCTCATTTTCAGGGAACACTGGGTCCATTTGTTTGATTTAAGCGAATGCACATGGCACATCCCTCTGGGACAGAAGCAGCGTGGGAGCCGTCCCTGCCCTCTGCCGCTCACGTTGAGTCATCATCACTTCTGCTTCTTGCTCCGTGAATAATGCTCCAGCTATGCTAAGGATGCAGCAGTCGCCCGTCCTGGCATGCATTCGGCATTTTGCTGCAGATTAGTCAGGATACTTGTTTATTTACAGTCAGGAGGTTGTTGAAAATGGGACAACCTAGAAATGTGTTAGCACTCAAGCTGCTAATGGGTCCTTCAAATAATGTGCAATAGTAAAAAGCAAAATGCAGAGTGCACGAAACCTTTGAAGGGAAGCACAGAAAGCTGCCAGAACTGGAAGACGTGCGGTTATGAGAACAGCAGAGCAGGAGGAGTCCTGGAGACTGCCCTGGGGACTCCCATCTCTGCTCCACACCTGAGGGGGCTCCTGAGGGCCACGCCACTGTGCTGGAGTTGGGGGAAGAGGAATTCCCTCAGGGTGATAAATATGTTTATTTGCACCACTGTGGGCCCCGCAGAGCGTCTTCCCTGTCTCATCCGCAAATTCTTCACGCACCCTGAAAATGGTGCACGGATCATTATTTTCACATTCAGACTTTGATGATTTTCCATTTTTTTATCGTTTTTATTGTAGCAAATCTACGGGAGCTGCCAGAAGAGTTGGGAATTGTACAAATTCAGTAATATTTCATGGCTTGGCATTTCTGTTTCAAGTTGAAATCACGGCTTCGTTTACAGGTCCTCTCCCACTCTGTCTCTGCATCTGGTTTCTTTAATTTTAAGGCTGAACAACACTATAAAACCACTTGTATTAGGGATTATTTTCTTAATGTTCTCAGGTCCTGGAATCTCTTGTCCACATCATTGTTTCAGAGTTGAGATCTGCAGGGACTTCTGTAAGAGTTCCCTCTCTGCTTCCCCTGTAGCAGCAGAACTTTGCTCCGGAGTAGGGTTGGCCGTCATGGTTGTTGATGCTGGTGGGTGAAGTCTTTGGAACGTAAGTTTCTTTCTTTATTTTTAACAGACACAAGATGTTCTGTCTCTGGGATGGCAACACCCTTTGATTTGAGATGGGCAAGATCTTGGGCCCAGTGCACTAGCACAGGACGCCAAAGGTTAGAAAGACTTTTCACACCTGGCAAGAATAGAAAGATATTTATTTACTGCAGCGAGCAAGGACCAAGGCTGTACAGCTAAAGTGACGAGAAGGGGGTTGTACCATCTGTGAAGTGAAAAGGAAATGTTTTCCGTTTCTCTCATTTTCCTGGGCCCTCCTATCCATTTTCCCCTCCCCTTCATGGAATAGGAGCAATTCCTGCCAGTATTGCCCCGTTCTGCCCCACTGGTGCTGTGATAAAAAAAACGGTGCCAGTACACAGAGATAGGGGCCATTTTAAATTTCTTTCATACAAAATGGTGATGACCTGGGCCTGGATCTCGCCATTTTGTACAGCAAAATTAACACTGGCACTTGCCTTAGTCTCTTGCCACTATTGTTAATTTTAAATCCAAAATCCAAATAGTGGAGAGAAGCGTAGACAAGAATTATATGCTTATGTATCGATTATATGTCCAGAAAATTCTCAAAGGGGACGTCTAATACAATTATAACATAGAAACAGAGAAATGACGGCAGAAGAAGACCAATCGGCCCATCCAGTCTGCCCAGCAAGCTTTCACACTTATTTTCTCATACTTATCTGTTACTCCGACCGCTGAGTTCAGGGCCCTTATTGGTAACTTTTTGATTCTAATTTCCTTCCACCCCCGCCATTGATGCAGAGAGCAGTGTTGGAGCTGCATCAAAGTGAAGTATAAGGCTTAATTTTTGAGGGTAGTAACCGTCTTATTGAGCAAGTTACCCCGATGTTTGTATACTCATACTGCTCAGATCAATGCCTTGATGGATGTTGTCTGGATGTAAATCCTATTTCTTCATTCCCCCCCTGCCGTTGAAGCAGTGAGCTGCGTTGGATATGCATTCAAAGTGAAGTTTCAAGCTTAATTTGTTAGGGGTAGTAACCGCCGTAATAAGCAAGCTACTCCCACGCTTATTTGTTACCCAGACTGTGCAATTCAGCCCTTGCTGGTTGTTGTCTGAATATAAATTCAGGTTAATAAATTCAGGTTAATAACATAACGTAGCATTTACGTTATGTTATTAACCCCATATATCTGTATCCAAGTTCCTGCTACCTGTTCATTGTAAGACATTAACTTGTCAATGTTTCTGTTTAGAATGTAAACCGAATTGATCAGTAACTCTGTTATTGGAAAGTCGGTATATAAAAGTGCTAAATAAATAAATAAATAAATTCTCTTTTCTTCATTTCCCCTGCCGTTGAAGCAGAGATCTACGCTGGATATGCATTAAAAGTGAAGTATCAGGCTTAATTGGTTTGGGGTAGTAACTGCCGCAACAAACAAGCTACTCTCATGCTTATTTGTTTATCCAGACTGTGCTTCCTTGTTGGGTGTTGCCTGAATGCAAATCTTCTTTTCCACATTTCCTCTTGCTGTTGAAGCATAGAGCAACGTTGGAGTCACATTAACTGTGTGAACATTTATTGAATAAGGGTATTAATCACCAAGTAGTAGTCGTCATTCCCGCAAGCCACCCCCATACCTCTTCTCTTCATTCCCATCCTCCAGGCTTTATGGATCCACAGTGTTTATCCCATGCCCCTTTGAAATCCTTCACAGTTTTGGTCTTCACCACTTTCTCCAGAAGGGAGTTCCAGGCATCCACCACCCTCTCCGTGAAGAAATACTTCCTGAAATTGGTTCTGAGTCTTCCTCCCTGGAGTTTTAAATCGTGACCCCTAGTTCTACTGATTTTTTTCCAACGGAAAAGGTTTGTTGTTGACTTTGGATCATTTCTTGGAGACTTCAAGGGAGAAAGTGATAATCAACAGAGAAAGTGATAATCAACCGAGTAGAACCCCTGTGTCACGGCCCGTCTTTCGCCGGAGGGGCTGGGTCGGGAAGGAGAGGATAGGTAGAAATTGAAGGCTTCTTGTACATGCTATTTCACAATTGAACGGATGCGAGGTGTTTTCTACCTATCCTGTCCCTCCGGCGAAAGATGGATCGTGTCAGGGGTCCTACTCTGTTGATTATCACTTTCTCCCTTGAAGCCTCCAAGAAATTCTTCAACTTATAATTGTATGAGATGTTCACTTTGAGAATTTGTTTGGACAGAATATAATTGATACATAAGCACATATTCTTGTCTATGTACTATTCTTAATTTTACCATATAAATGGTGCAGGCCAGGTCTAGGCCCAGGCTGGCACATTGTGAACTGAAGAAATGTGGAATGGCGCTGTTTTTAATTGCAGTACCAGCAGGGCAGGAGCAACTGGGGACCACCCGTGCCCCATGAAGAGTATCAGTTTGGTAAGAGGCTTTTGGATGGGGAGGAGGTTTATGAAAGCACCAATATGAATTTGTTCTTTTTTAAAATTTTATTTTTCCATCTTAAATAAAGCAAAATAGAAAATAAAATCTGAAATGATGAACAAAATGAGCAATGAAAAATTTGTGCCCAGAGATAGATCAAAGAAGGAAGTGAAAAGTAAGAATTTTCCGGCACTTTTCAACATGACCCTATGGAAAATTACCTGAAGCTCATCAGAGGAGGAAATGCCAGGCCCTTCACCCTAACCTTCGGGCCGATTCAGTAAAGTCTGCCTGTGCGCGCGATTCAGTATTTAAAAGAGGCCCGGCAGTAGAAACAGGCAAAAGGAGGCGCTAGGGACACTAGCGCGTCCCTAGCGCCTCCTTTTGGCCCGGAGCGGCGGCTGTCAGCGGGTTTGACAGCCGATGCTCAATTTTGCCGGCGTTGGTTCTCGAGCCCGCTGACAGCCACGGACTCGGAAACCGGACACCGGCAAAATTGAGCGTCCAGTTTTCGACCCGACAGCTGCGGGCCAACTTCAAATTTTTTTTAAATTTTTTACTTTTTTTACCCTTCGGGTCTTCCGACTTAATATCACCATGATATTAAGTCGGAGGGTGCACAGAAAAGCACTGAATCACGTGGGAATATCTAATAGGGCCATCAACATGCATTTGCATGTTGAGGGCGCTATTAGGTTTGTCGGGTTGGACGCGTGTTTTCCGCCCCTTACTGAATAAGGGGTAAGGGAAAACGCGCGTCCAATGGCAGGTTAACAGTGCGCTGCGCCGGAGCGCACTGTACTGTATCGGCCCGTTTGATGGTGATTGGTCCACTTGTCTTTTTGGCCAGAAGGACAGATCTGATCGCTGCAGAAATGTGCTAAATGGAAGTGGCTGAGTAGCATTCAGCGGGCGGCGAGGCCCAGAGGTCAAGCGGCTCGGAGTCCCTACAGAGTGGCCGTCTGCATGTTGGAAGGCCTAGCCAGAGCATGGTGGGCATGGAGGAGCCTTGCTAGGATGGAGGCGGGAAACTGAAGCAGCGAGAGGAATTCTAGGGTGGGGAGCACCGCGTGCTCCTTAGGGTGTGGGGGGAGGGGCTGAATCTCTCTGGCCAGGCGATGCTTGTACCTTCTATCCTGGTCACTCAGGAACAGTACATAACAGAGCAAGAAGGTGACCGCCTCCCTCCCCCTCTCCCAGAAAACTAACCCAAAACCAAAGGGGTCTGAAACGATCATTAAACATCATTGCCAGTCCCTGAATAATTGTTCCATCTGCTGCTGAACTGTTTGTGGACTGAGCTTCTCTTTTACTGCGAATTCCCATTCCAGCGCAACCTTCCTGGGACCCTAATTACCTCCCATAATTAGCTGATTAAAGGCATTTCTTACCTGAGCGTAGGTGTCTCTCGCTGGGGCAGCTTTCTTCAGGTTATCTTCGGAGAAGAAAGGAGATTGCTTCCAGCTGACAACAGCCAGACCTCATCCATGCCTGCAAGTTTCATGTTTCAAGCCTGCGGCTGAGGAGCCATCAATGGCAAACAGGTTTCTGGGTGTGACCTTAAAGAGGAAGGGCTTACATCTGGCAACAGTTCTGCAGCTTCGCCGCCACTGCCCTCCTTACTCGCGTTGGAGGCACAGCTTCTTCCTGCCCCTTTGTACTTCGGTTGGAGCCAGGGCTGGGATTTAGCCCCAGCAGCCTCCATGTGCAACCAACCAGAGATTCTTCCTCTGCTCTCTGGCTTCTCAGCCATGCACGGACTCCAGCCGCTATGGGTCACCATTGCACGTGAGTGGGTCACCCTCCCTGCCTCCCCCTGCATCCACAGGCCTGGCCCAGGCAGGGAGCGGAGACCTGAGCAGGGAATGCAACCCATGTTTCCTGATCACATGACAGTGCCGAGCACTGTATAGTGCCACTCTGTGTGTTCAAAATATTCAATTAAATTGCAAACTAAAACTCTTTATAGTAATGATGACGGATAAAGACGAAATGGTCTATCCAGGCTGCCCAGCAAATTGCTTGAGGTAGTAAATGCCGCTTCATGCAGCTGACCCCCACAGTTTGTCTCATGCCCTTTTGAATACATTAACTGTTCTCATCTTCCCCACCTCCTCCGGAAAGGCATTCCAGGCATCCACCCCCCTCTCCGTGAAGAAATATTCCCTGATGTTGGTTCTGAGTCATCCTCCCCCCCCCCCCCACTGGAGTTTCAAATGGTGACCCTCAGTTCTACCATGTTCCAATGGAAAAGGCTTGGAGTTTGTGCATCGCTAATACCTTCAGGTATCTGAAGATCTGTATCATATCCCCCTTGCACCAAGGACCCATTTTTCAGTACATTTACATCCTAAAATGTTAATCTGTTAGTCAGATTGAATTCCACTTTCATAACCCATTAATAGGATAGTTCTTCCAGCTATCAATGCCCCCTCAAAGCCGCTGGCTCTAGCCTTTTCTAACGACGCACATGGCCCTTGAGGATGTTCTCTGGCACATGAACTGATTGGCCCATGTGAGCCACAGCAGAGCAAGGTCAGCAAACAGCAGCGGAAGTGGGGTGCAGCCGACAGGGTAGCAGGGCAGAGCAGGGGGATGGAAGGAGAACCACAGTCCTTGTCCCACAGGGCACTCCCAGGTTACACCGTGACCAGGACACGAGGAGGCAGGTGGCCATGGGCCAGTGAAAGCACTGTGTGCGCTCGTGCCTGCTCTTCCAGGCTAATCTGATTGCTCCTAATGTTTGTTCGCTGGCGGGTGGTGGGGGCAGAGAGAGAGCTGGGGCTAGGAAAGAGAAAGGGGGCTAGACAGAAAGCACCGAGAAGGAGATGGGAAAAGATAAAGCTGAGGAGGGGAGCTGGAGAGCCGACAGAAGTTAAAGTAGGCCTGGGTGAGGGCAGTGGGATGAACAAGAGAGGTGGGGAAGGAGAGAGAGAATCGTGGAAGAGCTGCCCCTGTGCTGCCACAGGTCCTGAGTCGGGAGGGGGAGGGGAGGATATGCCATGAAGGAAGGAGAGCATGGCTGTTGGAAGGAGAATTTTTCCACCTTTTTTGGTGCAAGCAAAACTTTCAAATGGAACTGCAGTCTGTGCTGATCTCCGTCCGCTCAGAGAGTTGTCTCTGCTTCCTTTAACAGATGAATGTTACAAACAAGTATCCTAGTGTACTCCATCTGCTTTTGATCTCTGAAATCTCTCCACATCATTTCAAAGCCCTTCTTCTTTCCAAGTATTTAATCATTTCCAAGGCTCCACTCTCCTCTCCGATAAGCTGTGCTTAAGGTCAGCCTAGCCGTTGTTTGTTTCTCTTTCTTTTCCTGTTTTGAACCCTGTGTCCCGGCTTCTTGTTGAGAACTGTAATTTAATTTTCCAGGAGTGAAAAGAACTCCCCAAAACCCATAAACTAAAGAGCGTTTGCAAGGCAGAGGAGCAGTGGGGCGCAGTCCTGCTCTCCACCAGTAGATGGCGACCCTGCATCTTGGCATTTGCTGGCCTCTCCCGATCCCTTTATCCCAGTGACCCAGGGGAGGACTTTCCTCGGCCTGGCCACGGAAGGAGACTGGTGCTAAAGCTGTCAGCAGCTACACTCGGCTTTTAACTTAGCTCTGAAACGCACACAGTTGTGCTTGTAACTTCTCCCTTCTCACTGTTGTCTGCAAATAAGTGGAGTCTGAGCAGCCCCCGAGGGCACTGTGAACCCGGGAAAGGGCGTTAGTGAACTGTTGCCTAACCTCAGTCGGGAGATGTTGTATCGCGCGTACGTTCTGTCTACAGGGCAGTGGTACATTGCAAAAATTACCCTCCCCCCCCCCCCAGCCACCAAGCAAACTGAGCTGCTACGGTAGTAGGGGGGGGCATAAGGGCAGACTGAGCACTGGCCACCCCTGCCCCTGCTCTGGCGCTCCTGTTATTACTTTGCATTTTGCTAAACTGCAAGATGATAATTTAATTCCGATAAGGTCCCTGCCCTCTCTGGCTGCCAGCGGGGAATAGGATGGATCTTTTACTGCCGGCACTGGCTGGCGTCTGATCATTCACGGGTGGGTATGAGGACAGTTTTTCATGTCTGCTTTGTAGTGCGCTATTCCAAAAAACGAAATCTGTGAAGCGCGTACCAGGTGTGCGCAGCACTGCACAGGGACACTTAATCCCCACCTGACAGTCCCGTCCCTGGCGGTCTGCGCCAAACATTGTTTCATCCTGCTGTGCTTTGCTTTTGTGTCATTGACTTAAAACAAACATCTCCCTGCTCCTGCCACCCCCAACCCTCCCAGCCACGTACCCCATCTGAGGGATGAGGAGCAGGGTCCCTGCTGGGTTCCCATCTGAAATGGCACCAGGTTTTTCTATGTAGGGAGGTAGAAATACACCCCTGGCCTCAGACTGTGGATGGGGGAGTCCAGGGTCCGGTGGGGGGCGTTGCTGGCAGCCATCTGAACATTTCTTTTTGTCTTAAGTTTCATTTTCATAACAAAATAAAAGGGGACATTTTGTTGACATTTCCCATTTTGTTTGAAATGAAAAAGAAAGAGGCTTTGAGTTAAGACAGCAAGGGACGGACTGACTGACGGGCCTTCAGGTCTTGCGACTTGGGGGAGCGTTGGCGGTCCAAGCTACCGGGCCCGGTTCCGGACTGATAAGAAGGAGATGTGTGCAGGAGCAGTAATCACTGGTCAATGCACGAATCCACAAATTGTATTTAAACAAGCTTTCACCTAATCCTCCGCCATAACATCCCTCCCTTTCCTCCTCATTCCACACCTCCTTTCCCCCAATACATATCCCTCATTCCTTCCCCTATTATACTTTCTTCTAATCTCTCACGATCTCCTTGCATCTACCTGTAAACTCTAACATTGTACATTATCTTCCCCTCCCTCCTTCACTTTACTTCTTAATTTACCATACTGATACTCTAGTATTCTCCCCTCCTGTATGTGATGTTCGCATTATTTATTATTCTTCTCAGTTTGCAGTATGTATTATTGTTCTCAGTTTGCAGTATGTATTATTATTCTCAGTTTGCAGTATGTATTATTGTTATCAGTTTGCAGTATGTATTATTGTTCTCAGTTTGCAGTATGTATTATTGTTCTCAGTTTGCAGTATGTATTATTGTTATCAGTTTGCAGTATGTATTATTGTTCTCAGTTTGCAGTATGTATTATTGTTATCAGTTTGCAGTATGTATTATTCTTCTCAGTTTGCAGTATGTATTATTGTTATCAGTTTGCAGTATGTATTATTGTTCTCAGTTTGCAGTATGTATTATTATTCTCAGTTTGCAGTATGTATTATTGTTCTCAGTTTGCAGTATGTATTATTCTTCTCAGTTTGCAGTATGTATTATTGTTATCAGTTTGCAGTATGTATTATTGTTCTCAGTTTGCAGTATGTATTATTGTTATCAGTTTGCAGTATGTATTATTATTCTCAGTTTGCAGTATGTATTATTGTTCTCAGTTTGCAGTATGTATTATTGTTATCAGTTTGCAGTATGTATTATTGTTCTCAGTTTGCAGTATGTATCTTTGTCATCAGTTCTCTGTAAAGCTCTTTTGCTGCACCCCCCCCCCCCCCCCGCACAATCTCCCTTTTACCACCTTCAATAACCTGATTTTCATGTGCCGCCTGTTACATTCATGTTAACTTCCTTAACTCACTCGCAACAATATGTTCACTGCAATACTCATTCTGATACCTATTCCATTCAGTCACGATGACCTCACTTTAATGTACACTTTGTAAATAGCTCGTTACAATACCTGTTGTGTTACCTGTTGGAATTTCTTTGTCACTTTTATTATTAACCTTCACTCTATTCCTTGTTCTTTGTAAAGCTTGTTGCTATTTTTAAGTTATCTGTGATCCGAGATGATGTTCCCAACGTATCCCGGTATACAAAAACACCCAAATAAATAAATAAATAAATATTCAGTTCCTTGTAAACCGATGTGATGTTCCCAACGAATGTCGGTCTAGAAAATCTTTAAATAAATAAATAAATAAATGTATGTTAATGAGCTTGGGTACTTAATATAATAAGCTGTGGCCTTAGAACTCCATGTTTCTTTTCCATGCGAGTGGAGAGGAGGGGGCGCGAGAACTAAAGGGTGATCCTGGGTGTCTTCGCCTATCGTTCTCCCATCAGAAGACTTGAAGCTATCAAACCCTCTACGCCTGATAAAAGTGCAGAAAGGGCCTCAGAGCTGGGTTCTCTCCCCTGAATTGTGCTACTCTGGGCACTAAAATGATTGGCAGTGCGTCACCTTTATATGAAAAGGTTTTCTTGAGAAGTCAGAGCTTCATCCAAGCCAGCAGTAGGTCTCTCCATGGCAAAAGGCTTACATTTTATTATTTATTTATCGCACTACATAAGAACATGCCATGCTGGGTCAAACCAAGGGTCCATCAAGCCCAGCATCCTGTTTCCAACAGAGGCCAAACCAGGCCACAAGAACCTGGCAATTACCCAAACACTAAGAAGATCCCATGCTACTGATGCAATTAATAGCAGTGGCTATTCCCTAAGTAAACTTGATTAATAGCCATTAATGGACTTCTCCTCCAAGACCTTATCCAAACCTTTTTTAAACCCAGCTACACTAACTGCACTAACCACATCCTCTGGCAACAAATTCCAGAGTTTAATTGTGCGTTGAGTGTAAAAGAACTTTCTCCGATTAGTCTTAAATGTGCTACATGCTAACTTCATGCAGTGCCCCCTAGTCTTTCTATTATCCGAAAGAGTAAATAACCGATTCACATCTACCCGTTCTAGACCTCTCATGACCTTAAACACCTCTATCATATCCCCCCTCAACCGTCTCTTCTCCAAGCTTCAAAACATTGCAGCCTAAGACAATGTCATCAGGTACACAACAAAAGGCATGCTAACTCTACCAGCTGCAGACCCCACTAATTCAAATCAAATGCTTTCTTAAACAGCCAAGCCTTCAGACTGCTTTTGTAGCACATAAAATCCTGCCAGTGCTATATCTCACCAGGCAATAACAGGGACCTCTCTATTCCCAGCAGTGCGGCCTCGGACATGGGTGGAATTCCCTGGGATCCTTCCCAGCTGTTCATATCCTAGAAGGCATTTGATGGTAAGTGGTGGATTTGCTGACAGACTGCTGAGAGATGCTCTCTAATGTTAGCACAGGTTAGGGCTCTTTTGGCCTCATTCTGTCACGCTGTAGTTTTTTCCCCAACTTTTCATTATACTTTGGGGTCTCAAAACACTGCACTTCACTCTATACTGATCTCTCTCTTTTCAAAAGTGTTTTGTAATCCCCAAAGCTTTGCAAAAATCTCCAGAAGGTTTCTGCCTGTTGCCGTCTTCCCTCCATCTCTCGGCATCACGCAGGCCACAGATGTTAGTACCTTCAGGTTATAGAGAACAATCCATGTTCCATAAATCGGATGTCTCTATAATCGTTATGCGGATACTAATCATTTTCATAGGAAAGCTGCTTTGTTTAATTAAAAATGCAGTAAAGAGAGGAAACTGCAGGCTGCTGAGTTTTCCTCTGTCGAGCTCCCCTTTACCTCTCTGCCGGCAATGCCCCATCAGGCTGCTGCTGTCAGTCACTGCTTTAGCACATCTCGCGTCTCCGCCAGCATGTCAGGAGAAATTGCTAAACAGCCACTAATGGTTTATTTTTGCATAGAAATATGTTGAGGTGTAACTGCGGGGCACTGGCAGCTGGTCCCACTTCCAGTTCGGTTTCTGCACTAGCAGGGAAGGGCCTGGGTTGGAATGTTTCTCACTTCTCATCTTATTCCTTTGCGTCTGCTGGGGATACAGATGAGCACTTAGCTTTCTTCTGGACCAGCATTTAATGGGCAAATGTCTGATTTTTCATGCATTTATTATCCAAGTGTCTGGGGCCAGTGTCGTGGGGTGCACTCTGCCCTCGCTGTAACGGGAAAAGGACACAGAGAGAGAACCTTTTCTGTTCTGCGGGGGTAGATTCAGCGATGAGGTACAAGAATATAGCAGCAGTGGCCAGGATCAGAGTGAGTTTGCATGCAGACAGTTCAGCTGAGCCTGGAGAAGGAGGAGACAAGGCAGGGATTCAGCTGATCATAGAAACCAAGGCAGACAGTTCTCCCAATATGAATCTTCATAGTGCAGTATTAGGCCTGTAGCACATCTGTGTCCATTGTGCAATATGTGAGACGTTCACAAGGGAAATGGTAATAATTATTTTCTATTAATTCAATAAGATTGCTAAGACACTTACTTTTACTAGGATACTCAGTTTGCAGTATTGCTAGGTGTCAGCAAGCAGCCATGTTTGGAACAGGGTCACGGAGATCACATTTGATTGGTTTATGCATGGTGTGATGTCATATGTGATGTAACAATATTTGGAATGGACTGAGGCTCGTGGTCATCTTGCTTCCACTGCCACTTTTAGAGGTTCAGCACTGATGGAGGGGAGCAATATAGAAAAAAATTACGAACAATGTTCTCACATAACATTTTGAGGACTGAATTTTGGAAGCCTTTTACGGTCATAAAACTGGGTGTCACGGCCCTGAGAGGTCCAGATGTACTTTAATGCGTTTCAGGAGCTGGAGCTGGAGTGCATGCTTCTTGATTTGCTTGTAGGTTTACCTGCATAACTTGTGCCCTGGGAAGAGGAGGTGAAACCTTGCGAGTTAATCGTGCACGGGGAAGTTTGAAAGTAAACTTGTGTGCAAAAGTTCAGCACAACCTTTGCCTGAATATAGACAGGGTTATAAAACTTGCCCTCCTCCTTGTGCAGAAATGTTTAATACATAAAATGGTTTACTTTTAAAGGATTCGTTTTGAAATTTGTCGTCTCAGGCCAGCTTATGCTGCTGTCTGGCTCAGGCCCACTGCAAGACCCAAGTACCTGGCAGAAGAGGGAGGTGAAAAGGCCAACCAGAAGCACCGAGGATGCACATCCAGCCTTCAGGGCCAGCAAAAGCACCAAAGCTGCCTGAGCCCGCAGTCTGCAGAACTATGCTGTAGGGCTATGAAATGTTGAAAGCGCTTCCTGAAGTGCCCTGACCCCCAGGTAGGGAAAAACCTGGTTCATGTCACGGGAGAGCCGTGCCACGCGACTGGAGACGTTTGCTTCCTCTCAATCTGCACGGAAAGCTTCATTCACTCTTCACCTCCGTTAGCAAAACGCTGCTATGCGCAGAAACGAATAGCAGCGTGGCCAGTTTTGGGGCTAATAAACCACAGTATAAAAGCACAATTTTCTTTCTTTCATTTGCAAACAAATAACTAAAAACTTTGCTCCACAGGGCAAGGCAGAGAAATGTCGAGGATTTTTTTCCTTTGCTTCTGCAGAAAATTAGAAATAAGCTGGAAACAGCTCATAGGCAGGAGGAGAGCAGCTTTTAAAAGGAGCCTGAGCAGCAGAGCACATCCGGTGCAGAACAGGAAGGTAACAGTCAGGCAGGAAGTGGGGCCTTAAAGAAAAACTTATTAGAGCTTTTGTCTTTGCTTCAGGATTTGGTTTCCAGTTTCCAGCCCCTCCCCCCAAAATAAGCAATTTCAGCATGAATTCCAAAAGTGTTAAATTTCACACATGAACGTAATTTGCTGTTACTTAAATAAGTTTAATTCTAGCTGGGAATGAAATTATCTCAAACGTGTCAGGTTTGGAAAGTTATAATTGCTTAACCTGCAATCTTCTCACATGAACTTGGCTTGTAGCCCTAGCTCCTTAGTGTTGCACAGCACTAAATGAAATCTCTTTCAGCCAATTACCCAGTTGGTGAGGTTGAAACGAGACGAGAGATCCATTGATGCCGGCCTTCTTCGGATCGCCTACCAGCGCTCTGCGTGTGATGATCCGGAGGAAAATGGACAATTCCTGCATATCTGTAACCAGTTCTACACGAGTGAAAAAAAGTCCTCTCCAACTCCAGCCATCAGCTGAGATCAAGCTTCCCTAGCCTGAAGCTCCATCGAAGCACCTCCTAAAACTGCCTGATCTACTTGGGAATCGATTTAGTCTTGAGGGCTGTAACTACTGCTGGCAAAATGTTCTATCACGTGAGCCCCCTGAGTAAGGAGCTGGCAAACCGATTGCCCCTTGCTTTCCTGTGCTTGTAACTGCTTTGGTAGAATGATCTTGTGCGGGAGTTGATTTTGTGCGAACCTCACTCGTAAGCTAGGGTTTGTTGAGCACAATCCCAGTCTCTCAAATTCACTACAAATGTCCTCCTTAATACCTGCATTATGCCAAAGAGAGACGTTCCTTCTTGTGTCCCTAAATATATGCACAGGCAACGTGTCTGGATGCACCCGGGACTTCCTTATGCTCAGGCCAGCGGCACATGATACATTTGGTACGATTTCTGTATCCTTCTGCTCCTTTTTCTTGGTCTCTGATTCAATCTTTTGGTACTCGAGGATAAGTTCCGTAAGTTATATCAGAAATGCATCTTAGTGGATGAGACCAAGGGTCCATCAAACCCAGTACCCTGTTTCCAATACAAGTACCTGGCAGGATCCCTAAAGGTCAATAGGTCCCATGCTGCTAATGCCAAGGATAAGAAGTGGATTGTGGACCCTTGTTGCTCTGGGGAGTTTGCAGATCCTTCCCAACAGCTGGCGGGACTGGGCAGGTGCAGGACTGGTGTATGGCTTCACCTTTACCACCCCCTTTCTCCTTAGGTTGAGCCCTCAGGTTCCGGGTGCCAGCAGGACTTAGGTGCGAGTCTCGTGTAGCACAGTGGGAAGTCTTGGTCGTGGCTAGGGTCAGAGACAAGTGGCCTACAGAGATGTTTGTGGTTCTGGCTGAGGTCAGAGGCAGGCAGCAGGCAAGAACGGTCAAGGTCCAGGCTGTGGTCAATCTGAGAGTCAATCTGAGGACAGGCAGGGCTTGGAGAGACGAAGCAGGATTAGAAGGGGTGAGGCAGGAACGCAGCAGCTCACAGTATGGGCTGTAGTTGACCCGTTGCTCAGCCGGTGATTTGATGATTGGCCAGGGTTTAAATACCCAGCTGTGTGATGTCATCAGGCTGTTCTGGGAGGAGCGGTTCCTGCCAGGGAGCCTAGATAAGCAGATGTATACTGCGCTCGCATCTAGGGGTGAGGCCCGGGATGATGATGGCCACAGTGTCCTGGCCATGAGGCAGGCCGTGGTGTCGGTGGTGTCAGGTGAGTGTGCTGGTTTTTTCCCTGCCCCAGGAGCACTTCCACTATAATGTAAGTGAAGGTACATGCATGGGGGAGGGGGAGGAGATTTATAAAGGTAAAATGCATTTTACCTATGGAAATCCCCTATGAAAACTGCTCTTTATTTAAAATGTAGAAGAACTCAAGAAGGAGGCGGAAGGCTCATGATGGAGATCTAAAATCTGAAAGAACAGCCAGAGTTTGTGTGTTCACTTACCTAAATCCTGCCCTACAGCACCCAGCACCCATTCGTTTCAGTACTGATCTGACTCTCACATTGAGCTCTGTCAATTCACCTCACTCGTGCCCTGCCCTGCATGTAACCTTCATCTTGGGAAGGAGGAGGGTTCTTTCCAGAGGATGTTCTCTTCCAGTAAGTGAATATTCAAGCTGCAAAAACAATAATACTTACGGGCTTGTGGGCTGGAAAATTCATGAATTTCCCAGGGAATATATGAGAGATTTGCATACAAAATGTTGTTTGACATTTCTGAGATTCCTCTCTGAAAAAAGGCGCAGAACTGAATTAATTACCTTTCAGCTACAACCTTAATGAAGAGGCCTCGAAGCCTGACATTCAGCTCGGAGATGGAGCAGGGGGTTTGTCAGGTGAGCTAAAGATTTTACCCCCTTTTTCTGAAATTCCATTTTCTCTCCCTACGAATCAGATGTGTTGATAAGATCCTCAGTGGTCTGGGGCTTATGATATCTGTATCATCATATTGTTGCAGTTGTTCCTTCTGCAGAAACCCTTCTTCTTTTTATACCATGAACTTACAATTTTTTTCCACTTTCTACTCCCTAAAAAAGTTTCTCTGACTCCACACGTCAGCAGGAAAGTAATAAAGTCATCCACTTTAGAACTGGGAGTCTGTATCAGTTTGCAGCTGGCTGATTTCTTATCCATTTACTGCTTAAGACTTCAATAATAATCAGTTTTGGAAGACAGGGTGATGGGACCAAATTCCTGAATCATAAATCTCTGCTAATATTCCGAAGTGTGGCTTCAGGGGATAACCTTATTTCAGCTGAGACGGAGCTTAATTAATCATGGAATCAGACCAAATCTCTGAGATGTTTCTAGCTAATGGAAAAATCTACATTTTTAGAGGGCACTGACAGTAGAAAAAGGTCAGGTCAGATGGGTATTAAATCATGGTGAATAGCCAAGTAAGGACTGTACAGGAGCTCCCTGCTACAGGAAGCTAAGGCAGATCAAGGCTGATTGAATATATTGAAAATAGGGAATAAACGTGCCAGGAAAAATGTGCCTCCCATCTCCTGCAATCCACACTGCTCCATCACAGAACAGATACAGCATAGGCATCAGTGCAAGCTACACACAACACAACACAATTCATCCAATTGCTCCTGCCTACAGCTCTGGTTAATGCTCTTATTACCGCCCTCTGCACTAAGGCAATTTCCCAGCTGTTGGTTGTTCTAGCTTGACCGCTGCAGGATGTCTCTCCTTTATTCTTCTCACCATAAGCTGTCCAGCTGCCCATGCTAAGTGACCAGCCACCCCCCCCCCCCCTCTGCTCCACTTACCCTGGAGACTATCCCAAAGCCTTGCTTACATTCAGGCCGATACAGTAAAGTGCGGCCGGGCTTGCACGGTTTTGAACGCGAATTAGACGCATGATTCAGTATATGCTCTAACGCTTCCTTAGCGCGTGCTGAAAATGACGCGTTACAATTAGCACCCGCTGCATGTAGATGCTATGTAAATGGTGTTTAATGAACAGATTAGCTATTCCCCTCGATACAGTAACGTGTGCCCAAAATAGCGCGTCTTTAACCTGCACATTTTCCGTGTCTTTACCCTCTGTTTTTACCGCCTACCCTGACCCTGGCGTTAGTGTGGTGCTGTGCTCTTGACAGTCAGTGAATATCCAACGGACAGCATCGGACAGCGTCATAGACTACATGTATATATTGGCTTTGGCGCTTTTTTCTACGGGTGAGAACGAGATTAAGAAATGCCTTGCCAGCGAATTCTAGATGGCCTATTGGAGACAACAGCCAAAGGAGAACCCGGCACAAAGACCGGATGAGGTATGTATATGTGTTGTTTTTTAATATCCAACGGTATCATTTTTCTGTCTGGGCGTCTCTGAGGCTCCGTGGGTCCAGCGGAGACACGGACACCTGTATGGACGCTGGGAGAAGGACGCTGCAACCGACCTTCCTCCAGCGTCTAGAATTAGGGATCCCTGAGGCTCCACTTCATTATTTGTTAAATGAATAATCAAGATGTATTAGGTTATGCTGATTTTCTTGTGTTGTTTTTCACGCAGGCAGAGCGGGACAGAGTCATCCGTGCACAGGACAGGGACATCGGTAGACCAGGATGGGCCATCGGCAGACCTGGACGTATCATTCGCCCATGGACAACTCTATTTGGCATGTCCGAGTCAGATGTAGTCCGAACCTACCGGCTGAGCTCACGGGCAATCCTGTTCTTCTATGAAGATCTTGCTGCGACCTTGAGCCCCTGGCCACAAGCCACCATGCTGTGCCAGGGTTGACGAAACTTCTTGGTGCCTTAAATTTTTTTGGTACCAGAAGTTTTCAAACCCTCGTGAGTGTCATTGTGGGTATGACACAGGCCTCCTTCTCACGGCATCTGGCACAGGTCTTGAAGGCCATGATGAAGCAGATGAGGAAGTATATCGTGTATCCTATGGATCCAGTGGAGCTGCAACAGATCCGCAGTGGGTTCACGGCTATTGCAGAGATGCCTAACGTATTGGGTGCTATAGACTGCATCCATATTGCGTTTACCCCCAGGTCATAGGAAGAGAGTTCATTCCGGAATTGCAAGTACTTCCATTCAATGAATGTTCAAGTCATTTGCGATGCACACCTTGGATTCTAAATGTTGTAGCGAAGCCTCCATGACGCCTTCATTCTGGCACATTCATCTATGGGGACCCATTTCCCAGAGGGGAAGTATGGTGAAGGCTGGCTACTTGGTAAGTGACATCGGCTATGGCCTGGGATTCTATATCTGGGATGTTCGGTATACAATATGTGTGCATTTATATATTTGATGTGTTTAAGATGTTAAGCGCTGTGAAGTTGTTTTTGATGCATTCCTGATTATTCCCCCTATAGGTGATGGCGGCTATGGCTGTAAGCCCTGGTTGCTAACTCCACTCCAGTCTCCACGCACTGCAGCAGAAAAACACTACAATGAGGCTCATGGCAGCACCAGAAACGTTATCGAGTGGACTTTTGGAGTTCTGAAAGGACAATTCCGATGTCTGGATCACTCTGGGGGAGCCCTGCAGTACAGTGCAGAAAAGGTGGCAAACATCATTGTTGCCTGCTGCATGCTGCAGGCAACAATGCCTGCTGCATGCTGCAGGCAACAAATTTGTCAGCGATTTGGTGTGCATGCAGAGGTAGCAGAAAACTTGCCGCCAGATCCACCTGTGGAACCGGCAGCCGAGGCGAACAACACCACAAGGGGAATGATGTCTGACGAAGGATCATTGAATCTTATTTCTCGTGTAAGTTCTTAACTGTAATACATTCATTTCTCCATACTGATGTGGCGCTTTTATTGTAGTACATAGCTCTGCAAAATTTAAGATATAATCGTTTTATGACTGTACAGTATGTTTAATCTTGTGTTGTGTTTCTTTCAGGAGCTGTGATACAGCCATCAAACCATTTCCCAGCAAGCAGAGAAGTTGATTTAAAATAACAAATAATAGTGAAACAAATAAAATTTAGATGGAATTTTCCCTTGTCTTCTCTGTGTTTTCCATTGCATCATTTATAGTTCTTGAAGTATAAAATCAATAAATTGTGTTCCCATTTAATCCTCAATAAATTGCTTCCTTTCCTTTTATTATAACTTCTTACGTTATGTTATTTTGGCGTCCATTATGCTCCGTGAACCAGTGGAGACATGGACGCCTCTACGAGCGCTGGGAGAAGGATATCGCACCAGGCCTTCTTCCGGCGTCTACCATTAGGCGTCCCTGCGGCTCCGCGGGTTTTTCACAGACATGGATGCCTGTACGGATGCCGGGTGAAGGACACCGCACCAGGCCTTCTTCCAGCGTCTACAATTAGGCGTCCCTGCGGCTCTGCGGCTCCATCGCAGACATGGATGCCTGTACGGATGCTGGGTGAAGGAAACCGCACCAGGCCTTCTTCCGGTGTCTACCATTCGTCCCTGTGGCTCCGCGGGTCCATTGCAGACATGGGCACCTGTACAGATGCCGGGTGAAGGACGCCGCGCCAGGCCTTCTTCCGGCGTCTACAATTAGGTGTCCCTGCGGCTCCGTGGGTCCATCACCTGCACAGACGCCAGGAGAAGGACACAGGACGCTTACACATGGAAAGCCATGCCTGGACGTCCATTTTGTTAATGCTACTCCGACTTCCAACATGCTCCGTGGGAGGCTTCCCAATTTTACGGAGGGGGATGTCCAGCTCCTGGCATCTCTAATTGTTGCTGATGTAGGCCACCTGTACTTCCGCCCTGGGTGCCCGCGGGACCAGGACCGGGCTGATGAGGTCTGGTGAGTGCTCAGGGCGAAATTCAACGCCCAGTTGTCCTACCTGAGGAAGGTAAGTTCATAGGCCTATGTTGTGATTGGCCAAGGTCTGGTTTATGTTGCTTGTAAGGAATGACACAGCTTATACTTCTAGCTAGCAGAAAAAAAACAAGTTAAATTAAATTTAGTATTTTGGTGGTGTTTTGTATTGCTAGGGGTCAGAAAAGAAAAACTGACACTTGACTTGTTTGGTTAGAATTGTTTTTTGCCTCAAAAGCAAAGTAAAAGTTTAATATCAACTTGTGTTTCCTATTTGTATTTTATTCTCGCCAGGTTGAGACATTGAAAAAACAGGCGAGGCGGATATGATGGGAGGAGCCCGAATACCTGCAGGCCCACCGCAGAGCGGAGGAAGGTACATGCTGTTAGCAATTGAAATGTCATGGTTACCATGTAAGCGGCGAGGTCTTCTTTAATAATGGCTGTAAGAAATGTATCATTTCTACCATTCTGGATCTTTGCATGCGCAGCAGTGACACTTTTGCTATTTCTGTTTTCAGAGACCACCTTGGAGGGTTCATCGAGCTCCGAATCCGCTCCTCCGCTTTCCACGCCAGCAGAACAGCAAGGTGAGCCTTTAATAGTATTGGCCTTGTAAAAGTATATGAATGTTTTATGCCGTGTGGCACGCCGCTCACATTTGCATTTTTAAATGTCATGCTTACGGTAATGCTAGAGGTGAGGGACTTGTTTAAAAATGGCTATAAGCTAGTTATCCTTCCTACCATTCTGGATGTTTGCATGCGTGGTAGCAATAACGCTTTTGCTTTTTCTCTTTTCAGACACATCGGCAGAGGAGGAAGGCAAGGAGCCACCCCCAGTTGTTGAGCCACCCCTGTTGTTTTGCCACCCCCCATCTCTCCTGCCCCACCAGCCATGGGAGACGAGGAGGACATCGTCATTGACGTTGTCAACCCAGTCTCTCCAGAGCATCCAGGTGCGGGTCGACGGCCAGAGGCCAGCGCAGCAGCTGGGGAAGGGCCCTCAGCCCTTGAGGGACGCCTGGATGCTGTGGTGGCTCTCCAGGTACGGTTGATCCACAGCCTGGATTTCCAGGAGGGACTGGCAGTGCAGGTGGTGACCATCCTGCATGACCTGCGCCATGGCCAGCAGGAGATCATAGAGCTCCTGCGCACAATGGCAGGAGCACAATCCCTGCTCGTCATGGCGTGGGATCCTGCGGGAAGGGCACCATCTGATCAACGTGAATGTCGATGATCCTTCTCTTCCCCCATGGCATGGTCCCTTCCCTTTCCTTCTCCATCCCATTATACAAAATATTTTTTTTTCATAAATAGTTTCTGTAAATAGTTAAAAAAAATATATTTTTTGAATGTTAAAATTGTATGAGTTTCATTTAACCAATTTATTTTGAATAGTTATTGAATGAAACTATTGTGTGTTGTGAGGAGTGGCATGCCACATAAAAAAGAAACATCAGTTTATGGACAAAAAAAATTTCTATTTAAAAATTATTGGTTAATGGAACAAAAAGCTGAGGCGACATCTCTAACGGCACCGATCAATTCTGTTATCATTTCCTTCATCAAAATTGTGTGAGAAGCCAGCAATGGTGCATTGATGTCAGCTCGGTTCAACCTCATTTCCTGGAGCATCAAGTCATTGTGTTGATCCTGTTGAGAGGTGATTCCATTCATAAACTGCTTGCTTAGGCTGTCAATTCCAAATAATGCCTGTTCCAGGTCCTGTGATACTGAGGCCATTTCCTGTGCCGGTGGAGCAGCAGTCTGTAGCGGAGATGGTTCTGACGCTAGAAACGGTTTCATGGCGACAGATGCCTCAGGTTGTGTTACAAATGGTTCCAGGGGTGCAGATGCCTGAGGTTGTTGGCTCTCAGGAGACACATCGAACCGATTAAGTGTGACCACTTCCTCTGTGGAGATGTGTTGGCTGGGGGAGTCCGCGTTCGACATGGGGAATGGATTCATTGCTAGTTACGTCACCATCGTTCACTCGATCTGTGGAGAAAGATGGAGAAAGAGGTTGCAGTTAGAGTTATCAGTTTACCCCTCATGAACCCAAAAGTCAACATGCAATGCAAACAAGATATATGTTTATGCATACCTCGACTTGCCCCTGTGTCAGTGCCGAACTGTGTGTGCATGCCGCCGATGACGTCTGGCCTTACAGTACTGAGAACCAGCTCCTCCACAGGTGTCAACACTATATGACAAGGTGGCCCTCCACCGGTCCTCTTTGCTGCCGCGTCAATTTTGGCAGCCTTTTCTTTCACCTCTTTTCTAGTGTCGCACCACCGGTGCTGTACCTGTTTTACGTCCCTAGGTGTGACAGAAAGGGAGCTCACATCCTGTGCGATCTTCTCCCAAATCCATTTCTTCGTGGAGCAAGAAACCTTGGACTGGAATAGAACTTTATATTTGTCACAGACAGCTCAGCTCAGTAACTCTTTTTCTTCATCTGTGAAGCGAGCGTTATGGGTTCGCTTTTTGGACAGCTGGCTAGAACTTGTGCCTTCCAGCTGTTGATGTTCACTGTACTCTGCCTCGATGTGCGCAATAGAATGTTTTCCAGCCATCATAATGCCTAAATGGGGAAAAAAAAGAAGAATAGGGATTAATGAATGTGGAGACAGCATGACGGAAATAGACAAAAGCAGAATAAATGAAAAAAATTGTGAATCAGAAACAAGAGGGGCCCATGGACAGCATCAAGCAAGAGCCTGAACTAGTGCCTTCCAGCGGTTGCCGATCTCCAGACTCTGCCTCTACCCATGCAATGGAATGTTTTCCTGGCATGATTGTCTGAATAGGAGAAAAAAACGGAGGAAAGGGATTAATGAATGGAGAGATCATGGAAGAACAGAATGACCCCAAAGGAAGAGGAGCAGATGCAGAGCATGCAGTAAAGACTAAAAATCACAAAACAGAAGAGAAGCACATGTGGAGAGCAAACAGCAAAGAGTCAAAATCTGCAAACCCAAGAATGACCCCAAAGGAAGAGGAGCACATGGAGAGTATACATCAAAGAGTCAAATCAGCAAAATGAAAGAAAAAATGACACAATGGACGGCGCCACGACCGAAGGACGTCGGTCTGAAAGAGGCGGGAACGTCCATGTCGTAGGCCCGGCTACCTATCCTTTCCAGATGCTCAGGGCAGCGGCCATGGACATTGGAAGGTAGCGGGGCCTCTGACCATAGACGTCCGGAAAGAGGCGGGAACGTCTATGGCGTGGTCTGAGGCAGGTCTTGCTACCTTCCAATGTCCATGGCCGCTGCCTTGAGCGTCTGGAAAGGATTGGTAGCGGGGCCTCCGATCACGGACGTCCAGGTTGCGAGACCTGCCTCCGACCACGCCATGGACATTGGTCGGAAAGAGGCGGGAACGTCCATGGTCGAAGGCCCCTGCCTCCTTGCAACTTCCATGGCCGTCCTGAGCACCTGGACGTCCATGATCGGAGGCCCCACTCCCTTCCAACATCGATGGCAGCTGCCTTGAGCGCCTGGACGTGGAAGGCAGCGGGGCCTCCGATCATGGACGCCTGGGTGCTCAAGGCAGTGGCCTCTGAGCGTACATGACTCCTGGTGTCCATGTGGTGTCCAAGCGTCCATTAGTATGCCTCTTACTTGCTGAAAGTGTTGCCGATCTTCCGAAAGATAGCCAAAGGTACCGCTGTAACCACTCTTCCCTGGCCCGAACCAAATACAAAGGGACTTTCTTACTTGGCGATGCGACTTATATACACGTCCAAGGTAGGATTATGATGCGGCGATGATGTCACATAGGGGGAACAACGGGATAAGTTTCCAGATTGATGAAAAGTTTGGAATTCGTTACATTTTTGTAACATTTTAAAAATGACATTTCCCATTCCATTGAAATGACATGTATGGTATGGAAGCAGCGCACCCTGGATACTGTATAGGAGTTCTATAACGTCCTATACAGTAAAATGGATAGCAAGCGCCTACCGCACGATAGACGCGCCTTTGGCATCTCTTGGATTTGCGTCTAATTTGAATACTGAATCGAGCGGATTGTGAATCAAAATGTGCGCATGGCAAATGAGCGGGCGCTGGACACTGCGCACTTTATTTTACGCGTCGGTACTGTATCAGCCTGAATGTGAGAAGTAGCTGTGTAAGATTCTCCCACACATTTCTTCAGATGTGTACCTCAGTCTGTTCTTGGAGGGACTGCCATTAGGGGTGTGATATAAGAACATAAGATACACCATACTGGGTCAGACCAAGAATCCATCAAGCCCAGTATCCTGTCTCCAACAGCAGCTAATCCAAGTCACAAGTACCTGGTAAGTATCCAAACATTAAATAGATCCCATTCTACTAATGTCGGCAACAAGCGGTTTATGGACTTCTCCAGGAACTTATCCAAACCTTTTTTAAATTCAGCTATACTAACTGCACTAACCACATCCTCTGGCAATGAATTCCAGAGCTTAATGGTGCTTTGAGTGAAAAATAATTTTTCTCTGCTTCGTTTTAAATGTGCTTCTTACTAACTTCATAGAGTGCACCCTAGTTCTTCTATTATCCGAAAGAGTAAATAACCGATTCACATTTACCCATTCAAGTCCTTTCATGATTTTAAACATCTCTATCATATCCCCCTCAGCCGTCTCTTCTCCAAGCTGAACAGCCCTAACCTCTTCAGCCTTTCCTCATAGGGGAGCTGTTCCATCGCCTCTATCATTTTGGTCGCCCTTCTCTGTACCTTCTCCATCGCAACTATATTTTTTTTTAGATGCAGTGACCAGAACTGTACACAGTATTCAAGGTGCGGTCTCACCATGGAGTGATATAGAGGCATTTTGACATTTTCCGTTTTATTTACCATTCCCTTCCTAATAATTCCTAACATTCTGTTTGCTTTTTTGATTGCCGCAGCACACTGAGCCGACGATTTCAATGTATTATCCACTATGATGCCTAGATCTCTTTCCTGGGTGGTAACACCTAATGTGGAACCTAACATTGTGCAACTACAGCAAGGGTTATTTTTCCCTATATGCATCACTTTGCACTTAGTCACATATTTCATCTGCCATATGAATGCCAAATCTTCCAGTCTCGCAAGGTCCTCTTGCATTTATCACAATCCACTTGTGATTTAACTACTCTGAATAATTTTGTGTCATCTGCAAATTTGATCACCTCACTTGTTGTACCTGTTTCCAGATCATTTATAAATATATTAAAAAGCACCAGTCTTAGTACAGATCCCTGAGGCACTCCACTGTTTATCTTTTTCCACTGTGAAAACAGATCATTTAATCCTACTCTCTGTTTGCTGTCTTTTAACCAGTTTGTAATCCATGAAAGGACATCACTTCCTATCCCATGACTTTTTACTTTTCTTAGAAGCCTCTCATGAGGGACTTTGTCGAACGCCTTCTGAAAATCCAAATACACCACATCTGCTGGTTCCCCTTTATCCACATGTTTATTAACCCCTTCAAAAAAATGAAGCAGATTTGTGAGGCAAGACTTCCCTTGGGTAAATCCAAGTTGGCTGTGTCCCATTTAGATCATGTCAGTCTATATGTTCTGCGATTTTATTCTTTACAATAGTTTCCATGATCTTTCCTGGCAGTGAAGTCAGACTCACTGGTCTATAGTTTCCCGGATCACCCCTGGAGTCCTTTTTATATTGGGGTTACATTGTCCAACTTTCAGTCTTCAGATACAATGGATGATTTTAATGATAGGTTACAAATTAATTGAAATAGATCTGAAATTTCATTTTTTAGTTCTTTCATAACTCTGGGGTGTATACCCATCCGGTCCAGGTGATTTACGATTCTTCAGTTTGTCAATCTGGCCTACTACATTTTCCAGGTTCACCGTGATTTGGGTCAGTTTATCTGAACCATTACCCTTGAAAACCATCTCTGGAATGGGTTGTCTTCCCAACGTCCTCCTCAGTAAACACCGAAGCAAAGAATTAATTTAGTTTTTGTGCAATGGCCTTATCATTCCTAACTGCCCCTTTAACCCCCTCTATCATCTAATGGTCCAACCAACTCCCTTGCAGGCTTTCTGCTTCGGATATATTTTTTTAAGTTTTTATTATGAGTTTTTGCCTCTATGGCCAACTTCATTTCAAATTCTTTCTTAGCCTGCCTTATCAATTTTTACACTTTGACAATGCCTATGCTTTTTCCTATTTTTTCAGATGAATCCTTCTTCAAATTTTTGAATGAAGATCTTTGGCTAAAAGAAGACTCTTTCACCTCACCTTTTAACCATACCGGCATTTGTTTGGCCTTCCTTTCACCTTTCTTAATGCATGGAAAACATCTGGATTGTGCTTCTAAGATGGTATTTTTTAACAATGTCCACATCTGTTACACACGCTTAACCTTTCTAGCTATACCTTTCCATTTTTTTTTTACTATTTTTCTTATTTTATCAAAGTTTCCCTTTTGAAAGTTTAGTGTTAGAGCTGCAGATTCACTTATTGTCCCCCTTCCAGTTATTAGTTTAAATTTGATCATGTTATGATCACTGTTGCCAAGTGGCCCCACCACCATTACCTCTCTCACCAAATCCTGCACTCTACTAAGAAATAAATCTAAAATAGCTCCCACTCTTGTTGGTTCCTGAACCAATTGCTCTATGAAGCAGTCGTTTATTCCATCCAGGAACCTTGTCTCTAGCAAGTCCTGATGTTACATTTACCCAGTCAATATCGGGGTAATTGAAATCTCCCAATATTACTGCACTGCCAAATTGGTTTGCTTCCCTGATTTCTCTTAGCATTTCATCATCTGTCTGACCATTTTGTCCAGGTGGACGGTAGTATACTCCTATTACTATATTCTTACCCAACACACATGGGATTTCTACCCATATAGATTCTACTGAGCATTTAATCTCTTGTATGATCTTTATCCTGTTGGATTCTATACCCTCCCGGACATAAAGTGCCACACCCCCACCAAGTTGATCCTTTCTATCACTGTGGTATAATTTATACCCTGATATAGCACTGTCCCATTGGTTGTCCTCCTTCCACCAGGTCTCTGAGATGCCAATTAAGTCAATCTCATCATTCACTGCTATACACTCTAACTTTCCCATATTACCTCTTAGACTTTTGGCATTAGCATACAGACATTATAGGTATGTAGTCTTTTTTTCTCTAGTAGCGATAAACATGAAGAGAAGGATCAGTAAAACAAGGACTTTTATTGAATCTTTGCCCGACTCTGGCCGAGTTTCGCTCCTCTAGGAGCTGCCTTAGGGGCTACTGTATACAAGAACAGTCACTATTCTACTCCACGGCGTGCCGCAGTTTCGTGCTGCTGACAGTAAACACAAGTGGTGATATTGATGCATTTACAACACTAGTGTGGATTCAAGCATTAAGTATACTTCTTATACTTAGTTTACAATGCATTAAAAGCTTCAACAATCAATATCCCATAATAATTTTCAAAAGTAGTGTGCACGAGGAGGAGTCAACAGATGTGTTTGTTAAGAAACTACCGTATGCATTACCTGTTATTTCATTGATTGGCATCAGTCCAGTTGGACTTCTTGTATACAGTAGCCCCTGAGCCATCTTGGATCGGCTTCCGCTTTGTTTTTTGGGACCGTCTTTTTCTTTTCCATTTTTCCCAGTGAAATATTGATAGCATTTTTTTTCACACTTCTGTGATGGAATTTCTGAGCTGTGATGACCTCCAGTTGGACACTGTATTTTTTTTTAGCTTAGTTTTGCAATAATTTTCCTTTGTGAGCACAAGGTCTGTCTTTATACTGGGCAGTGTAATTTGTTGGGAATCAGAATTATATAAAACTGGTCTTAAAATGATGTGAGTGGGAGTAAGATATCAAGTTATTGAGTTCTGACCATGATGCTGACCTGTCCATCTAGGTGCACATGATTTCCTGCTTTGCCTGGGCAGTTTGTTCAGCCTTTCATGAGCTAGACTAGCATCCAGTGTGTATCTGAATACAGGTCCTCCAGTGTAAACACTAGATGGCATCAGAAGAGCACTAGTGTTAAGGGCCTATGGGTAGTATAAGATACTCATTTATTTTTAACTCCCTACCCCTCTAAAATCTAATCAAAAGAAAAGCCATGCACAGTCAGGACAAGTTATTCATGATTATCTCTGCCACACCGCTATCTCAGAAAATTGTACATCTTACTATGAAGAAGGTTTAGGACATTTCTTGAAAGACTGTTTATAAATGCTTTTGAAAGGGGAAAAATAAAGCAATATAGAGAGGAACTGTGATGGAAAGGTTTGCTCTGAAAGTGCAAGGTGGAAAAGCAGCTGCTTTTTTCTGCTTCCTGCACTGGGCATGTTGCCCTGCAATGAGTGTCCTCTAGTGGCAGGAGGACTGAATTCACACAAGAATGTGCTCCAGTGCTTGGCCAGTAGATGATCCTTTGGCTTTCTCTGGGTTGGGCTGTTCCCTGGAGCCACTGTCTGGTTCTAGTCCTGTCTGGGGCAGTTTTCCAACCCCACTGTCAGCAACAACAATTCTGGCATGGGGTTAGGGTTTCTCTCAGCACTATTGCAGACTCATTGGTCTTTGGATGTCTGTGAGCAGCATTTAGAAACAATGCAGTATTGTAAATCCTTAATTCAGTGTTATTTATCTGACTGCGCATCTGTAGTAATGTTAAGAGCATCAGCCTGGCATTTAATGAGCTAAGTACTGCATTTGTTTTCCTTCTGAAGCTCTCTTGCTGGATTTCTCCCCCACTCCATTTGTCCCTGGCTCCTCAATGTTGTGGGGATTCCTCTCATCTTTACACCGAGAACTCTGGTTTGCAAACTTCATCGCCATAGCTTCTCTTCATAGCTGTGATTTTTAAAATTGTTCTTGGAGCATAGCTCTTCCCAAACACCATCACCTTAGTTGGAATTAATAATTACATCTCTGTAATGTGCACTCCCACAGACTTTGCCTCCTCTTTGCTTTATCAATGGAAGTCATGCTGGCACGAAATTTCCTGCAGGATTTTAATTTTTTTACTCTAAGGGGCATCTAATTTTTCCCATCTACATTCCGCTCAGTGCTGGGGAAGCTTAGCTCCGTCACCAGTATTTCAGCCTTTAAGACGGGCACCACACGGACACTCCGGTTCCCCTTCCCCTCTCTCCCACCAGCACATGCATGCAGCAGGAAGAAAGGAAGACCGAATTAAACCCGAGTGAATTTTTATATTCTTTAATCGGTCATCAGCAAGCTTGGGGGTGTTGAAAGAGTCGGAGGCATGTTGTGATTTGCTGACTGAATGGCTCAGGGATTTGGCACCGAGCCACTGAACCTTTCCTCTTTGGGAATGGATGTTTGCCTTTTAAAAAAATATATCTTTTTTTTCTCTTACTACTTTACTTTCCAAACACGTGGAGGTGGAAACGGAAATGTGACTGTGGTAACTTGAACTTTCACTAACCTCTTGCTGGCTCTGTGTGGTTCTACCCCAGTGATGGAAGTCAGACCTGCTGGGCATAGATACAGAAGGCTGGTAGCCATGGTAAGGGAGGGAGATGACCAGCGGTTGAGCAAGGAGGAGGGCAGGGGCAGCCACTGAAGCACCTGGCTTCAGCAGTTACCATACTTTACATGCAAAACAAGAGAAGTAGGGAAAAGACAGCGGTATATTGTCCCCAGTGGAGTAATAGAATTCATACTTGTGCAGAAATGAGAGAGGCTGATGGCACCTTATAGATAAACCCACTATACAAGTGCCACTGGAGAAATCACACAGCAGAACATAAGCACTCCTCTCCTATAACATATATTACGAAAGGCAGAGGACGCTATTCATCCACAGACATAAATATTGATGAGGAGCTTCCGGCTGCTTATCTGTGATGAGTTGTTGGTGCTCACGCGTCCCAGAGTGCGTTTGCGTGAAGGAGCCCTGCGAGTCTATGGTCTGTACCTGCATAGACAGGAAGAGGTGGACAAGGTGGAGTGCAGAGCATAGAATATAAGAAGGAAGAGGCAGCAGTGCCCTTCCTTTGCTCCGCTCTTTCTCCTCCTCTTCCTTCTTTCCATGCATGGTTTTCGGAAGCACTGCTCCAGTCAGCCCTGCTGGGAATTTACCAAAGCTTTCTTTCACAAAAGATGAAATGTGGTTTGCTTTGTTGGGAGCTAATTGGAGATGTGGTGCAGCTAATGAGTTTGAGAGCTTTGCTTTCCGTGCGGAAGGCACTCGGGGGTCAGTGCAGGCAGATTCACACTTGTTAGGAGCCTGCCCTGGTGCCAGTCCTTTACGGGAGAAGAGGAAACGTCCATGCACTTCCTTCTCCCCTCTCCAAACTCTATTTTTATCTTTCATCCAAGGTCAGCTAGAAGTTATTACCCAGATCATCCCGCCAGGTGTTGGCATCACTCATATTTACTGCATAGCTCATGCATGAAGCACCGCCTTCCCCCTGTTGGGCAGGACCTGGAAGTGAGGGATGAGGTGACAAAAGGAGGACAGACAATGGTAAAGAAAGCAACGTGCAGAGACGTCACCTTTGCTGCCTTTAATCTGCATTTTCCGCCGCTGCTGCAGCCTGCATTATTCCACCTTCTCCCTCCTCACTGACACTCCCTGTGCAATGCTCACCCCGCCACTTACAAATCACCTTTCTTTCAGGCAGTGCACATGCTGTCGGTCTGGTGGTCTCACTGCGGCTGTTGCAGAAGACTCGGGGAATGAGAAGCTGAGGCACTATCATTTGTCACAGATCAGATTCATAAGCTGAGCCACACAAAAGTGGGGAGTTTGGCTGAGATCAGCCAAGGTTCTGGAAACCATTCCCACCTTTTGGCTTATTGAGCACATCCCAGTGCCCCTCTGCAGAGGACTGAGAAGAGAAACTCCAGGGCCGGCACTGTACGGGAAGCTGAGGAGAGGTTGGGGGCACTGGGGAAGAGGCCTATCCCCCCGGGAGGGAAGATGAATCTTTTCTCTCTGTCCCTGCAGTTCTTATAACTCAGCTGGTCACATCATCAGTCCTGTTTCTTGGTTTGGGAGGTCTGTCTAGCCCAGATGCATTACCTTGTGTAGCAGAATGATCTTGATTCTGCTCCTTCATATCTTTTCAAGAGGAGGAAGAGAAGGAGAGAGAGAGACATTATTTTGTATACATTTCAGTATAGAACCATAGAAGCCGAATGGCAGAAATAGACTATTATGATCTATTCAATCTGCCCATTAACACCAACTACTCAGCTTTGTGATCCCTACCACTTCCTTGGAGATCCTCTGTGTTTATCTCATGCTCTCTTGAACTGAGATACTGTCCTGTGTCCACCATCTCCTTGAGGAGGCTGTTCCACACATCTACACCCTCTATAAAGAAATATTTCCTAAGATTACTTCTGAGTCTACCCCCTTTCATCCTCATCTCATGACCCCTCATTCTAGAGCCTTCTTTCCATTGAAAAAGTCTAACCTCCTGTGCATGGAAACTTTTGAGATATCTGAATGTCTCTATCATATGTCCCTTATCTCACCTTTCCTCTAGGGTGTTCATGCTTAGATCTTTAAGTCTATCCCCATATGCTTTAAGATCATGAGAGGTCTTGAACGAGTAGATGTGACTCGGTTATTTACACTTTCGAATAATAGGACTAGGGGGCATTCCATGAAGTTAGCAAGTAGCACATTTAAGACTAATCAGAGAAAATTATTTTTCACTCAACGCACAATAAAGCTCTGGAAGTTTTTGCCAGAGGATGTGGTTAGTGCAGTTAGTGTAGCCGGGTTCAAAAAAGGTTTGGATAAGTTCTTGGAGGAGAAGTCCATTAACGGCTATTAATCAAGTTTACTTAGGGAATAGCCACTGCTATTAATTGCATCAGTTGCATGGGATCTTCTTAGTTTTTGGGTACTTGCCAGGTTCATGTGGCCTGGTTTGGCCTCTGTTGGAAACAGGATAGTGGGTTTGATGGATCTTTGGTCTGACCCAGTATGGCAAGTCTTATGTTTTTATCTATTTATCTCTATCACATCTCCCATAGCTCACCTTTCCTCTATGGTATACATGTTTATATCTCTAAGTCTATCCCCATATATTTTATAATGAAGACCACTGACCATTTTAGTAGCCTCTCCCTGGACTGACGCCATCTGTTTCTATCCTTTTGAAGGTGCAGCCTCCAGAACTGTACTGAGAATATCACCTCCTATTTTCCCAAAGTCGCTCTATACTATAGAATGAGGTCTTGTGACTGCTTTCTGAGACTTCCAGCTCATGTATATTCACTTTATTAATTAGAACAGTTTTAATCCGGTGTTATTGCTCAGAGGAACTGGAAGTTAATGCTCAGGACCTCATGTTCTCAAACTGGAGGAAAACCGTTTTCTAATTATGACAGAATTAATCCATCCTTTAGCTTTCTACTCTGCTGCTGCACAGGAAAATAATCCACATTATGTGAAAAAGGAATTCGAGCCAATAAACTGAGCAGATGTGAAAAGGAGGCAGATGCAGAGCACATGCACAGCTCCCTTGGCCAAGTTAGCTCTGTAGCAAGTGGGTACTCAACCTTTTCTCCTGCTTTATGGGAAAAAGTTCAGTTTAAGATCCACTTCTGAGCAGTCACTTTATCACTTTCTATTCTGGAGCAATGCTGCTGATTTATTATGGTGCGTGAGAAAGGCCGCTCTGACAGTAGTAGTACACTAATCGGGTAATCTTACTGCCTCTGCCTCTGGCCCCAGCTTTAATAATTTCTTACCTGTCTAGTGGTGCACCCTGTGAAATGCTTATTTCCTTTTATCCAGCCTGGTAAAGGTTTGATGTCTGTCTCCTCAGAGTGAGCAGCATGATTTCGGCTTTCACCGGATGGTTTACAAGAAAAATAACCATTATTTGCTCAATAAGTTTTTTGCTAAGTACAATTAAAGAAAGGGAACGTGAAGTGGTATTGCTGGGCTGCTCCTGGCTGTGCCATGAGCTTGTGTGACCTTGGGCAGGTCACCTTTTCTCCCTATAGCTCCCGTATCACGCTGGCTTTCGTGGCCATTCCTATGGCGTTCTCAGAGGTAGCGTAGATTCAGCATCTGAGATGTGAGAGCTAGGAATAGCCACACACTGTGTTCTAGTGAGTGTTTTTCTGCATCTATACAGAACCGACAATAAAAATGCAACATTTGTGCAAAATGTACTGTTTTTGCAGCTACAAAAGAATGTTGTTTGAAGTAGGAAGGATGCACATATATGCGAAGCCCCGCTGGTGAGGCTGCAGGCACTGAAAGACAGCTGGTTTCCCTCTGTGAGGAGGTGATAGGAAAAACAAATACAATTTTGTCTCCTTAGTGACCAAGTCTGAGGTATGTAAAATAACAAAATACTCATCTGGAAATGGAGGATGCTAAGGAGAGATGTTTTATGGCATCCAAACTGAGCAGAATGTGCCCAGGAAGCTTATCCTACAGCTTTGTTGCCTCAGGGCGAGGTAGAGGTGACTGGCATAGCGGGGGTTGCACGACTTCCCACAGGAAAAGTCCAGAACATATTTTCAGCCACCTGGGAGTGGGCAATAAGAAATGGATCTGCCGGGCACTTCCCGATGACCCAGAGGATGCCGGACCAGATGGAAGGACCCACCATGACAATTCCGATGGTCTCGTGTTTGATTGTTTTTGCTTCCCTATAGACTTTGTTACTGAAAAGTTCATCAGTGTATTCCTATGTTTTTTTTGTAAGATCTGAGGCCAAGGAGTTCCTGTTCTACCAGTTATTACAGTTTCTCTAGGAACACAGGGTCTCTCCTGAGATTTGCGGTAACTCTCCAAATAATAGACTGTATTCCGTCTCTTGTTCCCTTGTAACTGGTTCCCATGCCTCTGTGGCCTCTGTGATTGCACTTTGCTTAGTCTGGGTTCCCAGTACGGGAACCAAAACTGAAAATAATTAACAAGCAAAATGCTCGGTAATAGCAAGAAGACAGGTGTGTGCCCTGTGGGTTTGCTACACTTCTAGGCTGCAAAGGAAAAGCAATATCTGCTTTGCCTTGCCGATTCTCTAGATTTTATTAATTCAATATTTCAACAACATTTAGCAATTATAATTTAATCAGAAACATGAATTCATGTAGATTTGTTGATGAGAGATTTTTAGAATGTTTTTTAGGTACTTCATCCGTTTCTCCTCTGTTTCCACGTTACAGCGACCGATTCCTGGGGGATGTTTCAGCCCTCGTGCACCGAGAGAGCAGGCACAAAGTGTGCACATTAAACCGTCCGTCTGCCTTCCACCTTCTTGTTATCTCCATCCCCCTCCCCGGGCATCTCGTTTCAGGAGGGGAAGCTTGGTCAGCTCACCTGGCAAAACTGCTCCCTTAAAGTTACAGCCCAGACCCCTCCCAGACTGCGATGGAAGAACGACCCAACATGGACGCCGAGTTGCCCGCGAGTTCTGGGGGCCGGAGAAGGCCCTTCTTCACCCCTTCTGCCATTCAGTACCTCGTTTTGTGTTCTCTTTAACTCTCCAAGGTAATACAACCTCATGGAGCATTTTGTTTACTAATAATTTCTTTTCCCCTGTATTGATCTTGCTCATCTGTTCCTGAGATTCTGCAGTGGCTGAGCCCCCTCCAGAAATTGGAAAAATAATATGCTTTCAGTTCAATGTTTGCCATGATAAAGCAATAAAGGGCCCCCGGAAAGCTAAAATGTAAATAAAATGCGCATTCACAATGTGCCCCTTCAGGAAACGTTTATCTGGCCATGCAGCAACATGAATTCCTCTTCTTCTGATGTATGGACGGCCACTGATCTCTTCATGTTGTGACTTATAATTCCTCAATAAGAGCCGGCGTCTGGAATTTCCAAAATTCTCTCCTTCTCTAAATGCTTTGTTAAATTACTTATACTTTTTAATGGTAGGAAATAAAAAAAAAGGGGGCAGAAGGGTAAGAGAGAGTTGGGAGAGGAGAAGGAAGGGCAGCGGGGTCATTCTGGGGATCTCTTGGAGCACCGTATTCCAGCCTTCATGGTCTCATGCACTTGGCATTCCCGGAAATAAAGCTGACACATGATTAGCTTCCAGGAGCTCAGGCTCCCTTCTTCAGGCCAGAATAGTATTGTGGCAATAGCTGATTTTCCTAAGGTCCATGCATAATCTGACCTCCTACAGTAATGCGGTCAGGAACGTGGATGATGAGACTGCTTCTGAATTTAGTCCTCTGCTCAAACAAGGAGCAGAGGTTTTATTACTTCTGAGGACATGGACTCTTCTCAAGTAATCAAGAAGCTCCAACAGTAATGCAAAGAAAGCGGGAGAGACAGGGGAGATATGATAGAGACATTCATATATCTCAGAGGTTTCCATGCACAGGAGGTGAGACTTTTTCAATGGAAAGGGGGCTCATGAGATGAGGGTGAAAGGAGGTAAACTCAGGAGTAAACTTACGAAATATTTCTTTACAGAGAGGGTGGCGGATGCATGGAAAGAGCTCCCAGTGGAAGTGGTGGAGACAAGGACAGCATCTGAATTCAGGAAAGCCTGGGAATCATACAGGGGACCTCTAAGGATGCTACCATAAGCTTGCTGGGCAGACTGGATGGGCCATGCGGTCTTTTTCTGCTGTCGTTTTCTATGTAGAATTGTAAAGCTAAATTAATTGGATGGATGGGCCATGCGGTCTTTTTCTGCTGCCGTTTTCTATGTAGAATTGTAAAGCTAAATTAATTGGATGGATGGGCCATGCGGTCTTTTTCTGCCGTCGTTTTCTATGTAGAATTGTAAAGCTAAATTAATTGGATGGATGGGCCATGCGGTCTTTTTCTGCCGTCGTGTTTCTGTGCTTGTAAAGCGGGTCATTAGTGCGTGCCTCAGCTACGGAGTAAAGCATTAGAGCAAAAGCTGAGGGACTTTGTCTCCCAGTGATAAAGACTCTGCAGACCCTTCCTGCTAATTTGGTAACATAAAATGTTTGTTGGTGATCTCCAGTCATGATGTCGCACCCGTGCCTCTGGGAATTTCCTCTTAAAACAACGAAGAGCTCTGCTAAGCTGGGCTCTAAGTACTCGGAGAGTAAATAAGAGAAGCAGGAAACTGGGTCTGTTTTGGGAATAATTTGACAGCAGAGAATGCGCAGCTGAAGGAAGAGCCACGTCAAACAGGGGGCATCGTCCAAAGACCCCAGCGACCTTGCCCCAAGCTTTGAAGTGAAAGTGCCATAGACACTTGCACCTGCTTTTTCATTGACTTGCAAATGTTGCTTTCCCTCTCCTGGGAATGACCTCCTCTTCACGCAGCTCAGCTTGCAACGCGCTGACTGTCAGGGGGAGTTTTGTGAGGGGAAAACACTGCTTACCAGTCCTCTCCAGAAGAACTGGGACTCACATACCAAAGGATTCATACATTTCTTGAAAGCTGAAAGAGAGGTGCAAGAATCTCCTTGTAGGCAGATGCATTAGGGATGTGCACATACAAACGTTTGGGTTACATTTTTCATTTTTTTTGGTGGGGGGGAGGTTCTTTTTTTTTATTTTTTTTATGTTAATTTTGTTTCATTTCATTTAAATGACATAAACATGGAACTGAAACACAAATAGGGAAAAACCCAAAATGAAAGCACTAAAAGGAACATTCTGCTCCCTTACCCCAGCTTGCATGGCTTTCCCCATCATCCCTCGCCCCCCAGGTTCTAACTTACCTCCAGCCTTGGGGGTCAGAGCGAGCCAGGAGTCTTCTCTATTTGCTCCTGCCATGCTGGGACCCGGTGGGACAGGAGCAACTGGGGAGTGCTTCTGCCTCCTATGGCTAGTTCTGAGCCCCCCATGGATGGAGGAAGGTATTAGAGAAATGTGTGTCAGGGGGTGCTGGGTGCTGGCTACACGGGGGGTTTAAACTGACTTTCTGAAATGAAAGACAATGGCGAAAAAAAACCCTCTATTCTGCTGGTGGATGTTTTTGGTTTGTTGTCAAATGAAATGACCCAAAATGCAAGTTTTGTGTCACATTTTTCTTACTGTGCGCATACAACAACTAATCTTAAGAGTCCCCCTACCCAAGGTGCTAATAAAGAGGGGATAGTCAAGGAGCAGAGATGGAGATTCACTTTGCTCTTCATGCACTGTCATGGCTGGGGTCGGGCTGCAATCATGGGCTGCCCTGAACGCCATTGCATTCACAGCTGATATATTTCTGTTGAGTGTTGCTACGAACACTCAACTTTATGTACTAGTGTTTCTCAACCACTTCTAATGTTGAAACTTGAATTGAATGATAAAGTTTTTCTAGCTGCTTTTGGCAAAGTGACACTGGGGTTGAATACGGCATGAAAGACCAAAGCATCATTAAAAAAAACCTTTAAGCACTCGCCTCTTACGAGACTGAGGGAGTTTCCATATCGGGCTTCTCTACCCAGGTGAAATATCTTAGAATCACTGTAGATAATATACTTTGAAATCCTCAACCCAGTTCATAGTAATATAGTAAATGATGGCAGATAAAGACCAAAATGGTCCATCCAGTCTGCCAGTAAGTTGCTTTTGGTAGTAACTGCCTCTCTCTGCAGGTTACCCTGTGTAGAAATGTTGCACTTTATGTTAACATACAGTAAGTTACCCCAGGCCTGATACTGACAGCTGGATATCACTTATCTAGCTAAGTTGCAAGGGATATTCAGTGACATGGCTATGCTGCTGAATATCTGCGGTCAAGGTGCTACTTAGCCGGATAAGTTAAATCAGGGTAAGTTAGATCAGCTCTATGGCTAGTCTAAATTATCCGATTAACTTAACTGGATAAGAATGAATATTTAACTTAACCAGATAAGTAACGCTGCCCAGATCTGTCCACTGCCCGCCCACAAATTGGCCAGCTAAAAGATAGCCAAATAAATGACTAATATTCAGTGGACTGCTAAATAGCTGAATAAGCCTTACTTAATCCAGCCATCAAGCCCTGAATGTGCTTTCAGTATTGGGCCTCTCCATGTCTTGATTTCCATCCTCTAGCCTGTAGGGATGTGAATTCCATCACCATGCCTATCTTCCCTACCTCTTCTGGGAGGGCATTCCAGGCCATCGCACCCTCTTCCCCTATCCCTTCTCTCCTCCAGGGTAGACATATTCAGGTCCTTCCATATCTTCTCATAGGTCTCCCAGTGCAAACCCCACACCATTTTGGTTGATTTTCTCTGGTCCGCTTCTATAGTGTCTCTATCCTTTTTGAGATGAGGTCTTCAGAACTGAATGCAATACTCCAGGTGAGGCCTCACCAAAGACCTGTACAAGGGCATGATCACCTGCTGGTTATGCATAAGATGTGGTCAAAAAAGCAAACAGAATGTTAGGTAATATTAGCAATGGAATGGAAAATAAAATAGAGGGTATGATAATGCCTCTTTATCAATCAATGGTGCGACCCCACTTTGAGTATAGTATGCAGTTCTGGTTGCCTCATCTCTAAAAGGATACAGCAGAAAGGTGACTAAAATGATAAATGTGGTGGAAAGGCTCCCCTCTGAAGGAAGGTTAAACAGGTCAGGGCTCTTCAGCCTGGAGAAGAGACCGCTAAGCGGAGATATGATAAAGGTCTATAAATTCTTGAGTGGGATGAAATGGGTAAACGGGGAACTGTTGTTTATCCTTTCCAGTAGTACTAGGACTAGGGAACACTCCATGAAGCTGATAGATAGCACATTTTAACCAAATTAGAGAAAGTATTTTTTTCACTCTGTGCACAAGTAAACTGTGTAATTTGCCAGAGGATGAGGTGAAAACAGAGGATAGCCAGATTTAAAAAGGTTTTTGACAAATTCCTGGGGGAAACATCCATGAGCCATTATTAGCCATGTAGACTTGAGAAAGCCACTGCTTATCCCTGGTTATAAGAAAGAAGGTTTGGATGTATTATTTGGGAGCCTGCTGGGTATTTGTGACCTGGATTGGCAGAGACAGGATGCTGGGCTTGATGGACCCTTGCTCTGACCCAGTATGTTACTTCTTATGTTCCTAAGGTTTAAATAGTGCGGTGCAAGATAGCAAAACATGGTCATGCCAGAGTTCTCGTGGAGCTCCTTCATCCTGGTCATTGTGCTTCGGGGCTGAAAGAGATTTGAGTTACTTCTGACACTCTGTCTCCTCACTTGCACACAGACTTGGCTGTGCCTTTGAGATTTACCTAATTAATCACAGTAATATAACAACAAGCTACCATTGTTCTGGTGCCTGGAAGTATGAAGTGAACTTCTTAACTCACCCCTCACTTTCTATGCATATGAATGCACATTAATTGTCTGACACAAAGAATTATTTTTTTTCTCCTGCTCTGAGACCCTGTTCTTGGAGAAGGCCATTTGTCAATGCTTCTGTGGTGTCATATTGGAGCATGAAGCCATGATTAATGCGAGTGTTTCGTCAATAGAAAACCTTTCCGGGAAGGAGGGGGCTCTCTGACTCTGCTTGTTTTCAAATATTAGCATATTCCAAAGGTAAAATGCCTTGTCCTTAATTGCAGTCCCACTGGGAGTTAGAACAAGTCTTCAGATCATGCCTCTGCACCTCATCACTCTTTAGCTCACTTTTCCTCTGGACTCTGCCACTAACCCCACGTGTGACCCCGGACATGTCATTTTTTTCTCAGTGTTGACAGCACAACTGACTGCCTGTATAAGAAGCTACAGTGAAACACAACAGAATATTGTGTTACTATGTTTTAAGAGGACTGGACATGGCAGGACTTGCTGTAAAGTGGCAGAAATGATTTCCGGGAGGCAGGTGTTTTGTACGCTTGGCTGATGCATGCTTGTATCTTGCTTATGAAAATACTTATTTGTGTGTGCACTTCCAAACACCTCCATCCAAATCCTCCAGACCCCTTCCACCCAAAAACTGCAGACAAAAGAGAAGTCTGAATTAATATCCGTTAGGTGATTGTACGTTCTAAGAAAACTAAAAAGTCATGGGATAGGAGGCGATGTCCTTTCGTGGATTACAAACTGGTTAAAAGACAGGAAACAGAGAGTAGGATTAAATGGGCAATTTTCTCAGTGGAAAAGGGTAAACAGTGGAGTGCCTCAGGGATCTGTACTTGGACCGGTGCTTTGCTTTTTAATATATTTGCAAATAATCTGGAAAGGGGTATGATAAGTGAGGTAATCAAATTTAAGGATGACCCAAAATTCTGCATAGTAGTTAAATCACAAGCAGATTGTGATAAATTGCAGGAGGACCTTGTGAGACTGCAAGATTGGGCATCCAAATGGCAGATGCAATTTAATGTGGATAAGTGCAAAATGATGCATATAGGGAAAAATAACCCATGCTGTAGTTACACAATGTTAGGTTCCATATTAGGAGCTACCACCCAAGAAAGAGATCTAGGTGTCATAGTGGATAACACATTGAAATCGTCGGCTCAGTGTGCTGCGGCGATGAAAAAAGCAAATAGAATGTTGGGAATTATTAGGAAGGGAATGGTTAATAAAATGGAAAATGTCATAATGCCTCTGTATCGCTCCATGGTGAGACCGCACCTTGAATACTGTGTACAATTCTGGTCACCGCATCTCAAAAAAGATATAGTTGCGATGGAGAAGGTACAGAGAAGGTCAACCAAAATGATAAAGGGGATGGAACTGCTCCCCTATGAGGAAAGGTTTGAAGAGGTTAGGGCTGTTCAGCTTGGAGAAGAGATGGCTGAGGGGGGATATGATAGAGGTGTTTAAAATCATGAGAGGTCTAGAACGGGTTAATGTGAATTGGTTATTTACACTTTTGGATAATAGAAGGACTAGGGGGCATTCCATGAAGTTAGCAAGTAGCACATTTAAGACTATTCGGAGAAAATTCTTTTTCACTCAATGCACAATAAAGCTCTGGAATTTGTGGCCAGAGGATGTGGTTAGTGCAGTTAGTGTAGCTGGGTTCAAAAAAGGTTTGGATAAGTTCTTGGAGGAGAAGTCCATTAACGGCTATTAATCAAGTTTACTTAGGGAATAGCCACTGCTATTAATTGCATCAGTAGCATGGGATCTTCTTAGTGTTTAGGTAATTGCCAGGTTCTTATGGCCTGGATTGGCCTCTGTTGGAAACAGGATGCTGGGCTTGATGGACCCTTGGTCTGACCCAGTATGGCAATTTCTTATGTTTTTATGTTCTGCCCTGGGACGCCCTCGAAAAACCTTCTTTCTCTCTGCAGCGTGACAGGATACAGGTATGCACCCTTCTGAAAACCCACTTCTTCATGTACATACCAGGTTTATACACACAGCCCCATGTAATGAGCTTCAACCGTTCCTTCCTAGCTTTGCTAAGCTTCTTTAAACATCCTATTTTTCTATCAACACCGCTTCTCTTCTGTGCCTTTTTATTTTTTTTACTGAATCTGACCCAGATTCTGAACCTCAGGACACAGAGTTTTTCAGCCATTGTTGGCTGTAAGCCTGTAATGCTGAAAAGTACCTTCGTGCACCTGGTTCCTTCAGTGTTGTACTTTGCAAATTTTCTACATTATGAAGGTAATTTTCAGAAGAGTTCTGCATGTAAATGATGACTTGTGTATTAATTGTATTATGTTTTCAACTGTTGTAGAGATATGTCTGGTTTATTATGTTTTTTTGTAAACTACATAGAAAATAGGTGAATATACTATTATAGCCATTTTCAGAGGCAATTTATCTGTGTAATTACACTTCATGTGGGTGAAAACTATTGATAATTCAATAGAATGTATAACAGCAATTTTCAAAATCCTACTTACATGGGTAAAGTGCATTTAGAAGTGTAAATGCTTTTGAAAATCAGGCCTTTAATCTGATAAATAAATGAGACTCCCCTAGCCTCTCTTAACCTTTTTTGTCATGATTAGATGGTAAGCTTTACTGAGCAGGGGCTGTCTCTTATGTGTTTTTGTGAGAAGCACTAAAGAAGTGATTAATAGTCACAGTGTGAATGAAACTATCCACCAGTCCTTACTGAGTTAGCGGGAAGGTGAGGGAAACTCTCAGCCTGCCCGACCTGGGACAAAGTGCAAAGGTTGCATCATTTCCCCACGTGAAAGTGCGGGGAATCTTTCACTTTGAACACTGCAGCAGTTTTTTCATTTCAAATGCAATCTAGATGCATCATTTCCTCCTCCCAAATGAAGCTAAAAGTGCCTGCGTTGTGGGAGAACAGCGACCGTGCAGAAGGAAAAGAAGAGCGACCTGAGAGAGTGCGGCGGCAGCGACCTGGCCTTCTTATTCATGAGTAGGATTCCTACCGCTTCACAGCTTTGAAACTTTTAGTGCTTGGAAAATCTCAGAATGAGGACTGAGACCAAACTCACTGCAAGAACTTTGCCAAAACCATCAAAGTAGAAGAGCAGTAAGAATGGAAGATGTGTAGCTGCATGTATTTATAAATATACCAATATAACTCAATGCCGCCGAGAAGCTGCTTTCCTCAGACACACGATAGGCCTTTTGTGCAGCTGTCCACCTACCTGCCTCAGACAGACTATTTCTGTGTTTAATTGGTTTTTACCGCGGCTTGTGCAGGCAGCTGTGATGGATTCCTCTTCCCAGGACCAGAAGAGAAGGCTTTTGAAAACCCATCTCCTGCCTACATTGGCAAAAGAATGGGGGTAAGATTGTGACTGCCACGGTGAAGAAAGGGGATCACTTTCGGTGCCCTGCGGGGCCAAGCACCAAGCCATTCCTCATTCCCAAAACAGAGAAAATGTGCTGCCTTATAAAAAGGAAAAAAAAAAAAGGCAAAACAATATTTCTTGAACAGCACGGCCATAAATCAAGCAAATGATGCAGGCTGCTTGACTTTTTGCCTCTGGAGCATTTGAAACATCTTTTACAAAGCCCAAGATAGATGAAAGATCCATCAAGTCCCAAATAAGAAAGGCATGGAGCCCTCCATTTGTTATTGAGCATGTAGTTATTGTTGAAGACTGGCTAAGTTCAGTCACATTTTAAGCAAGAGTAGCTGGGGATATACATGAATGGAGGCCTAATAGGCTTATACCTCTATGGGCACAAACGTTAAACCAGTTTGTTGGATGTCACAAGTGAAAAGAATTTTGTGGTCTCATCTGTCAGTCTGGTCCCAAATTAAATGCTGACACACACGCACACGCATAGCCAAACACCAGTTTGGAAAGGACTTGTAGATACAGAAGAGAGCTCTACTCCTGGAATAGCAGGGGGAGCTGCAGGGCAGGAATAAGAGTGCTGACTGGCACTGAGCCTGGATCTGGTGCCTTGAAGGAGAACCAGGCAGAGCCAGGCTCAGGATACTGATTGCATGGGGCAGGCCCTGTCCCTGAGGATCTGGATTGCTGGTACACTGGAGAATTCTAGCAACCTGAGGCCTGAGAAGTTGAGCCACTGGACCCAGAGAGCCTCACAAATGCTCATATCAATTAAACTGTTCTGTAAGTAGAGTATTATAGAAGACTTGTTAAAGCACTGTGAAGTTCTTAACTTGACAAAGGGTGGTGCATTGGCAGAGCTGCGTGTGAATGTCTCAATACTAGAATAGCAGTAGATGCTGGAGGGCAGGAGTGAGGTGCAATAGCAGAGCTGTGTGAAGGCCTCAGTACTGGAATAGCAGGGGGTGCTGCAGGGCAGGAGTGAGGTGCATTGGCAGAGCTGTGTGGGAGGGTCTCAGTACTGGAATAGCAGGGGGTGCTGCAGGGCAGGAGTGAGGTGCATTGGCAGAGCTGTGTGTGAGGGTCTCAGTACTGGAATAGCAGGGGGTGCTGCAGGGCAGGAGTGAGGTGCATTGGCAGAGCTGTGTGAGGGTCTCAGTACTGGAATAGCAGGTGGTGCTGCAGGGCAGGAGTGAGGTGCATTGGCAGAGCTGTGTGTGAGGGTCTCAGTACTGGAATAGCAGGAGGTGCTGCAGGGCAGGAGTGAGGTGCATGGGCAGAGCTGTGTGTGAGGGTCTCAGTACTGGAATAGCAGGAGGTGCTGCAGGGCAGGAGTGAGGTGTATTGGCAGAGCTGTGTGTGAGGGTCTCAGTACTGGAATAGCAGGGGGTGCTGCAGGGCAGCAGTGAGGTGCATTGGCAGAGCTTGTGAGGGTCTCAGTTCTGGAATAGCAGGAGGTGCTGCAGGGCAGGAGTGAGGTGCATTAGCAGAGCTGTGTGAGGGTCTCAGTTCTGGAATAGCAGGGGGTGCTGCAGGGCAGGAGTGAGGTGCATTAGCAGAGCTGTGTGTGAGGGTCTCAGTATTGGAATAGCAGGGGGTGCTGCAGGGCAGGAGTGAGGTGCATTAGCAGAGCTGTGTGTGAGGGTCTCAGTACTGGAATAGCAGGGGGTGCTGCAGGGCAGGAGTGAGGTGCATTGGCAGAGCTGTGTGTGAGGGTCTCAGTAGTGGAATAGCAGGAGGCGCTGCAGGGCAGAGCTGTGTGTGAGGGTCTCAGTACTGGAATAGCAGGGGGTGCTGCAGGGCAGGAGTGAGGTGCATTGGCAGAGCTGTGTGAGGGTCTCAGTAGTGGAATAGCAGGGGGTGCTGCAGGGCAGGAGTGAGGTGTAATAGCAGAGCTATATATGCATGGAAAGGGTTGCGTGTAAATCATTTTGGACTCTAGAAGCTAAAAGATTCATGAATGAAAAAAGGATTAAATCTGTCAGTGGGAAAGCACCATGACACTGACTCTTACTGCTCTGAAAGTAAAAGTAAACCTAAAAGGTGTGGATTGAAGCGGCAGAGCAAACACCGCAGAGTTTGCAAGGGAAAGGGCCTTCCTGGATAGATACCTGGGGTCAGTGCATGCCCACTGCTCAGCTTTCTGCCCGATTCCCTGTGCAAATCCTTCTCTTCCACCATCTTCATTAGACATTGCTTTTCATTTACCTATTTTGCTCTTCATTACTTTTGAGTGCAGCTCAGAGGGGTTTCCACTGCACGTTTTCAAATTTCATCTTATTTTTTTCATTTTATTGTTTGTTTTGCTTCTTTAAAAAGAAAAAAAGAGAAGAAATCACGTAGGGCAGGCCTTCTACCTCCTTCCTCCACCATAGGGGGCAACTCTCTGCCTCTTACCCCATCCCTGGGGATCCTGGGGCGGGAGGAGATCTGGACAGGAGCCGAGATTTGCTTTTTGTGTTTCATTTCATTTTTATAATGAGGAATCACAGAAACCAGGAAGTTTTATTTTTCCGAACCCTTTATACCAGCCCCGGAAATTGTTTGAATCATGGGGATTGCTGATTGTCTCATCTGCAGGGAATTTACATGTGATGAGCGCTGTTAGCCATGTGCTCGATTGGACACGGGTTTTGGACGCGCTAATTCCCATATTGCATTGGGGGTTATGGACGCACATCCAATCGCGTCTTAAGCCGTGTGCTGGCCGCAGCGCCCAGTATTGCATCGGCCTGAAAGTGAATCATTTTGCACCACTGCAGACAGCAATCCAAGCTAAGGGCTTTGACCTCTCTGAGTCTATAACTTTAAGAATCTCAATAGAATGCTTTTTAACCCCTTTCATGCCTGCTGCCTAGTTTAGTGTGCAATTAATCAAGGTGAATTTAGACAAAACCTCCAAAATGTTTCTGCCTTCCATAACCCAAACCAAATTAACAAAGTAAATGGAGAAAGCACTGCAGTGTGATAAATCATGGCAGACTCCAGAGGTTATGGAGATGGTGTAATTCTTAGAATTCCCAGAGCTGAAATCTGTGAAAACAGAAGAGCTTCAGCCAGTTCACCCGGTAGTTCCCTTCTACTTCTTTGTACATCCATCTTAGTCAGAACCTGGGCTCAGTTCTGGCTACCATGAACCTTCATTTGCAAGTACAAGGGGATTTTTCCTAACATAGTAATGATGGCAGAAAAAGACCACATGGTCCATCCAATCTGCCCAGCGAACTTCTTAAGGGTAGTAACTGCCACTCCGTGCGGTTATCCCAAGCCTTATGATAACCCATAGCATTTCAGCTAGCTACATCTTTACTGGGTGAGGAGCTTTCTTGAAAATCCAGACCCTGCTGCTTGATGTGCGTTGCTTACGGACTTGGCTGTAGATGCAGTCCTGTGCTTTCTCCCTGATGTCTGCATATCGGCTCCCCAGAGCATAGAAGTCGGGACCCTCCTGGCTGATGTCTGAATCAAATTCCTCTGCTCCCACTTCTGCATGGGGAAAAATGTTGCACATTGGTTAAGGGTAGTAATCCCCATGCCTTCTGCTAAGGGCAGTGACCGCTGCACCAGCAAGTTACCCCCATGCACTCTTTTCTTCATTTCCGTCCTCGAGCCTTTAGAGATCCACAGTGCTTATCCCATGCCCCTTTGAATTCTTTGACTCCTTCCCCAACATACCCCTAGTCTGTGCACTAAAGTGAGAGCCTTGGGCCAGGGGCCTTGCATCAGGGCTACTTCTGGAACCTGCAATCATGGGTCTTGGATCCATCCGCTAAGCATGACCCTTGAGCAATGACCACAACTCCACCCCAACTTCCGCCAGAGCTGCGAGTGCTGCCAACCCAGAGAGTGGAGGAGCTGATGCAGGGATTGAATTGGGGACCTTCCCCCATGGCAGTGAACAGCACTGCCACTGAGATGCTGGATTAGTAATTCTTTATGCATTAGCCCTCATAGCATTTCTACTTCATTCATCCCAAGGGCAAGGGATAGCACTCTCCTCTTACACTGAATGCTTTGAACCACATGGGTTTTTTTTATTTGGGTGTGTGGCATGTCATACAACATGCCAAATGCTTGCATGGCAGTGGATTTTCTTCACAGCCTCATCCTGGTACGTTTCTTGGCTGTTTCTCTCTCTGTTGGCCTTGTTCCCAGTTTTCTGTTTCAGATCCAAATGTTCTTTTGCATTTCCTTGGAATAAAAGTGTGCATGCCCTTTTATGAAGAGCCATGATAGAAGCCATTAGACAGCCCCTGCAGTTCCAAAGAAAGCCAAGATATGCACAAAATGTGCACTAGTTTGAACTGGTTTCCAAAGCAGTGCTAATATATTGGTTAGTGATTCATTTCTAGAATAAGACTGCCCCTTAGATTTTGTTAAAAACCGCTACAACTATTTTATAATATGGTTGTGAACAGTGATGTTACATCAATGTATCAGGAAAAGCCAAATGATTCTAAAGGAGCTGACTAATAGTTCAGTGAGAATCTCTTCTCATTTCTGCTGGCTGTTCAAGATGAGGAGATGGAAAAGCCAGAGAGGCAGAAATAGTGTGCCATGGACCGAATTCACCACCCCGGGTTACTGCTCAAGCTACAGCAGAGTTCTCAGATCAGCCTCCTTAGCCATCACTTTGACTGTGAGCGGCTGGCAGTGAGGATGGGTGTAGGGAGTTCTTTTTGAGGATTAAATGACTCTATTCTGCCAGAAGAAGAATGCTTCATGGATTTCACCTCTACAAATCCTAATTTGTGATCTAAAATTTGCATCCAGAAAAGGAATTAGACATGTGAGATTGATATTGTTACAAAACAATGGCCTTTTATTTTGGAAGAAAGGCTGGTACTAGCAGGAACATACTTATTAATTGTATATCCTGCAGAGACTACACAGTTCTGCAGAGAAAACACTGTTGACAGGCAACAATGTGGAATGTGATACAAAAAGACACACAGACTGTGAGATCCTATTATGTAAGTGTTTCAGAATTTGACAACGGGCTCCCTATAATTCTAATAAGCTTTTCTTATTTTGTGGGTTGTTTGTTGTTGGGTTTTTTTTTTGTAAAGACTCTGATTCCTCAGTATGTTTTCAGATTTCCATGTTTCCCAGAATGTATAGGGGGAAAAATTCTTTAATTCGAACAGCCCAAAAAACCCTTCAGTTTTGTTGTCATCTTACCAGAAATAATATTAGTAAATCACAGTTCATACACCAGTGCAGTTGAAATGATTTGGCTATATACTAAGGGCGTGCATTTGTTTCAGCTATTATGGCAGGTACACATGTACCTCTCCATCTTTCTAGTACATGTGAAAAAAGGGCTATTATGTACATAACTTATTATTAAAAATACACGCATAATAGCCCTTTTTTCACATGTATTAGAAAGTTGCTGAGGTACACGTTCCCCTGAAATAGAAGACATGAATGCACATCCCTATCATATAGCGAGTCAGTGGTAGATTTTATCACCAAGAAGGTTAGATGTTCTGAAGGGATTTTCCCTTTTTGTATCTACAGGGAAACAAAATAGGAAACTGCCTCTGAGAGAGCCTCCTCACTTAGATAGGCTCATAGTGCAGATGTTGGTGTGCACCCAGGAATGCAGGGATTCTATAAATTGCATGCACATACGTTCACATGTTATAACAGCTTTGGTGCACAATTTTAAGTTTATGTGCACCCAGCCATGTAAATCAGATTTCTGAAACATAAATCAGAACATTTTAAAACTGGCATGCAACCATACCATGACCAGTTTCACAAGTTCATCCACCAGTTCACCCAGTGTAAAACTAGGTCCTCAAGACACCCTTGGTTTAATAGCCTGCAGTCCCATCCCCCTCGCATTAACACAGACCCCTCAAACCCTTCTGCGATGCCTGGAACTGGTTTTATTTAGACTTACACCTTGTCAATAGCAGAAGCAAAGTTATACAGGCCACTGGACCTTGGTGTGCACCTGTGTGCATAAGTATTTACACGTACATCTCTTGATCCTGCCCCAAAATGCCCATGCTCCTCCCAGGCAATGCCCACACCATGCCCCTTTTTGAATCCGAGATATGTGCACAACTGGAGATGTGCGCACATCTGGGTGGCTTTTGCTTTTAAAACTCGGTGGGTGCACATAAGCCCTGTATGCATGTGCATCTCCTAATTTCAGGGCATGCTGGGCTTCTAAAATTCACCTTTTAAAGTACTATAGCGGCACATTTTGTTACCCAAACAGAATAGTGATCAGCTATATGGCTTGATTATTCTGAGTAGTAACTAGTTAGTCTTAAGTAATCTTTACTAACAGTGCTCCCTTTCCAGCTTTCAGCAGTTGGGTCCTGGACTCTGGCCATGGTGCTGAAATGCTTCAGCTTACTGTTGAATAAAAATGTAAAAACTTAAAATAAGAGTCCAAACTCTGAGGCAGTCTACACAAACATTGCCACATTGGATGGAGCACTCCCGGGCTCTGAGAGCTTTGAAGCACTGTAGTCAGGATCCTAGAGAGGTGATTACTCTTGGAGCGTGACCTGATTTTGTAGTTTGGAGAGCAGAGGAAGCAGACCTCTCCGGCAAAGTGCTGTAATAGAATAAATACATGTAATGAGTAGTTTAGAAGGAACACAGGCAGAGAAGGTGTACACATTTTCAGACCCTGCTATATGGCGAAGGCAGATGATCTTAGTTTAGATTGATTCAATATGTTTAATGGGTGTTGGTCATTGTTCCGGTCTTCAATAAAAAAATATTTGTCAACAAGCAGTAGAGCCAGTTAGGATGGATACTCCAACAAATTTTAAATGGATTTTATAATGTAAGCCCAAGTCCTTTCTTTACTTTGTAATGTTATGTTACTGTGAATTACGTTTATATTTCCCCTTCTATTAGGCATTCTGTACAGTATCTTGTGTGTCAGATCATGGCCAGCCATGTCATTTCTCAACTGTGCATCTGCAGTGACTGAAGCCCTTCCTACCAGTGAAAGTTTAAGGATGGCCATGCTGTAGTATGGGAAGCAGGACTCAATGTAGTGATCGGTAAAATTGGGGATTCTTTATTGGTCTTAGCCAATTTTACCGATCACTACATTGTGTCCTGCTTTCCAGCATTATTGATCGGCTTCCGATTTGTTTCTTGGGTCCATGCTGTAGTGTGTCCATGCATTGGGTGATATTCCTTCCTCCGCCACCTTGCTCATTTCAGCACTGTAAGCCATTATTACTCATAATGTTAGCTTGGAATAAAATGTCTGTGCATGACAACTCCTTGTTAAATAAGCAAAATGCAAAATTGCTCTAGATAGGGAATGTGCTCTGTATAGTTGGACTGAAAGTTAACGTGCTGACATCTTTGTGTTTCATGGCAGAAAAGGTTTGATGGTGCAGGAGCAGACGCCAGACCTTGAAGGTGTGGTGCATGGATATGTGCTTTACTGCCCTGGAAAGGCTCCTCTGTCATTCAAATTCATAGACCATTGAGTGAAAGTCCCTCTGCTGCCATTTCAGTGACTCTGAACTCAGACCAGGCAATGTTGAAAGCTGCTCGCGCCACACAACTGGCCATCAAGAACTTCACCGGGGAAAAATCTTTCCATTAGTGACGAGAGCTATCTGGATTGAAATGAAATGAAGAAAATATATTTTCCATTAGACAACAGTGACAGGCAGGAGGATTCTCATTTTAAAATAATAATAAAGTCGTGGTGCATGAAGCTCTTTGCATGCACACAGAAGAAGATCAGCACTGTCAGCAGATTCAGCTCACATTTTTGTCACGACGAGCTTGCAGGTGGTGGTGCTGCTGCACCTCTGACTCTCCACCCATCCTCACATGATGATGTTCTTTTATTTTTAATCCTGTGATTTGTTTCTTTGGTGATGGTGGGGGGAGGGTTGGGAGCCAGCAGTTTCTTCTTCCCTCTTTTTGTGCTTCCAGCTGTGTCACAACTAAATGTCTGTTGTGCTATGGCATCAGGAGTCTTCATTAGCAGCTATCTGGCAATTTTTTCTTATTGTTTTACTCCTCCCTCTAACTTAGCCTCGTCACTAGAGTGATGTTCCTTGGCCAGGGCAATGCTCAGTGGCTTCCTCTGGAACTCAGTTGGCATGGACTGTGAGTTTGGCCACTGGTGTGAGTGATATCTGAGAATCCCTCCACCAGCCGGGCCGGAGGAAGCACTAGGCAGCGGCCTAGGGTGCTAGGGGCAGCAGCTACGGCATGCAACAAGAGGCAGCAAAGTGACGGTCTCACGGCAGTGCAAATAAATTAATTGGGGACTCGGAGCAACTGATTCACATCGCCGTGCCGAGAAGAGACAGCCGCTGGCGCAGTGGCGGTAGTGGCAGCGCAGTAGCTGCTGGCAGGATATTTCAGCGACGAGTGACCCGTCTGTCCTCACCCAACTATCGGCTCAAAGGCTTCACTTGAGTCTCTCCATGAGTTGCTCCCTGGGCCCCTGAAAATGCTTCACCTTCACTTCTGTTGGCGAGTCAGCGCGCAGAAAACGCTGTCTGTAATGGAGTGCGCAGACGCAGCAGGGAAGCTCTCCAGGAGGAGCGGGACAGGAGCAATGCAGCAGGGCACCGACCAGATCCATCCTGCCTAGGCTGAGGAAATCCAGGCTGCAGCCTGCAGGTGAGTCACCTGAGCCAATGCTTCCTCTGGGAGGAGGGTGGAAATCTCAGTAAGCGCCCAGCCGGACAGAGAGGACAACAATGGGGGGGGGGGGGGGGAGAGGAGCAGCCCTGAGGGGAGAAGGAGAACAGGACTGAGACTCTGAATAGCAGCGCCTGGAGATGTGGCATGGAGGGAGAAGTCGGGGCTGAGACCTGGGGGAACAGTGTGATAGGGAGGGGGAGGGGGCGCACAAGGCAGAAGGTTTGCCTAGGGTGCCTAATACCCTTGCACCAGCCCTGGCCTTGAGTGCTACCTCTACAGCATCCCCACTTGGTCTGGGGATTGAATCCAACTCCTTCACATGGCAATGCACAGTTCTTACCACTGAGCTGGCCCCAAACATGACCATTTTAACCACAGCAACTTCAATCGTGTGCAGTTCTGCCAACTCCAGCTCGAAAGAGAGAGCAGAGCTAGAAAAAGTACCGAGAGAGGCAACACAAATGATAAAGGGGGTATTCCTATGGTGTTGGCAGCAGCCCGGTCCTCCAGTGTATCTGTAAAGCATTCTCATTCCCACTTCAAGGCCTAGAATTGTGCTTTTTCCTATTCCTTTCTGTTGCGTCCGTCAGTCTCAGATGGCTTCGACCCTTGTGCCTCACCTTTTTCTCTGCTCTCCCTGCTAGCCTTGGGAAGATGGCTACCGCTGCGTCTGCAAGCCGCGCTCTCCGGCGTCCCCGGAACGACTATGACGTTGCCTCCCGCCATGTTTCTCCCAAGGGTCTCCTAGGGTGCACACGCTACCCACGTCTTTATTCCAGCTGTGGTGCGAACCTCAGGGGCGTCCCCCTCAAGTGACGTCACGCCATCCGGGTATTTAGCCTGTACTTGTTTGTTACTTAGTGCTCAATAATGGAGAAATCGTCTCTGATGTCAAGGTGGGCGCCCACCTCAGCACCAGTGATCATCAAACGGTATGGTTTAATATCACTAAAAGAATATGGAAAAGGAGCACAAAGACCAGAGTTTTACAGTTCAAAAACACAGACTTTGAGGAAATGGGGAAGTACCTAGAGGAAGAACTAAATGGATGGGAAAATGAGAGAGATGTGGATCAACAGTGGACCAATCTAAAAGGAGCAATCGCCAAGGCAACTGCTCTATATGTTAGAAATGTAAAGAAAAGCAAAAGAAAAATGAAACCTATCTGGTTCTCAAAGGAGGTGGCTGACAAAATTAAAGCTAAAAGAACTGCATACAAGAAATACAAAAGATCCCAAAGGAAGGAGCACAAAGAAGAATATTTGTATCAACTGAGGGAGACAAAGAAATTAATCAAGTTGGCAAAAAGTCAAGCAGAAGAGAGGATTGCCAAGGAGATAAAATATGGTGACAAAACATTTTTCAGATACATCAGCGAAAAGAGAAAGGTCCAAAGTGGTATAGTGAAATTGAAAGGTGGAAATGATCAATGTGTGGAGGGAGACGAAGAAATGGCAGAAATATTAAACGAATACTTCAGCTCTGTGTTCACTAAAGAAGACCCTGGAGAAGGACCATCTCTACACAACAAGAAACTGGAGGGAAGCGGAACAGAGGAAAATCCATTTACAGTAGATAATGTATGGGAAGAGCTAAAGAATCTGAAAGTGGACAAAGCCATGGGGCCTGATGGGATTCATCCAAGGATATTGAGGGAGCTCAGAGATGTGCTGGCGGGACCGCTGTGCGACCTGTTCAATAGATCCCTAGAAACGGGAGTGGTGCCGAGTGATTGGAGAAGAGCGGTGGTGGTCCCGCTTCACAAGAGTGGGAACAGAGAGGAGGCTGGTAACTACAGACCGGTTAGCCTCACTTCAGTGGTGGGAAAAGTAATGGAGTCACTGTTGAAAGAGAGAATAGCGAACTATCTACAGTCCGGAGAATTGATGGACCAGAGGCAGCATGGATTCACCAGAGGAAGATCCTGTCAGACAAATCTGATTGACTTTTTTGACTGGGTAACCAAGGAATTGGATAGAGGAAGAGCGCTCGATATCATATACTTGGATTTCAGCAAAGCTTTTGATACGGTTCCGCACAGGAGACTGGTGAATAAAACGAGAAGCTTGGGAGTGAGTGCCGAGGTGGTGACCTGGATTGCAAATTGGTTGACGGACAGAAGACAATGTGTGATGGTAAATGGAACCTTCTCTGAAGAGAGAGCGGTTTTAAGTGGTGTACCGCAAGGATCGGTGTTGGGACCGGTCCTGTTCAATATCTTTGTGAGCGACATTGCGGACGGGATAGAAGGTAAGGTTTGTCTTTTTGCGGATGACACTAAGATCTGCAACAGAGTGGACACGCCGGAAGGAGTGGAGAGAATGAGACGGGATCTAAGGAAACTGGAAGAGTGGTCGAAGATATGGCAGCTGAGATTCAATGCCAAGAAGTGCAAAGTCATGCATATGGGGAGTGGAAATCCAAATGAACTGTATTTAATGGGGGGGGAAAGGCTGATGTGCACGGAGCAGGAGAGGGACCTTGGGGTGATGGTGTCTAATGATCTGAAGTCGGCGAAACAATGCGACAAGGCGATAGCTAAAGCCAGAAGAATGCTGGGCTGCATAGAGAGAGGAATATCGAGTAAGAAAAGGGAAGTGATTATTCCCTTGTACAGGTCCTTGGTGAGGCCTCACCTGGAGTACTGTGTTCAGTTCTGGAGACCGTACCTTCAAAAAGACAAAGACAAGATGGAGGCGGTACAGAGAAGGGCGACCAGGAAGGTGGAGGATCTTCATCGGATGACGTACGAGGAGAGATTGAAGAATCTAAATATGTACACCCTGGAGGAAAGGAGGAGCAGAGGTGATATGATACAGACTTTCAGATACTTGAAAGGTGTTAATGATCAAAAGACAACGACAAACCTTTTCCTAAGGAAAAAAATCAGCAGAACCAGGGGTCACGATTTGAAGCTCCAGGGAGGAAGATTCAGAACCAATGTCAGGAAGTATTTCTTCACGGAGAGGGTGGTGGATGCCTGGAATGCCCTTCCGGAGGATGTGGTGAAGACCAGAACTGTGAAGGACTTCAAAGGGGCGTGGGATAAACACTGTGGATTCATAAAGTCAAGAGGCTGCCAATGAAGAGTGGGTGACTCGCCAGAATGATGGCTACTGCCTGGAGTCAATACCCTTATTAAATAAACATACACAGGCTTGACTCCAACATCGCTCTAAGCTTCAACAGCAAGAGGAAATGTGGAAAAAAGGATTCACACTCACAAAGAGGGGAGTAGCTGGCTTGTTACGGCGGTTACTACCCCAAATCAAATTAGCCTGATACTTCACTTTCAATGCATATACAGCATAGTTCTCTGATTCAACGGCAGGGGAGAAGAAAAGAGGGTTCGCACTCACAAAGCGGGGAGTAGCTGGCTTGTTACGGCGGTTACTACCCCAAACCAAATGGGCCTGATACTTCACTTTCAATGCATATACAGCATAGTTCTCTGATTCAACGGCAGGGGAGAAGAAAAGAGGGTTCGCACTCACAAAGCGGGGAGTAGCTGGCTTGTTACGGCGGTTACTACCCCAAACCAAATGGGCCTGATACTTCACTTTCGATGCACATCCAGCATGGCTCTCTGCTTCAACGGCATGGGAGAAGACTTATACGTCACGCATATCCAGCATAGCTCCCTGCTTCAACGGCAGGGGAGAAGAAAAACAACCAATAAGGGCTAATAACATAGTCTGGGTAAAACAAATGGGCATGGGTGCAGCTTGCTTGTTGCGGCGGCTACTGCCCCAAACTAATCGGGCTGGATATTTCACTTGGATGCAGCTCCATCACTGCTCTCTACATTAAGGGTGGGGATGGAAGGGAAATAGAACCAAGAGCTAAGAGAAACAGATAAGTATGAGAGAAAGTGTGTGTGGGGCTTGCTGGGCAGACTGGATGGGCCATTTGGTCTTCTTCTGCCGTCATTTCTATGTTTCTATGTTTCTATAAGTTAACCGAGTTAGCAAGGACTGGATACTGGATTGGACTCGTCCGGTCTAAGCTACTCTGCTGCTTCCGTGCTGCTGCTGGAAGCTCTCTCTCTGCCCTTCGGGGTAATCTCTAACCTGGGTACCCGCTCCTCAGGGGCCCTCTGCATTCCTTTCAGGTGCCTTACTGGGATCAGGTACTCGCTCCTCGAGGGCCTGCTCTCCCTGCCTCGGTGCCTGTTACCATCTACTTCTGCCCGGTGCCATCTCCAACCTACAGCTACCATCTAGTGAGTAATCTAACTCTCAGTCTGTCTCATCTACAGCATTGCCTTGCTGGGAAACCTACACCGGAATCCCCCTATACCAACGCGGTGAGACGGGCTCCCTCTGCCGAGGGTCCCGAGACTGCTACCTCTGCATCACCTCACTACTGCCACCTCTGGTGGTTTACATCAGCTGCACAATAAAAGATCTAATTCTGTGTTTGTGCGTCCTGAGTCTAGCCCAGTACTGTGGCTCCTCACGGGGCTCCTCCCCATGGGCGTGGTCATCTGCCACAGTACCCGAGAATCCACCCAAACACCGCTAAACCATAACACTTTCCTAAGTCGTAAGTGGTCATTTAAGTGCCTGCTGTTTCCCTGAACCTGGTAGGCTGTTATTTAGGCTCCTTGTCAGCACAGTAGGCATGGAAGCTACCATCAAAAGTTGTTAGGACCAATATCCTAAATGATTATAGGTTCACTGGCTAAAATTAAATCCATCGAAAACTGAAGCTCTATGGCTAGGTAGAGCTAATCAGCTCCTGGCCGGAGTAGTCATTTATCCAAAAAAAGTTATTACTGTTTTAGGAATAAAACTTGATTCTAATCTTGATATGGGTGATCAAAAGTCAGCAGTTGTATGTTCCAGTTTTTTTCAGCTATGCTTTTTAATGACAAATTAGAGCATTTTTGGATAAAAAAAAAGACTTGGAATCTTTGATTTCGTGCCTTAATTCTTATGAAACTTGACTATTGCAATACTTTCTTTTGGGACTGTACAGCTAAACTTTTGAAGTACCTGCAAATGGTTGAAAATACAGCCACTAAGTTGATTTTTGGGGCTAAGAAATATGATTCAGTAACACCACCTCTGAGGTATTTATAGCAGCTGCCTATTTCTGTGAGGTGTACTTTAAGACTTTGTGTAAAGGTGATCCTCATTACCTGGCTGACGTTTTAATGCCTTATAAACTGACACCTTGTCTTCCTTCTTCTCAGTTGCACTTATCAATGATTTTATTGCACCTACTCTTTGGAATAGTCTTCCACAATATATTAAGACAAAGAAATGGTATTCAAAATTTCATAGGAATCTTAAAGCTTGTTTTTTTTTCAGCAGGTTTTTAATTTGGATTAATTTTTTTACTGATGTTTTATTGGGTTTTTTTTATGTTTTCTGAGTTTTTAATTAAGATTTTGTCTATAATTTATTTTATTTTATTAATTAGGGTTTTATATAATGTTTCTGTTTTATTATAATTATATATAATGTTTTTTATTTAATTATTGTAAACTACTTTGATAGTTTATATGGAATTGTGATATATCAAGTTAAATAATAATTATTACTGTTATGAAGACATGATCAGCCGAAGGTTATTTAGAGTCACCAAGCCCAGATTTAGTCCAATAAATGCACACGTCACCGGAGGTCACTGTTCATTGGCATGTATTAGCTTTAAATTTATTACAGTTATCCAAGTAACACATGGCATAAGGGGAAGAGACAATTAAGTCATAAGCAACAGGAGAAAAGACAGACTAATCCCTGTGTCCAGTCAAACTTGTCTCTTAGAGTGAGATATCCTGAGAAAGCTGCATGGGCATACTCTCTATACACATATCAGGCACTGGCAAAGATGGAGAAGAAATTACCTCTGCTGCGTGTGATATGTGGCATCTCCCCACAATACATTTGATGCATGCGTTCTTGAGTAGTATACTGCCTGGCGAACAGCCCAGGGATGGGTCATTGAACTGCATATCAGGGCTGAGGACAGGACTCCATTTCACCTCCCTCCATCACTCCCTCGGTCCCTCAGCAAGTCACTCAACTTACTTGCACTGCAGCTTAGAGTGGAAGCTGGCTGGAGCAGGGCACTGTAACCATGTGAATTTCTTTTGTGGAATGCTGTATGCATTATGCTGATCTAAAAGTGCATTTTTATATTGCATCTAATTAGTACATTTATTATGCAAGGTGTTTTCAGTTCAGACTTGCTCACTGAGTGAGCTGGATGCAGCATCTCTTAGATAAGGGTGGGAAACTCCAGTCCTGGAGAGCCGCATTCAGGCCAGATTTTCAGGATATCCACAATGAATGTGCATGAGAGAGATCTGCATGCACTGTCTCTGTTGAATGCAGATCTCTGTCATTGTCGATATCCCGCAAAGCAGACACTGCACTGGAGGAGCAGAGTTGCCTAGCCCTGCCCTAGCATGTCTCTCCTAGCACCTGGTAATTGATAATAACGGACACTTTTGCATCCCATTTGCCTTGTGTGATATTAACTGAGTGCATGAACACGATTTTAATTAGTTAACGTGGGTAATCTAATCAGAAAGGCTAATGCACATGGTATAGGATGCAATCTCTGTAACCGTGTCTCATGTTTATAAATGGGAGGTGTTGGTGATTTATAACCTATGATGGGAAACTTCCTTCATCTCTGCTTGCTTTCGTTTCTTTCTGTTCTTCTATCTTCTTGCTCTTTTTTACTTTTCACTTTCTTCTCTCATGCTTTAAATGTCCCCACTGAGAACAGCCTCCTTTTCCAAATGCTGAGGTATAAACTCTGCTCTGGAGAAGCAGCACAGCCAGTTCCATCGGCACTAAAGGAGAATTACTTTTCTCTGCCTCTCCGCGATAGCTATCAGGGAGATAGGCGCACTGTTCCCCAAAGAGCACTTTAATCCCATTTCTATTTGTGCTGCTTATTATTTTGCTGTCAGCAGATAAAAGTCGTCCTCGTACATGTGCCACGTGGCAATACAGCAATCGCTAAAATAGGGATTTGTAGGCTGGACAGGATCTCTGCTCCCTCCTCCGAAAATGAGAATTTCCCAGGGACACGGCCAGGTCAGGAGAAGGGAGAACCATGAATTTAAGCTTCTGAGACTGCTGGCCTACATGCCCATTGAATCTGAATTTGGTTTAAATGCCTTCCTTAGCCAGTGCTGAGCTTGGTGAAAAGAGCAGGAGGAAGGGTGTAAGAATGAAGCTGAGGCATCCTGCTCTGCTGTACTGCAGGACCTACCCTATTATTATTATTAACATCACCTCAAACACTAGTTCTCATGCAGCTTTCCTACTCTCAAGGTATCCAGTGGACAGCAGGAAGGTAACATTTGAGGTTCTCTTTTGGGAAAGGGTTCTCCCACCCTAGGCATATGGCATAAAACTAGCATGAGGTTGGCTTGTCAGCCTTCCTCAGTTCATCTTCAGGAATCGAGGGGTTCACCATCAAGAATAAAGATTTAAGTTGGTGTGACCTTGACAAACCATCTTCCTCAGAGGTGTGTGGTCACATTATATGGTTTGATAATAAGAGGCACTCCCTAGCTCTGAGGGGGTGCCTGGATGGTTCACCAGCTTCATATTCTAGGTAGAGGAAGCTCTTAGCCTCTTGAGTTGCTCATACAGACTGACCCAGCCTCTGATATTTAATAGTTGGTTATTACCTTGGATCATGGGGGAGATTTTTATCCTAATTAACTCTGTCAGTCTCTTTTATGGAGATAGCTCATGCCAGCTTTGAGATGACACAGACTTTCACGGGAGCTAACATGCACCATTTGTTTCCTAACCAAAACAGTTAAATGCCTTCCAGAATTCTCAGCTAATAGAAATGCAAACCAGGTGGTCAATGCAATTATAGAAGAAAGTAAGGACTCTGATAGCAATGTTATCATCCATCTGGGGATCAATGACCTCACTAGAAATGTGTCCATAAAATACAGAAAGATTTCCAAAATCTAGGGGAAAAGATTAGGCTCATGGCAAAGACTATTGCCTTTTCAGAAGTGTTACCTGTTCATGGAAAGGTTTATGCCATACAGAGAATTTCGATGCCCGGCTCAAAACCTGGTGTAAGGAAAGTGGTTTTGGATACATTGGAGGCCGGGGCCGTGTATGGAGCAATAAAAAATTATATGGTAAGGATGGCCTACGTTTGTCTGTGGCAGGAAAGAGGATGCTAAGTGAGATATTCAGATCATACATTATAAGGCATTTAAACTAGGGAGTGGGGGAGGCAGGAGGGGGCCAGTCACCCTGAAGCAATATAGGAAATGGCAAGAGAGAAACAAAATCAATCAATTACAAAACCAGAAAAGATGACTAGAAAGAGCAGCTGGAAAGCTCTGACCATAAATGTTCATAGTTTGAGCAATAAAACCCCAGACCTGCAGTCCCTAATGGTAGAGGTGGACTTGGACATTGTTGCTGTTACAGAGATTCTCATGACTGGGATACGACCATCCTGGGCTATAACTTGTTAAGGAAGGACAGAGAGGATAAAAAAGGGGGAGGAGGAACTCTTTATGTCAAAAACAATATCCAAGCAACTGAACTGCAAGAGACGTGGGGTAGAGAAAAAGTATTATGGACCATCCTAAAAAAGAAGATGGTGCTTCCATTTTTACTGGTGTGATCCACAGGCCTCCGACTCAAACAGGACATAGACATCCACAAGGTGGGAAAGAAGAGAGAAGTTTTGCTCATTAGATATTTTAATCTTCTGGATGTGGATTGGAGCATCCCTTCTGCGACGTTACAAGAAGGAGAGAGATAGGGGCTCTGCTCAAACAAATAGTAATGGAACCTACGAGGGAGGGTGCAATACTAGATCTAGTACTTATTAATGGGCATTATGTCTCTTATATCAGGTAAGGTCTCATCTGAGCACCAATGATCATCAGACAGTATGGTTCCATATTGCAGATAGGATACAGAGAAGTCATACAAAGACCCGAGTTTCGAATTTCACAAATACGGACTTTGAAAATGGGGATGTACCTGGAGGAAGAGCTGGAAGACTGGGAGAAAATGGGTGAGGTGGAACAACAGCGGAGCAAATTAAAAGGAGCGATTACAAAGGCAACAAATCTATATGATAGGAAAGTAAACAAGAGTAAGATGATAAAGAAACTGATCTGATTCTCAAAGGAAGTGGCTGAAAAAATAAAGGCAAAAAGAACAGCGTTCAAGAAGTATAAAGGATCCATAAAAAAGAACACAGGTACGAATATCTGGTGAAACTGAGGGAGATTAAGAAAGAAATCAGGAAAGCAAAAGGTCAAGTGGAAGAAAGGATTAGCAAAGAGGTAAAGTGAGGTAATAAAACATTTTTCAGATACATCAGAGAAAGAAGAAAGGTCCGAAGTGGTATAGTGAAATTGAAAGGTAACAAGGAACAATGTGTGAAGAGAGACGAGAGAGGCTGGAGCAGAACTGGAATTGGGAATTCGTCTAGCTGTACCAGCCACTTTCTCCTTGGGTTGAGCCCTCAAATGCTGGTGGTCAGCAGATCTTAGACAGGGAACTAAAAGGCACCCAGAAGAGCTGGGCAGACTTGTTGCAAGACAGGGACCAGATGGTGCCCACTAAAGCAATTCAGGAACTCAAGAACACAGAACAGAATTAGGACCAAAGATTGAAATAGACAAGTACATTAGATAGCAGAAACAAGATTAAGGCAAGAGATGGACACTGGAATATGGAGGCCCGAAAGTATGGCCAACTGAAGGCCTCAAATTAGGACCAAGAGGACCAGAGTCTGAGAGTATAAGGATGAAGACAGGACTGTGACTAGGACCAAGACCAGACCGCAGGCTCTGGCAGAGAGAATACTGTGAAGCAATTAAAACAAACAGGAACTGCATGGCCACCAAGAGGAGATACAGACCACCGAGCTTAGAAGAGCAACCATTATGCCCAGGACTGGTGCAAGGGTAGTGGGTGCCCTAGACGACTTCTCCCTTGCGTCCCCCCCTTGTTCGCGCTGTGCTGCACCCCCTCCCATTTGCGTCGCCTCCTCCGATCTTGGGCCCGACTCCTCCTACCTCATTTGCTTCTCAGGGCTGCTCGCAGCCCAACAAATCTCTACTGCTCTTTGCCACAAGTGGCTCTGCTCACGGCACATCTCACTGGTCTTCAGCACCCTCCTCCCAAAGGTTTGTCGCCATAGGTGACCACCTAAGTTCTCCTAATGGACACACCGGCCCTGATTATGCCTCAGCTCAAGCTATAGTGCTAGGAGGACTAGACAGATAGCTGTGACTGAGGTCCCCTGATGGTGGGAGGCGAAACCTACCCAACAAATCCTCACAGTACTTAGCTGGGAACATTGCATAACTGTGGCCCATAATACTGTGAAGTTACTTGAGTCTGGCAAAAGAGCTTCAAGCACAGAAGTGGGAATCCACTTCTCATTTTCTGACCACGTACAAGTTCCTTATCACCCAATTTCTCAAACCTCTTGCTTTCTCTCTTTTTGTAAGAGAAATATTTTTCGCTTAGACCTTCAGGTGCGGTTCCAGCACTGGCTTGCAAACACTAACAAGTCTGGCTTTCTGCATAGCCGTAATGAATATGCATGAGGGAGCTTTGCATGCTTTGAGCCTTTAATATATCTAATGCATATTTATTACAAGCATCCTGAAAGCCCCACACTTAGATTTGTCTGCAGATCAGAGGGTGAGAATCACTCCTCCAAGGACAGTGCAGTGCAGGCTGTGATAATATATAGATAGAATAGACGATGCTGATCTAGTCTTTATAATCGTATGTCAAATATTGCTAAGGGAAGGACAAACTTGCAATGGTCTCTTCATTCCCCATCCAGCAGAGCGCTCCTCCTCTCAGGGGGACTGGAGAGGGACTGGCAGACCTGTGCCTTTGCTGGAAATGCAAGCACAAAGGAATAAATGCCAGCTAATGAACCGCATACTCCTTCAATCCATCATCTTAAGCAGCAGATACTGCACACTCCCTGGTCCTTTACCCCACCTCCCAGCTCATTGTCGGTGCTACTCTGCACGTCACAGAAACTGCTTACAATGATTAACGCCACCCTCAGTCCCTACCTATTCCTGTGGGGACCGGAGGAGCTGATGCAGTACTGGAAGGAAAGGAAAATACTGTGCTTTTTCCACGGCATAAGCAATCGGTCCCTACTGCCTGCCTCATCCATCCTTGCTATCAGCGGATGATGTTTGAGTGATTCCCATACAAAGAGAAGATAAACACTCTCCCATGGAAGACAAACACTACTCAGGGGACAGGAGAGAGGCTGCTGTGTGCAATAATCATCTCAAAATGGGACAGCTCGGACGCTTAGAACTGGCTCCTTTATTTTCATTTCTTCTTACTCTTCCCTTATTCTCCGCTTTCTAGTCATACACCTTTCCTGCTCTCTCCAAAACAAGTAATCCCTGTCAATCCCAGGATTAAAGCTGTGGATAATCAGGGTCTTTAAAATATTTTCCATCCTGCCAATGGGATTATGAGCAAACAGTCCCTCGTGGTCTCCTCGCCTCTTGTTTTTCTTGTATTGATGATCAGGGAATCTGTTCCATGAAGATTTTAATTTTCCCACAGTCTGGGGGAGGGTAGCGATCAGTCCCTAAAATATCCTGTGCCCCATAAAATGCTAAAGGTTTCTGGATTGGACCTTCTGTGCCTGGCAGAGTGTGAGATCAGTGCCTCGTCCCTTCACCTTGCCCCCAGCCTGTCCAGACCTCCTTAGTGTGCTCTGATAAGAAGGGGAGGCTGAGGTACTCCCTTCTCCTGGCAGATGACTGAGCAATCTTCTGACTTCCTTCTCCCACAATCGATGCTCCATCACATCCTAGACTGAGCTGGATCTAACACCTCCCACGGGGGCCTCCTTGCTGATGTAATTCATGGCGTCAAATCCACTAACATTGAGACCAAGATGGCTGCCGCCTGAGTTGCACGTTATGGAAGCTCTCGCCGTTGTTTACCTCCCGAATTTTGCTTTCTTAACTAAATATGTCGCAAACTAAGAGGAAGGCGAAATTAAGGGAGAGTTCTTGCTTACTTGAACAGTTTCAGCCCCAGACTGAGTCTTTCTTTGCATCTCCATTACACGCTACACCGGACGTGGGGCCGCTCCGGAGCTTGGCGTGGAGGCCGAAGACGTGTCACTCAGCCCTGGTGCGCCGATGGCGCCTTTACCTCCATATGCTGCGTTTTCTGCCACTCTCGTGGCTCAGTCAGCGCTCCAAGATATGAGTTTAAGTTCTGAGACCCCAAGAAGGAATATTGAGGCTTTATTTCCTGCGGAGAATCCATGGGTGAAGGATTGCATGGGCTTCCCCGTTATCTCAAACTTGTCTGGAGCTGAGGAAGGCAATGTAAATCTTAGGAGTGAAGGTGATGGGCCTGACATTTAAACCTACTTTACTTAAACCTCCCGTGATAACTCGAGATACAGCGTGGAACACTCATGTTTCCTTGGAATCTGCTCTATCGCCGTGTCCTGGCTACTGAAGGCCAAGTTGCCACCTATGGGCTTAAGTTTGAAGAATTGGAATCACAAATTTCAACTGTGGAGACTGTGCAGCTTCAATCTGATGTAATTTATTCTAAAAAATTGGAAAATGTGGAAAATTCATTAAGAATGTTGAACCTGAGGGTTCTAAATTTCCCATTTATTAGAATGATCTCTCTAAGAATCATTTGTCTCAAATTCTTAAAATTCCTTGAGAAGCTATTCCCACTATTACCTGAGCAGGGAACACCTGAAGATCTAGCATCAGATCCTTCTTAAACTTGACAGATGTTCTAGAATTATCCCAGGAGACGGTTTTTCAAAAAGAGGAACTTTATGGATTATTTTTGCTTTTGTTTCAGAAAGGAACTCAGTTTTGAGATTTTTTTTCCTACGAAATCGCTCGCAGTTATTTCATGGACAAAACGTTTGGATATATCCTGATATTACAAGGACAACTCAAGAACGACGTAGGAAATTTCTCTTAATGAGACCAGAGGCAATATCAGGGTGGGGGGTGAGGGGCTGAATTTAATTTGAGATATCCCTGTAAATGTTTACTTAAATATCAAAATTCCAATTATGTTTTCCTTGAACCTTCGCAACTACGGATATTCCTGGATTCCCGTACTTAATGTTCCTCGTATGTCAGTTGTTGGGATTACACTTATTTTTTTCTGATACTTTTCACTCTGTAATTACCTTGCTCTCCCACATTTCTTGCTATTTGGAGATATTTAGATTGAAGATATATAAGTGTTATGTTTATTGTATATTTCTGTTTTTTTTCCTTTTTTCAATTATGATATCTATCTCCATTACTGGAAGAAGATTATTCTTGTGTTATCTGAAAAATTCAATAACATTAAATTAAAAAAAACAACCCAGCTAACATCAAGAGATTTGGAGAGTTAGCATTAACTGGACAGACTCCCGGAATCCATTTGAAAATGGATTCTAGTGAGTTTTCTGCAGAGGTGTTTCAATGAAGCCTCCTGGAAACGCAGCCACCATTTTATCCCCAGAACCAGTGCAGTAAAGAAGGGCTGATGGCACGGTGGGATTTTGTCAAATATCGCCCACCTTCAGGGACTGGGAGAAGTTGTGCAACCTTCATGTCCAAGCAGCCTTGCCCCGCTCTGCAGTGTACGAGAGGTCGTTTTAGTGCTGCCCACGCCCACAGAGTGAAAAGCACATCAGGTTAATGCAGATCCCTTTCTAGTTCATTCATTTTCCTATTTTTCTCTTGCCCAGTAAAAGAGGATGTCCCTTAGCACTCTCAAGTATAAAAGTGCACATTGTTAGAGGAGCGTGTCAGTCTTTACAGATCTGACCCAGGCTTTAAAGGGTCTCTCTCTCCATGCACCGTTGCTCTGAAGCATCCACTCCTAGAGGTAGCAGGCTTTGTCTGTCCAGAAAGCGTCTCCTGAGCCACACGGTCCTACCAGTGAAATGACAGCCGTACCCAGCAATATCAAACGCTCACGTAGCATGTAAATGTAAAAGGTGTCTATCATGCACCAGCCATAGCACGGACTTCCATCTCTCCAAAAGAGAAGGCTGAGGGGGGTGGATGATAGTCTTCCTCTGGGACTTTCTCTCATCCCTCCCTCCCCAGCTGATGCTCTCCTTCACTACAGACCTAGACAGCTTGCGTCTGACCGAGCTCCCCTCTCACTGCTCTGCCTGCCATCTTGCCAGGTTCTGCCCTAGCAGAGCAGTCGTGCTTCTCTTCAGTGTTTGCTTTAAAGATAATGCTATATGCATTTATACATTGATTGATCAAAAGGAACATTTGGAACAAGAGAGGGCAGAGTCTGTTGCATTGATCAGTTTTAAACCCCCCTTGGAGCATGGGCTGTCGCCTATGTGCACGTGTACAGCGCTGTGCACAGGTGTTAACTGCAGGAAGACCAGCAGGACTCTGCAGGAAATACTCTTTACCACGCCACAAGAAGACACAATGCGGCCTGGATTAATGGGTTGAGGGTGAGTGTGCCAGATAGAAGGCAGCCCTTGATGCCTGTATCTTCTACACAAGCGAGAACAATGTAGAAGCTGGTGAGAAAATGCCTGCCTTTGCTAATTACATTTGAGAATGAGGAATCAGAGACAGAAAAGGGCAGATGGAGAAACCAATGGGGGAAGAGAGAGAGTGGGGCAGCGAGATCAGGAAGACATGAAGTCTGGGATAGAGAAATACGTTTATCCTTTTACTGAGAAGATCTGCTGTAGGTGCAGAGTGAGAGAAGGCCTTCGTAATAAAGCTGAATCTCCCTAAGCTTTAGGTTTTCTTAAAGTGGTGGAGCTACAGGATAGAAAGGTTCTTAACGCAACTAGGAATTTGTCATGCAATGTACGTTTCTGGGTAGCATATTACAGAAGTCCCCTACAAATTGTCCACTCTTTACCTTTCCTGTTGCTTTTATGACTGTGGCCTCAGAATCTCCCCACTAGTACGCAAGGGTCTTCCACACAGGGCCTTGTACGGTCCGAAAGGTTCGTGCTTCTCCATCACTGTCCCTTGAACAGTTCTTACTGTCCAGTAAATGAGGTCACAGGTGCACACGGTCTACTGGGAGTGCACGTTCCAGAAACACTGACTGGTAATCTTTTCAAAGCTAATATTAGATTTCTCCAAATAATACTGAAGCATTTCCTCTAAGGTCGCATAAGGCGGTAATTATTCGGTTTTTTTATTCCTTCCCTGAGCTGTGCTAATTTGCATTAATGTGTCATCTTGCCAGCAGTAGGACGTTCCCCTTCAGGAATCATCTGAGCAGGTACTGCTGCCAGGGCCGCTGCCCAGCGTGAGAGCATCACCTGATTAGCTCCAGTTTTCCATAAGGAGGGTGAAATATTTTCACACGTTCTCAGTTTTTGCAGTAACCTTTCCACGTGACCTTTGCTTTAATGGCCAGTAAAAGTTCTCTTGGCTAAGCATATAAATGGAAATGCATCCGTTTTTGCAGGCAGGATGAAACTGATCTTATCTGGTTGTGTTTTAATTAGGTCTGTAAAGATATTACAGCCCTATAAATAGCGCATTACCAGCGGGGTTTATGTGACCAGCATCATCAACGGATCCTCTGGGCTTATCTCAAGCTTTCTTTACCATTTCTGCCTGCAGGACCCCCCGTGGGAGGCAAAGCCATGTATCCACCACTTTTTCCTGGAAGAAATATTTTCTGATATTGCTTTCGAGTTTGCCTGTTTTTATTTTCTGTGCTTCGATTCTGCTCACCCCTTCTCATTGGTAGGACAAGGCGTGTTATATTCGGATGCAACAGGTATTTCCCTATTCCCAATCTACAGGTCTAGTAAATCGGGCCCCGAGTTTGTGCCTGGGGTAGTGGAGGGCAATGGACGAGCAGGGGGAGTTGAACCTGCTTTGTTGGCTGCTGGAAGCCTCCTCCTGTGACCTTGTGCTGGCAGCGTTCTTTCCTCTGCATCGCTCATAAATCTGAGGGGCCTGAACGTCTTTCTCCTTTCTCTGTCCCAGCCTGGACTGTTTAGCTGAGGAAGGTGAGGAGAAAGCCAGAGGTGAACTGGTGTCTGTGGCATTGTACGGAGAAGAGAAACAAAATGAAGCAAGGGTTGCCCGTGACAATGTGCGACGTTTTGCAGGAACTGTGCGATAAATATTACTTAGGATCTGTTGCTTTGGTTCCTGAGCCTGGCTCCTGAAGAAGGGGGATCTCGGTGGACCCTTACACTATTACATTAAATAAGAAGCTGGCATTGTTTGTGATGTGCAGAGTTTTCAGCCACAGTCTGCAGGAAGCACCTTTTACTGCTTCCTGCAGTAAAAGTACAGCTCTTCCTGTTCAGCTGAGGTCCTTGGATTCCTCCCCTCACCCCAGTAAAGAATTGATGAGGTAAGGTCCCTCCATCCTCCGTGCGCACGCCTCCACAATCTCTCTGACTAGGGATGCTTCAGCGAGTCAATGAGACGCAGAACTGGAAGAGTTCCAGGCTCTCAGAAGCAGGCTGGGTCAGTCCTGTGGGAGAAGGTAATGAGAAGTGAGCCAGCCTAAGCTTCATGCATGACTACAATCACTAGAGCCTGCTAGGACTACATGCAGGCTGCCGAAAGCCCTGCCTTGGCCTATTTAGAGTCTGGTGTGGCCGTGACAGGTCGCTGGCTAGTGCTGCTCTATCCTACCTTATTTTTGTGTAACATTTTGGGCTTCAGCTCAGCAGTACTGAAGGAGTGTCTGTTCTCTCTACACTGGCAACTCTAGGGCAAGAGTGCCATGATTGGTTCTGGACTAGTGATTCAGGCATTGCAGGACCTGGATCATCATCTAATGGTTTTTGCACTGAACAGCCTTTCTAATTCTGTGATTCATGGTAACACTGCCTATTTTCTTCTCCTCCCTTTGGAAGCTCACATGTAGGCTGCTGTGCCAAAAACATCATCGTACTGCCAGAGCCATCCATTCCTGAGTTGGCATCATATGTCTCGGAGGTTTTAAAACCGTAGTGCACTGAACTGATAGGTGTTTTATAATGTGATTCTTCTCTTAGCAATTACCTTGTGTTGGGGGTGATCCCATGGCTCTAATTGTCCCCTGCACAAGCAGAGGATGTCTTCTGTGTCCTGTGCTCTGAGCAAGAGAGAGGGTCCTGCTAGGAGTGGCTAACGAAAGAGAGAAAAGCGAGTTCTGGGTGGGAGGCCTATGCAGTACAGTGTGAGAAACCCACATTGCAGATTGTATGGCCGTCCTAACAAGTAAATTAAAGCTGCAAATGTTCAGTGGATAAATATTTAATGCTATACTGGAGAAACTCTCTTTAGTGAGGAGGTTGTAAAACAGATGTGCATATGTATAGAGCTGAACGAATGAAAACAGTACGTAAACTGTGTTTGTTGGAGGAGGGAGCCTGCATGATTTGGAGGGGTGGAAGCTTTCAATTTTCGGTCCAGAGGTTCATACTTAGCTTTAGCCTCTGCTAAAATTACATTGGTGGTTACTTGGTCTCTCTTGGTTTTCATGTCACAAATTGGAGAGCTGAGGAAGGATTTAAAAAGCAGAGAGTTCTGCAAAGCAGGAGGGAGGTGCATTGGCAGAGCAGTGTGAGGGTCTCAATGCAGGACTAGGGGGTGCAGCGGGGCAGAAGTGAGGTGCATTGGCAGAGCAGTGTGTCAGGGTCACTGTAATGGAATAGCAGGAGGTGCTGCAGGGCAGGAGTGAGGTGCATTAGCAGAGCTGTGTGTCAGGGTCACTGTACTGGAATAGCAGGGGGTGCTGCAGGGCAGGAGTGAGGTGCATTGGCAGAGCAGTGTGTCAGGGTCACTGTAACGGAATAGCAGGAGGTGCTGCAGGGCAGCAGTGAGGTGCATTGGCAGAGCTGTGTGGGGGTCTCAGAACTGGAATAGCAGGGGGTGCTGCAGGGCAGGAGTGAGGGTGCATTGGCAGAGCAGTGTGTCAGGGTCACTGTAATGGAATAGCAGGGGGTGCTTCAGGGCAGGAGTGAGGTGCATTGGCAGAGCTTGTGAGGGTCTCAGTACTGGAATAGCAGGGGGTGCTGCAGGGCAGGAGTGAGGTGCATTGGCAGAGCAGTGTGTCAGGGTCACTGTAATGGAATAGCAGGGGTGCTGCATGGCAGGAGTGTGAGGTGGCATTGGCAGAGCAGTGTGTTAGGGTCACTGTAATGGAATAGCAGGGGGTGCTGCAGGGCAGGAGTGAGGTGCATTGGCAGAGCAGTGTGTCAGGGTCACTGTAATGGAATAGCAGTGGGTGCTGCAGGGCAGCAGTGAGGTGCATTGGCAGAGCAGTGTGTCAGGGTCACTGTAATGGAATAGCAGGGGTGCTGCAGGGCAGGAGTGAGCTGCATTGGCAGAGCAGTGTGTCAGGGTCACTGTAATGGAATAGCAGGGGGTGCTGCAGGGCAGGAGTGAGGTGCATTGGCAGAGCTGTGTGAGGGTCTCAGTACTGGAATAGCAGGGGGTGCTGTAGGGCAGGAGTGAGGTGCATTGGCAGAGCAGTGTGTCAGGGTCACTGTAATGGAATAGCAGGGGGTGCTGCAGGGCAGGAGTGAGGTGCATTGGCAGAGCAGTGTGTCAGGGTCACTGTAATGGAATAGCAGGGGGTGAAGCAGGGCAGGAGTGAGGTGCATTGGCAGAGCAGTGTGTGGGGGGTCTCAGTACTGGAATAGCAGGGGGTGCTGCAGGGCAGGAGTGAGGTGCATTGGCAGAGCAGTGTGTTAGGGTCTCAGTACTGGAATAGCAGGGGGTGCTGCAGGGCAGGAGTGAGGTGCATTGGCAGAGCAGTGTGTCAGGGTCACTGTAATGGAATAGCAGGGGGTGCTGCAGGGCAGGAGTGAGGTACATTGGCAGAGCAGTGTGTGGGGGTCTCAGTACTGGAATAGCAGGGGGTGCTGCAGGGCAGGAGTGAGGTGCATTGGCAGAGCAGTGTGTCAGGGTCACTGTAATGGAATAGCAGGGGGTGCTGCAGGGCAGGAGTGAGGTGCATTGGCAGAGCAGTGTGTCAGGGTCACTGTAATGGAATAGCAGGGGGTGCTGCAGGGCAGGAGTGAGCTGCATTGGCAGAGCAGTGTGTCAGGGTCACTGTAATGGAATAGCAGGGGGTGCTGCAGGGCAGGAGTGAGGTTGCATTGGCAGAGCAGTGTGTCAGGGTCACTGTAATGGAATAGCAGGGGGTGCTGCAGGGCAGGAGTGAGGTGCATTGGCAGAGCAGTGTGTCAGGGTCACTGTAATGGAATAGCAGGGGGTGCTGCAGGGCAGGAGTGAGGTGCATTGGCAGAGCAGTGTGTGGGGGTCTCAGTACTGGAATAGCAGGGGGTGCTGCAGGGCAGGAGTGAGGTGCATTGGCAGAGCAGTGTGTCAGGGTCTCAGTACTGGAATAGCAGGGGGTGCTGCAGGGCAGGAGTGAGGTGCATTGGCAGAGCAGTGTGTCAGGGTCACTGTAATGGAATAGCAGGGGGTGCTGCAGGGCAGGAGTGAGGTGCATTGGCAGAGCAGTGTGTGGGGGTCTCAGTACTGGAATAGCAGGGGGTGCTGCAGGGCAGGAGTGAGGTACATTGGCAGAGCAGTGTGTGGGGGTCTCAGTACTGGAATAGCAGGGGGTGCTGCAGGGCAGGAGTGAGGTGCATTGGCAGAGCAGTGTGTCAGGGTCACTGTAATGGAATAGCAGGGGGTGCTGCAGGGCAGGAGTGAGCTGCATTGGCAGAGCAGTGTGTCAGGGTCACTGTAATGGAATAGCAGGGGGTGCTGCAGGGCAGGAGTGAGCTGCATTGGCAGAGCAGTGTGTCAGGGTCACTGTAATGGAATAGCAGGAGGTGCTGCAGGGCAGGAGTGAGGTGCATTGGCAGAGCAGTGTGTCAGGGTCACTGTAATGGAATAGCAGGAGGTGCTGCAGGGCAGGAGTGAGGTGCATTGGCAGAGCAGTGTGTCAGGGTCACTGTAATGGAATAGCAGGGGGTGCTGCAGTGTCAGCATTCTATTGATCCCAGTATATTAAATGTAACTCTGCTCTTTTTGATGACTGAATAATATTAATTTGAGCTACAATCAAGCACATGCATTAACGCCCCTCTCATCCTGGTACCACAGTCTCACGGTTACAGCCTCTGAACGCTAAGAACTGCAGAAGTAGGAGTTTACAATGTGCTGTTTTCTTCTGACCCCCACATCAGTTCCACTTGTTTTGTGGGTCACTGCCAGGTTGTGGCAGTGGAACATGAATCTGTAGGAGCAAGAGTTATTAAATTTCGACAGTCGATGCTGTCCCTGGGATGCGTGCCTCCTGAGGCCCTGACATATTGGCTTGGCAGGCGATGGCTTATTCCATGGCAGCCATACAAATGACAACAGATTCAGTGCAGCGAAGGCGGCCGGGAGCTGGAAGGCTGACAGAAACCGCTGGTGTCAGTCCCTGGCTCAGAGGCAAGAAATACAAACAAATTTATATTTGATGTTAGCGGAGTAGTCATTGTTCAGTAAAACGTGTGTGGTGGTCAACGAGAAACATTGTAGCAAACGTAGCACTTGTGAAAGACGATGGATTAAGGACAGTCTGAGATACAAGGTTACTATGGGATAACATTTCTCACCATGAGACACAGGTTATCCCATAATTACTGTCTAATCTGATCCTGAGTTATAGGAACAAACATTCGGTGGGGAAATATTTGTGGTAAACAGGCCTACAGAGGATTGTTAAGAGATTGCCCCTTGTACAGTATGATCACCATAAACTGGAAGGAGATGAAAGGAGCAGCTAGCTAAGAATAACAAAAATGAGAGAGGCCAGTGGCACCTTATAGCCTAAAAGGGCTTTTAGGTGTTGTGAGGGCAGCTGTAGAGGACAACCTAAAATGTGCAACCTAAAATGTGCAAAAATTGCACCCAAAATATATCATACAATAACAATCAATAAAAAACAAATCAGATGGAAGTGAATACAAAAATACACAAATTCATTTCAATGAAAAAGTGTTCAATATGTAGAAAAGTATGACAAAGCTTTGCTCATATATGATGAATAATTAACATCTATCATTTTGTTCTTTGTGCTTTTTGAAATGGACTGTATAGGGATGTGCATTCATTTTCAATGAAATAGACAATGGCAACAAAATTGTCTATTTCATCTTGTTTCGGGAGTGTCATGAAAGAAAAAAAAGACAAAATTTCAGAAAAATTAGTATTTTGTGTTAGTGCGCACTAATGGAACTTAGTGCGCCCTAACATGTAGTACGTGCACACTAAGTCCCGTTAGAGCGCACTAACTATAGTTTTCCTATTTACTGACATAGTGCGCACTAACGGGACTTAGTGCATGCTAACTGGATGTCTGTCTCCTTAGTTACTTGTTTGTGTCGCCAAGGTTGCAAGATGGTATTTGTGGGGAGATGGCCAGTGCCTGGTAACAAATGTAAACAAACAAGTGATATAATAATACCATTAAGTTCTAGTCAGAATAAGAAAAGCATGTAATGCAAATGCATATTTTAAAATTTGCCAATCCCTTTGTATTTTAGGAAAGGGTCCCTGGCATTATAGGATATGCATACTTCTAATTCCCCTGGTGACTGTCTGTGTGTTTGGGTGAGGGGGCAGTAATTGGTGAGAGGGGAAGTGACTGGGGTGAATGTATGGGGTGACAGGTGGGAGAGAGACTGGTTGGTGAGTGGTGAGAGAAAGGCATCCGTGTGTGGGGGTGACTGGTGATGGGGGAGTGATTGGGGTGACTATATGGGATGATGGGGAGAGAGAGACTGCTTGGTGTGGTGATTGGTGAGAGAGAGGCAGCCTGTTTTGTGTGAGGTGGGACTGGTGAGAGGGAAAGTGACTGGGGTGACTAAATGGGGTGAAGTGGGAGAGAGAGGCAGCCTGGTGTGTGTGTGTGTGGGGGGGGTGACTGGGTTAACTATATGGGGTGACAGGTTACCCTCCACACACACCAGGTTGAATCTCTCTCTCTATAGTCACTATCCCAACTAGTCTCTCTCCCACCTGTCACCCCATATATTCACCCAATTCACTTCCCCTCTCACTAGTCACCGCTCCCCCCCCCTCCCCATCCAAACACAGAGACACACACCAACGGAATTCAAAGTATGCATATTTCAAAATGCCATGTCCCCTTTCCTAAAATACAAAGGGATTCTTTTTCACTCAACGCACAATAAAGCTCTGGAATTTGTTGCCAGAGGATGTGGTTAGTGCAGTTAGTGTAGCTGGGTTCAAAAAAGTTTTGGATAAGTTCTTGGAGGAGAAGTCCATTAATGGCTATTAATCAAGTTTAGTTAGGGAATAGCCACTGCTATTAATTGCATCAGTAGCATGGGATCTTCTTAGTGTTTGGGTAATTGCCAGGTTCTTGTGACTTGGATTGGCCTCTGTTGGAAACAGGATGCTGGGCTTGATGGACCCTTGGTCTGACCCAGCATGGCTATTTCTTATGTTCTTATGATTACATGCTTTTGCTGACTAGAACTTGATGCTATTATTATATCACTTGTAGTTTACACTTGTAACCGGGCACTGGCCATCTCCCCACAAACACCACCTTGCAACCTCGGCAACACAAAAAAGGAACTAAGGAGACAGCCAGTGGGAATGCAAACTATACCGCTAGATAACGAACTCCTTCCCAATTGACATTTTTAACTTATTGGTAACATTTCTGGAAGTAGGGAAACATGAAATAAATACCCCCCAAACCATTTCAAAAATGAAATCTAACAGATAACGACCCAAAACGAGAATGACCTGAAAAAAAAATCAGTGCACATCCCTATACGGTCTATCATCTAGTTATTGGTTGTTACGTTTTCTAACATCTGGGTTATATTTTGTATTCTTCTGATTTCCACCACTTTCCCTGTCTTGGTTTTATTTTGTGTTGGGTGCATCTCATCTTGAAATGTTAATGTACCTAAGACTGTAACGTGATGGCGGGACACAGGAAGACCTGTCCCCTAGAGTCTCTGCTGGGGTTTGCATCACTGCATGGACTTGTGCTTCAACAGGCGCATAATTAATGGATTCCGCATGGCTCAGGTGGGCAAGAGACGTGCACCTGCTTCAAAAATCACTTCCCTGGTATCGACTTGGCAACAACAGCTTCATATCCAACAGCAGAGTCTTAAGCAAGAACCGGGTGAAGCTGCTGCTGGTTTTTAAGTCCCAGGAGCCACGTGGCTGCGTAAAATCTTTTTTTCAGCATCAGCTGATCTGAGTTGATGGTTATAATCCCCCCCTCTCATGCACACATTGAACAAGGAAAAATGTGCTGTGCTGCTTCAGGATTAACTTGTCCTGCGCCTTGCATGATTAGGACAGAGTGTTGCAGGACCGATGGGGACGCAGTTTGATTGATTCACAATATAATGTTACTGATTCTGAATCAAAAACAGGAGGTCTTAAATGGTAGGAAGGGGGTAAAAGGAGAGGTCATCCAGGACAGCCTGAGCCATTCCTGGTTTTACTCCCACTGTACACCACTAAGGTTTTCTCAGCCTGTTTTTGATGGCTTGGGAGCATCTGGTAACTATTGTCTCTGAGGAGAACTGGATGGGGACGGGTTAAGGACAAAATCCATACAGAGAAGAAGGGACATAAAGATTTCAGGAATTGCTCAGAATTGTAGATCTGATCCAGACTCCCACGATGTCTCTGCCAGATGACAGGCAGAATTGTACATTTTCCAGTTAAGTCTTCCTGATTCATCCCTGTAGCAGACCTGTCTGCTGTCTAACCTCATCGCAACAGAGATGCCAGAGCACAGCCCAGTGTGACAGAAGGAAATTTCGGCAGGAAGAGATACCCTGTAATTAGAGGAAGGTGGCTCCCCCTTCTTGCAGGATTGAGCAGTGTGACGTGCAGAGGTAATAATCATTCCCCTATCCACTGTCACATTCCTTCCACCGGCAGCGTGGAAGGCAGCAGAGAAAATTGCAAATCAGGTTAGCACAGTTTTTGAATGCTGGGGCGGGGGAAGGAAAAGACACTAGAAATCAGTTTTCTGGTATAGCAGCTGATTGCACATCTCTCTGTTGCTCACTGCGGCTTTGTACCATCAGAGAAGGGCGGGGATGAGTCTGTTACCCTCGCTGGCTGCCTGCCAGGTGCATGAACTCCAGAGGTGGGTGAGGTTGGCTCTTCATGAAGAAGGCAGGAGTAGTTTGTATAAACCCATCTACTTCCCAGTAGGGAGAGAACACAGAGCTGCAAAAGAACGAGGTCTTCAGTTGCTTCCTCCTTAGGTGCATGCTGCCTGGTGTCCCTTTCTTGGCCTGGCGGTTTCCTTAGTAATGTCCAGTTGACAGAAGAAGGTAGCTTGTTGGGCTTGTGTGAAGACTTTGAGCAGGTCACAGCAGGTGAATATCCCCAGGGGCTTCTTTCTAACATTACATCACTCTTGGAAATGGCCAACCCAAACGAGCGCATCAGCCCGTGTATACCAGTCTCTACCAACTGACAAGCTCATGGTGTCCTGATTTCTGGGGTCTGTCCTTGTCATTCATAATACAAGTCCCAGATTGCAATGGGGTTGGGCTCTTTAAGGAGGTTGAGATTAGATAAATCGATCGAGGCTCCCCTGAGTTGGGGGAATTCTAGTCTGTTCAGACTGAGCAGTAAAGAAGGGGCCCTGACCATCATGGTCTTAACACTTATCAGAACCCTCAGCAACAAGATATTGGAGCTAATGTTTTGTGACAGCCATCCAGGCCTTTTCTAGGTTTGTTATAAAGACAGTGATGTCCCATTGGTTTTCATTTAACCTTTCTACAGTTAGTGATGGATTTGAGGTTTTGCTGCCCCTGGGAACTGTTGGTGATATTATCTTCCCTTCTCTGTACCACGCATGTGTATTTTTAATAATGAGTAATGCGCATACGATCCATTTTTATCCATGTACTATAAAGTTGGTGAGGTACACGGGTACCACTGAAACGAATGAAACAAATGCTCATCCCTAGAAGGAAGTAAGGGAGATTCCAGGATCTACAGGATAGAATCATAGATCAAGGGAGAGTGGATCTGAATTGTGGTGGTGGTGGGGGAGAGGGGGGATTGGAGTGATGAGAAGAGGCATGTGTCCCTATCATGATCTTGTTCTCCTTGCATGACCTCTAAAAGCTCTTACCCAAGTTGGCATAAACACACCTGGTACCAACCCTTCTCTCTTAGACACACAAACATTGTCCCCTCCTGCAGTGATAATTTTATAAATAAAAAAAAGTACTGGGTCAGGTCCCGTGGTGGCTCCACCTTCCACGTTTTCCTAATGGGAAAAAGGAAGCAAGTTCAAAAAGGTTCCAGGTCAGTGACTATTCAGAAATTGACCCCTGCTGTCTCCCCATTCGCCCCTCCTCTATCACACAAATGCATCCCCTCTCTTTCCCAGCCTCTGTGCTTCCCTCATTCAGTCCCTCCTGACTTCCGTGAAATGATCCCCTCGTGCTCTGGCAGTTCCGGGTTCAAGCCCTTCCTCCTGTCCCTGAATGAGAAGACAGGAGGGGCTGGATTAGGGAGACGGTAGCCCTTCGGGCTATGTCTGCTTCAGGCTAACGCCTCCCTCTTCTTTTCTAGCTGCCTGGAAGCAGAGGGCTTTTCTCTGCAGAGTGAGATTCAGTACACATGGAAGGCAGCAAACCTTCAGCCCCCACAGACCTAATGTCCCTGTTGACAAATCTAAGCCTAGCAACACTGTTTATATTAGGTGCCTGTTTTGGCATTCAGTGGATCTTTAAAACTATATTTACAAGAAGTTTGGAAGAAAAGTAATTTAGCAACAATACATGCTGCCACTTAAAAAAAACCCAACAAAAACCCAACCTTTTCTATTTTTCTCCTTCTGATTTATAGTCCTGCATTGACTTGTATCTTCCTGCCAAATATTCTCTCTGGGAACCTCTGCAGCGCAGTCTCAAGGTCTCCCCTGAAAGTCACACAGTGAGCAAATGCTATAGATGGGGTTCCTGCTGCTTCTTTAACTGCTGACAACCACTGAAAATGCAATGGAGGATATGTCAGGCTGGCGATGCTGACCCAATATGCCCTGAGCTACGCACATGGATCAGCACGTACAGTACCTGCAGAAGTTCAAAGCTCCTCCAAAGCTGACAGGGTGAGGCACCTGTGGATCCTCCTCACCACCGTTCCTGTCTGCTCAGCCACTTCAAAGCAATTCAGGTATTTCCTTGTCCCCAGAGTGCTCACATGCAGGCCGATTCAGTAAAGTCCGCGGGAGAGCGGGTGAATGCCAGCTCTCCCGGCGCACGCACAGGCCACTCGCCTGTGCGTGCGATACAGTATTTAAATGAGGCCCAGCGGTAGAAATGGGCAAAAGGAGGCGCTAGGGACACTAGCGCGTCCCTAGCGCCTCCTTTTTGACAGGAGTGGCGGCTGTCAGCAGGTTTGACAGCCGATGCTCAATTTTGCCGGCGTCGGTTCTCGGACCCGCTGACAGCCACGGGCTCGGAAACCGGACGCCGGCAAAATTGAGCGTCTGGTATTCAACCCGACAGCCGCCGGCCGACTTCCAATTTTTTTTTTAACTTTTTTTACTCTTCGGGACCTCTGACTTAATATCACCATGATATTAAGTCGGAGGGTGCACAGAAAAGCTGTTTTTACTGCTTTTCTGTGCACTTTCCCGGTGCTGGAAGAAATTAGCGCCGACCTTTGGGCAGGCGCTAATTTCTGAAAGTAAAATGTGCGGCCTGGCTGCACATTTTACTTTCTGTATCCCGCGCGCATACCTAATAGGGCCATCAGTGTGCATTTGCATGTTGAGGGCGTTATTAGGTTTGGCGGGTTGGATGGGCGTTTTCCGCCCCTTACTGAATAAGGCCTGAATCTAAGTTAAAGCGATGGTAAAAGCCAGAAAGATGCTTGGGTGCATAGGGAGAGGACTGGTCAGCAGAAAAGGGGAGGTGTTGCTGCTCCTGTATAGGTCCCTGGTGAGACCGCACCTTCAAAAGGATAGAAACAGGATGGAGCAGGGGCAGCAGAACGCCTTTGCGTTTGGGGGGAGGGCATGCAAATTGCCTCCAACTCCACCCCCAACCATCATTCCCTTACATACACTGGGTCTGGAAAGGAAGGAGGGTAAGAAATCTGGGTATAGGGAGAGAGCAGATCATAGGGAATTCTGCACACAAAATTGTAAAATTCTGCAAATGTTATATTGGTCAAAATGACACAATTTATATCAATCTTTGAGTAATTAACTGAAAATGTAATACACAAGTTATTACCCAAAGATGCAGTCCAAAATATTTTGAGCAGAATTCCCAAGAAATGAAGTGTAAGAGGGTCTCTTCCAACCTCTCTCCCTACTCCCTTGGCCAGACCCGTTTCACTTTGCCCTCTCAGGATCTAACTCCTCCACTCTCTTATCATTTCTTTCCTCCTGCACCTCAGGAGTAACCCCTCTCCTATAAGCCCCTCACAGAGGCTCCCTGCCCCCCTCACACACACTCCCCCCTCACACAGGCTCCCTCTGTCCTCCTCTCTCTCTCTCTCTCTCACACACACCCACTCACACAGACTCCCTCTCTTTCTTTCTCTCGCAGACACCCTCGCATAGGCTCCCTCTCACTCTCACACACACAGTCCTTCACATGGGCTCCCTCTCACACACACAAACACTCACCCTCACAAAATTACTCTGTCACACACACACACACACACACACAGACTCCCTCTCTTTCTTTCTCGCAGACACCCTCACATAAGCTCCCTCTCGCTCTCACACACACAGTCCTTCACATGGGCTCCCTCTCACACACACAAACACTCACCCTCACAAAATCACTCTGTCACACACACACACACCACAAACCCTCTTGTGCACTGTCATTTTGTACACACACACACATCCTCCTGGCATTCTACTCGCACACATACTCAGGCCATGTCACTCTTATCACCTGCAGGTGGGTCTCCCAGGCCTCTCTCGTGTTCATGCTGTTAATCAAGTTGACTTGGGGAATAACCACTGCTATTACTGGCATCAGTAGCATGGGATCTACTTAATGTTTGGGTACTTGCCAGGTACTTGTAGCCTGGTTTGGCCTCTGTTGGACACAGGATGCTGGGCTTGATGGACCCTTGGTCTGACTCAGTATGGCAATTTCTTATATTCTTATGCTTCTTGGCCATGAGGGGGATGAGCTCTGCTCATGGCGTACCATACCATGCCTCCGACGTCTTCAGCCGTGAGTGGGATGGGCTCTCTCACAGCAATTTGAAAGCCAAGATGGCTGTGTGTCCTCTGAGCATGCTTTCTATACTGCTGTGAATAAGAGGCACATCCCAGTGCTGGACTGTGAAGGCCTGTCTGACTCTCCCAGGAAACTGGACAAATACACTAAGACTCCTGGGAAACCAGGGACCCAGGTTCAAATCCCATCAGCCCTGACACTTTCTGTAATCAGTAGGCTATACCATGACTCTGCTTCTGGAAGCTAAGCATATTATATATATAGAAGATAGGCTGAAAGCTCATTGGACATTGGCAGAGTATAAAATATCCCATTTACCCCTCTCCCCCCTACAAAAGAAATCTGAGCAGCCACTTGTAGTTTACCTTTTATTCACCACCAAACTGACTGCACCCCTTTCATTCACCAGAATTAGAACCCACACGTTAATCACTGCAATTCGATTATCCTTCTTCCCCACATTCACTCTTTCACCAATTCCAAGTCACTAAAAATGTTCCCAGTGCGCCCCCAAGGGCTGTTATCATGTGCATGTGTGCATCATGTCAGGCAGACGCGTGTAGCACGGTGATTCCTCGGAGGGGGCCTGCCTCTCGGCGCTTCTCTCCTCATCTTCCGCTCTGCGTCACAGGAGCCTGTGTCAGTCCTCTCCTCCCTTCCCCTCATGCCAGGAGATTGCTTGTTGTGAAGAGTGGATCGCTGCTTTTTCCTTAAAACTGTGCAGGCAGTCATTGGTGGGTTCTTTCATGGCACAATCACTATGGAGCATTAATACGTCCCCCAAATAATTATGTAATCCAACACATATAGGGACCGCTAAAATGATTCATCAGTCTATACCAACACTTCAAATTACTCTTCAAATTTACAATTGTATCCTTTATTATATTTATTTAACATGTTACATTATAATCACTAAATATATCATTTAAATTACATTAGATACATAATATCTCTTAACATCATACTCAATATTGTATATTCATAAATCCCATTACCCCTTGACCTGTAAATTACTTGTCATAATTTCTAATCTAATAATTCAAATTACCTCTTTATATACACCTCAACCGGACAAGTTCTCAACCACTGTTATTCCAACCCTAACCCCCTAATACCACACAAACACACTCATTCATTCATCCACTTAAAACCCCGTACTCCATAAAAATAATCTAATATCATTGATTTCACTTATTTCATTAATATTTTCATGTATTCATGTATTTATACATTTCATAGATTTATAAGTTGACTCATATTCAGTGCGATTCCTTGTGATCAATGTACTGATGCCCCACTCTTTCTTGGGGCATTGGACATCAATTACGCTGATTGAGGAAGATTGGGGCGTGACAAGAAATGGATGAATGAATGAGTGTGTTTGTGTGGTATTAGGGGGTTAGGGTTGGAATAACAGTGGTTGAGAACTTGTCCGGGTGAGGTGTATATAAAGAGGTAATTTGAATTATTAGATTAGAAATTATGACAAGTCATTTACAGGTCAAGGGGTAATGGGATTTATGAATATACAATATTGAGTATGATGTTAAGAGATATTATGTATCTAATGTAATTTAAATGATATATTTAGTGATTATAATGTAACATGTTAAATAAATATAAGGATACAATTGTAAATTTGAAGAGTAATTTGAAGTGTTGGTATAGACTGATGAATCATTTTAGCGGTCCCTATATGTGTTGGGTTCTTTCATGGCCATTAAATGGAGAACATCCGTGCAGGAGCCCAATTCACACCCGGCTTTCTGACAGCCAGCATTGCAAAGAGCCAGTTCTTTTTGATTCATTTGGAGTGTGTGTAGGCTTTTGTGTAAATTACGATTTTTCTACAAAACTATGTACTCGCTACATTCATAAAGGCACCTGAACCATGGCTCTAACAAAAAGCCTTCCAGAAAGTTTGCTGTTGGTATCAGATGATTATTCTACTAAATTTCTCTCACTTTCAATGTGTCTGTCCCTAAGTTTGATTGCAATCTGGCTTGAGGCCATTTTTTGGTAAAAAGCAGACAATAAATAGATAAATAAACAGCCAGAAGTACAGCAGTTAGAAGCGGGGCTTGTCTCATAAATCAATTCATTGCTCTTTGTGTTCATTTTGCAACCATTAAAGCAAACACAGGAGAGAAGGGGGGCAGTTCCCCCTGCTTTCCCGAGATGTCGGATTTGCTGTGGTTTGCGACCCCGCTGGGTATGTGAGAGAAGAAGGATGAGACCATTGCTGCATTGAAAGGTTTGGCAGTGGAGCACAGTTGTTATGAAACCTGAGCAACCTCCCATCTCCACCACCACTCACTATTACTCCGAGCAAGTTTTGAACATGAGCTCTTCTGGATAGGGACTCTGCAACTATGTGACTTACCTATCAGAAAGAATCATGATAAGGCCCGGGCCAGTGAGGAGCAGGAAAGGTGCTGTAGGGCCTTGTCAGGTACTAGAGGGCCCCACAGCCCCTCAGCACAGGGCTCCAGGCTCCCTTGGAAAGAGTCTGCAGATATTCCGTTTTCCTTCAGAGACAGGTAAACGATTACTTTGCAATCATCCAGAACCAAGTGAGGATCTATTTACATTAATTGCACTATTAAAATTAATTGTGCACGCACATTGGGAATGCACTTTCCAGGAACACAGTGATGGCATTTTAAACACATTCCCACGTGTATACTGGCTTTTTATAGATAATTTAAAATACCAACACATTTCTGAGTGCCTTTTGCTGCCTTTATGCAGAAGCAAGAAAGTGGCTTTTATGAAGCGTCAGGAGCGGTGGTGGCCACTGGCTGACAGATCTTTGACAGGCAGCTCTTTGCTACAGGGCTCAGATGTTCTCTCATCTGTCCAGCTTTCTATCTGGGCAAGGGGCAACTCTGCCTAAATTCATGCTGTAAAGGAAATGCCAATAGTCTGGCAGCTTTCTTTTTTTGCTGTGGACTGGATCATGTTGCTTTACCAATTCCTGGTTCAGATCACTGTTTCTTTTCTGGGAGGGATCCTAGGGGTCCAGCTTGGATGGTGCTCTCTGAGAGGAGTTCTCACAGGTCATCTGTTAGGGCTGCCAGCTGAGCTCCTATGGCAAGCATGGAGCTGCAGTGCTGCTTTTATACTTCTGTGCATGCAATGTGGGCATGGGTGAGCCTGCTGAAATAGACCTGGGAGAGGAGGGTGATTGGGGGTTATGGTAACAGCTTCCCCAGTGCCAACTTTTCACATCCTCCTTCCATTGCTGGGACATGGTGCATGGCTAAACTGCCTGCCCAGCATATTTTCTCTCTGCTTTCTCTTTGTGCTGCATCTTACAAACACTGGTCTATGGGTTTGATGAAATCTTAGCTGCTTCCACACCTCTGCATGCAAGTATTGCCTTCCATCTGACTCTGTCTTTTCCTGCATTTCTCTCCACCCACCAGCAATAAATGCAGATGCATGTTTCCATGACTTTCTCTCGTGCACTAACAATTGCTGTTTAGATCATTTTCCCCCACAATCCTGATTTCATTACATTAAAAATGAGATCAGTAGAAAAGCAGGTGGTATGTTGTTGCAGAGCAGTTTAAGACCTCTAACCTGGGGCTGGGAAATAGAAGACAGACATTACTACAGTAGGTGCCAGAAGCGATGTCATAAGGCACCGAGGATGTTGCTTGGGCATGATGGACAAGAAATAGAATGGTTTGGGATGGAACAATATGCAGAGCTGCAGTCAAATAATTACAGAGAGAAAGTATGTTACAGTAATTCTCCTCTAATGGGTGCAGAATACAATGAACTCCCTGTACACTTAAATAAGCCCTCCATATAAATGCTATTCATTTCATTATACTCTGCACTGTGACAATGAATACCAAATTAAGTCATAATCAGGAGACACTTAACAGAGTGCTCTTACTGTAGAATATGGATTGTGTTTTTCAAATATGCTTGGAATTGTTTATTCCATTACAAAAAAGCTAACGAGGTGATCCACAGTCCAGAGTGCAGCTACCAGGTCTGCAGTGCCGATCTAGAGACTACAGCTGACCAGCTGTGCCTAATGGGATTTCTGACAGTTAGATGCCCAGAAAAGACCCTGGCAATGCCAGGGCAGGCAATCTGAAGTCCAGGGCAGGATCACCAGGCCCCAGGAATAGATTCAAAGGCTGCAGCTGGATTAGAATACTGAGCTAAAAATGAGGAAATAGGAGTTGAGCTACCTTGTTTAGTTTTGAGAAGTTTTACAGTACAGCACGTCAGGTGCCATGGCTCATGGTGTGCTAATTCAATGTCTGTTGCCATGTGCACAATAAAGTTAGGCAGATTGTACCTTTGTATCAAGGTCATGCTCTTTGCAGATCCGTATCTGCCTGTATCCATTATTTATAGAATCTGCCTTTGGCCTGCCATTAGGAAATGGATCCCCTGAGATCATCACTTGGCTGCAAGAGCACCAATAGTACTTTTAATTCAATGGACAATCTAAAAGTCTAAAAAAGATTTTAAAATTTGACATTTATATAGTAAGAGGACAGCAGGATCAGTGCAAAGTATGATTCTTGCTATCATTTTTGTGAGTTTAGCTGCAAAGCCCAGGATAAGCATCCTAGCTGCTTTTTTTTCCTAGCAGCCCCTTCCTCACATCCACTCACCTACCTGTCCACCTGTTGATATTTAAATTTCACTAGAAATTCCTTAAGAATTTGCAGCCTGCATTCTTCTCAGCCATTTTACATCCAAGCCTGAGATAGATTTTTTTTTAAAAAGATGATGGAATTATGAATGAATGGACAGTAGCCAGAACTGAAACCTTCATGATTGGTTTTACTGCCCACAAGTTTGAAACCTGTGCTAATTCAATCTCTTAGGCAAATTTCTTTTTTTTTTTTAACATTTTATTTTAAAACAACCAGCACCACAGTCAATATACATAGAAGGAGCCATCAATTACAATACTAAAGTGCCGAACACACAAAGATAATAAAAAGTCAAAGATAAGAATCCAAGAAATAGTTTGCTGTAAATACACTTTTTGGCTATAAAAACATTTATCAGCCAAATAGCTAAGTGATTTTTCCAGGGGAAGAAATGCTAGGTCATTCTGCAGCAGATTTTCTATTTGCAGAGTCCTGAATCCTGATCACACGGCACTAAGTGATTCATGAGGCCACAACTGTGCGAAATAACATGGTAGCCTGTGCCTGCTGCGTCGGAATAAAAAGGGCTTAAAATGACACCAGAAACCCTATTAAGGACTGCCTCACAAATAATCCTATTTTATGAGAAATAGAAGGATTTCAGAAGTCATGCCTCCATTTTATTTTTCCTCTAAGGGAAAATGTTGAGTCGTGCACGTTAGCAGGGCCCAGTGTTGTCTCCTGTTGCTTAAGTCCAGGCTCTGCTGCCTATAAGCTGAAATCCACAGAGAAATGAGAGGGGAATGAAAATTGGATAATGAAGCATTTTTACCACAGTGGGGCATACTAAGCACAGCTGTGAAGCAATTAAGTCATCTTTGAAGATGCCAGAATAGGCTGGCATGTCACTTACATCTGGCAAAGGTTGCATTCTTGGTGCTCTAATGGAAACCTCTTTGATTATGTGAAGCACTAAACTGATTAATATAGTGGATCCACCTTACAAAAACACTCAGTTATAAAAAAAAGGAAGGGTTATATTCCTAAATTGCATTCAGCATTTCCTATTACAGAGAAATGTGGCCGCGGCAGAAGCCAAGCCATGCTTCCGTGTTATAACGTGGCCATTCTGAGAGAGAAGGTGCTTCCTGCTGACCTCCTTCCTGCCTGGGATCCATGATGGCTGAATACTACTTAGATAAAATGAGTAGAAACTGGAGAACATCTTCATGGACTGATGTCTTAATTGTTGGCCTCCTTGACCACTAATGATAACTCTAAGTCCAGCCGTTCTCTTCAGATGTTCTAAGTAAGATGACCTTCATAAATCTGCGGAGAGAAGGCCATGTGATGTGGCATTTCTGTGAAATATCAATTAGGTGACCTATGTGAATATCTTTTGAATTATTCTGTGAACCAAAGAGGCAAGCAAAAGTTAATTAAATTACACTTTGTCTAACAAAAAGGGGAAAGGCTTTGGACTACGTAATGGTGCCTAACCTTCTGCAGTGCACACGGAGTCAGTTGCATGACTGGAATCACAAGCCCCGTAGATGCAGGTAGTACTGGCAAGAACAGAGAGTGCAGTAACGTGTGAGGGAGGAGGAGCAAAGGGCATGGAACTGTGCATCCAGGACAAGACAAATGTCTCTTGTATAGTAAGATTTTAATAAGAGGAGCAGCAGAGATCTGCTTTGGGAAGGTTCTGTTGTAAACAGACGCCATTATTAAGAAAGTGTGGGACTGATACAGAAACGTGTGTGTGCTCTTTTTCCTTAAACAGGGACCAGGGTACTAACGTCTTATGAGGAAAGGCTAAAGAGATTAGGGCTTTTCATTTTAGAGGAGAGATATGATAGAGGTCTATAAGATCATGAGTGGAGTGGAATGGGTAAATGCAAATCTGTTTTACAGTTTCAAAAAATAAAAAGACCAAGTAGCACATATAAAGCAAATCTGAGAAAATATTTGTTTTATTCAGTGCACAATTAAGCTCTGGAATTCATTGCCAGAGGACGCAGTAAAGGTGGTTAACATTGCTGGGTTTAAAAAAGGTTTGGACAAGTTCCTGGAGGAAAAGTCCATAAATGTTATTAATCAGGTAGACGAGGAAATCACTGCTTATCCCTGAGCTAAGCAGCTTGGGATCCTGCCAGGTACTTGCGACTTGGATTGGTCACTGTTGGAAACAGGATGCTGGGCTCGATGGACCCTCAGTCTGACCCAATATGGCATGTTCTGATGTTCTCTCATTTTGTGTCTTTGGGGAGAATAGTACATAGGGCCATAATCATATAATAACCCTTTTCTGGTTGCCGCATCTCAAAAAAGATATAGTTGCGATGGAGAAGGTACAGAGAAGGGCAACCAAAATGATAAAGGGGATGGAACAGCTCCCCTATGAGGAAAGGCTGAAGAGGTTAGGGCTGTTCAGCTTGGAGAAGAGACGGCTGAAGGGGGATATGATAGAGGTCTTTAAGATCATGAGAGGTCTAGAACAGGTAGATGTGACTCGGTTATTTACACTTTCGAATAATAGAAGGACTAGGGGGCATTCCATGAAGTTAGCAAGTAACACATTTAAGACTAATCAGAGAAAATTCTTTTTCACTCAACGCACAATAAAGCTCTGGAATTTGTGGCCAGAGGATGTGGTTAGCGCAGTTAGTGTAGCTGGGTTCAAAAAAGGTTTGGATAAGTTCTTGGAGGAGAAGTCCATTAATGGCTATTAATCAATTATACTTAGGGAATAGCCACTGCTATTAATTGCATCAGTAGCATGGGTTCTTCTTAGTGTTTGGGTAATTGCCAGGTTCTTGTGGCCTGGTTTTTGGCCTCTGTTGGAAACAGGATGCTGGGCTTGATGGACCCTTGGTCTGTCCCAGCATGGCAATTTCTTATGTTCTTATGATATAATACTAGAACATAGTGCAGAAGCATTTAAACCGTTTCCAGCCTGGACTAGACCCATACATGAGTACAGGTGTGTACAATTACCTGCTGTGCTGGTCAGAAAACCAGAAGAAATTTCTTTGCACTGATTAGAATGTATTAGTGAAATACCACTACAATCTAATTTTTATGGTCCTTGATTAGTTGGTACAAATTTGACAGGTATTTTTAGCATCAGGAATCATGGGGAGGAAGTTCAAGGCTAATAGGCTGAGAAGCTATAACTCCTACAGAGAACTGGTCAAACTCATTTTCTTCATGTCAACACTGCAAGTCTGTGCACTGACCAGCAGCTGCTGTTAAATGGGGTTACTGACACCTTGTGCTCGGCGGAGCGGGAGCATCCTTCTATTGCAGATGTTTGAGCTGGCATTGCCTCCTGCTCTGAAGATCACCCTTGGGCAGCCTGCCCGAATGTTACAGCTGGCCATCCAATACTGATTTTTGGAGTCTTAGTGTAACTACCACCTCATTACCCCTCCCTGTTAGCTGTACTCATTTAGTTATTTACATGTTGTATTATAGACTATTTCTCATTAAACTATGTAATCCTCGTTTATGTCTGTTCAAAGCAAAATAGTGTGAGAAATGGAGTTCTTAATTGCATTGGATTTAAACATTTGCATCTCTTAAGGAAGAAAAGAGGAAAGAAACTTCTGTGACCAAACCTTATACTTGGATTAACTAATTCTAAATGCAAAATACTCAGGCCAGTTGCAACATATTCAGCATAGAGAGGCTATGTAATTTTAATGGGTGCCACAATACAGTGGCTACTGAGTTTCCCACTCGACCTGTCTGAGGCTAAAAAGTGCAAAGCAAAATCTGAGAAACCTAGAAATATTTTCAGGTTTCATGGAATTTGGTGAACTTTGTTTATTTAGGAAAAGGCAAAAGAATCTGAAATGGATCTGAGAAATCCACTGTGGATTTTATCAGAGTCATTCTCGGATTCCTTTCAGACTTCACCCAGATCCATGGAGGTTCCCCATCAAGGCTGCAGGCACCTGATTCAGCCTGGACACTCAATAGTTTGCGTCTGGCTCCTCAGGACCCTGGACAGCTCTAGCTTCCTCTGGCACTCTCCTTAAGCTTCAATTGAGCTATGCTGCCGTTGATAACTTTGGCATGCATCCATAGTTATTTCTTCAGGCGTTTGCTTGGCAGAGGTATTATCTGGTACATTTTGTTTACATATATCCTACAGTTTCTAACCGGGACAAATATTTGAAGATGTTGTCGTATCCCGGACAATCAGAAAGAATGCACAATAGCAATACAAGTTAATCAAATTTCTGGAGGGAATATTTCCATAGTACATTGCGGGGATGTTGATATAAATGAATGTTTTGCCACATGCTGCAAATATTAGAGTGAATCATGACTCTATGGTGTCTTGTAACGTCTTGCTGGATATGCAGAAAAGGCGAGTCTGCTTCTGGCAAATGCTCTTGGTGTGTACCTTACAGGTGAAGAGGGAGCTGAGCCGAGGGTTACGTGAAGGGCAGACATCTCACTCAGATTGGCTTTGACAGGACTTTTCACTGGTTGAACACAGGATTATAATCTATGCCAGAGAAGCAGTGTATGCATCACTGTGTGTTGGAAAGCCCTTTGATGAATGCCAGTCTAAAGCTCTTTCAGTGTAGGCTCCTTATTAAACCAGGCTTACTATTTCACTCACTCATAAAGTAAATCAAAAAAGGTTAAACTAATGTAGGTGAGACCTAGCCAGGTTTCTTGCTTCCATAGCTACTTCCTCTTCCTTCTACCCTGTGTAAGCTTCATTTCTAATCAGGAAGCCCCTGTGATGGGAGGAAGAGAGAGCTCTTCTGCGCAGGAGGGCTCTGCTGTCTGCTAGGGCAGGTGGTTGCTTTCCACGGCTTGGGCTCCCCTCTCGCTGTGATGGGGGTGCTCTGGATGTGTATCCCCTGAGAACCACTGACCCAATCCCCAGAACCATCACAACCATTTTTTCCCTTACAATTAGGCCCAGGAGCTGTATATATCTAAGAACTTATTCTATTTAAATGGTATATGCAATAATCTACAATATGAAGGCAAATATCTGACATACTGCTCCACTGATTAAATAAATTTATCATTTATTTGTCATTTATTAGTCATAGATGGTAATTTAGAATTTTATGGTGCTTTCGTTATACCTGCGGGCTTGCAAGACATTTGAAAAGCCTCTGGCAGGCTGGAGTCCTGGGGATGCTTTACTACTCGTACTTTGCAGGTGTGGAATGTGTAGAGATTTTAAAATGAAATCTCTGTGCATATTTTAGCTGTCCTCCCCAGGTCCAGCATATCCATTAGGTGAACTACATGGTTGCCTAGAGTGCCAACCCTTTGAGGCACTAAAATCTCCAGCACAAGCTCTCCTGGCCCAGTGGCTGAAGAAGCAGGGGTGAAAGGCCCAGGCAGCAGGGCCAAGGGTGGAGCTCATCCTGCCCCTGGCTGACAAAGCAGGATATAAAGACCCAGATAGGGAGACTGTGGATGTAGCCCATCCCCATCCATGCCCAAAAAAACAGAGGAGAGAGGCCCAGGAGAGCCACAAGCAGAGCCCATGTTGCCTGTGGCTGAAGACGCAGAGGAGAGAAGCCTGAGAGCAAGAAAGAGTGTGTATTTGTGTGTGAGTAAGAATTGGAAAGGGGGTGTGTGTGTAAGAGAGATGGAGCCTGAATGTGTGAGTGAGTGTTTGTGTGTGTGAGAGAGGGAACCTGTAAATAGTAAGAGTATGTGTGTGAGAGGGAGCCTAAGGGAGGGAGTGAGGGTTTGTGTGACAGAGCGAGCATGTGTACATGAGAGAAGGAACTTATATGTGTTTGTGTAAGAGTGAGTCATCCTGAATGTGTGAGCATGAGGGTTTATGTGTGAGTGAGTGAGGGTGTGTGTGTGTGTATGAGAGAAAGAGGGCATCTGTGAGTAAGTGAGATTGAGTATGAAAGAGAGGGAGCTTGTAGGAGTGAGTGAGGGTATGTGTGTGAGAGAGAGAGGGAGCCTGTGTGAGGGTATGTTTGTGAGTGAGAAAAAAACCCCATGTGTGTGTGTGTGTGAATGTGAGAGAGGGGGGTATGTGTATGTGAGAGTGAGAGTGAGAGACTGTATGTATGGGAGAGCCTGTGAGTGTGTGGAGAGAATATGTGTGTATGTGAGAGAGAGAAAGAGTTTGTGCACAACAACTCACTCCCTCTCCACCTCACCAGTTAATCCATGATAATCATGTTCCCAGGTATGGAGAGCTGGTAGATTTATATCCTTTTTATTTTTAATGACTGGTGTTGTTTGATGTGTCTACTGTTTTAAATATGATTTTTTAATTATTTGATGTTATTCTATTTGTCAGCTATTTTGAAATATTCCTTGGTTTTACTTGATTTTGTTGTTTGACTTTATTGTTTGATATTTTATGAGGAATGGCAATGTTTCTCTTTTTCCATTGTTGCGCTACATACAGAGTCTGGCTTGTTGTAGTTTCCAGTTTTTGCCGCAGATTGTTTTTACTTTATGGTCTCGTCATTCTGTATTTGTTGAGGATCTGTCTGTGTTCTGCATGTGTGACTGAGGTGAGGTATCTGTGAGCGTGTAGTTTCTGTGTAGGGTTCTATAGCAGCCTGGTTTGTTCTATTTTCTTAATAAGAGGTGTACTGGTGTTATAGAGCCTGGTGTAGAGTTGGATTAAGGCGACATGTGCCCATAGGTATTGGGAGAGGGGTATTGTCCTCCCCTTCTTCCCTGTAGGGGATTGGGGTGGGGAGAATCCCATCTGCTAAAATCCCCATTCCCCTCCTTCCTCACCTCTGTTTTGGGGCTTGAAGAAGTAAAAATAGCGTGTGGCCTACATTGCCTCTGCCTAAATCTGGGCCTGGCCTGATGTACTATTTACAGCGTTGCCTTTTCATAGCTAGGATTCTTACTGTTTGAGAGCTGGCAGTTAGTGCTGTTTTGGCATGGGAGATTTACTCTATGTTAATAGTAATTCTGTTTACTCATGGCTTTCTGAGTGCACAACCCAAACCCAACATGTGTTTCATTAGGTCTAAGACTATATGGGTTCAAAGTGTCTTTTTATCCTTTTAACAGGGTTTTCAGATCGGCATACAGTGGTGCAAGCAAATATAACATTCCTATTGTAAGTGATATTTTTAACTCTGAAAATTGTACTTTGAATGTTCTTTTTCATTAACAATCTGCTATTATAAGTGCATAATTGTTAATTGTGTATGGGGTAGGCTGGAGGGGGGGTGCAAGTGGCCAGAGTGAAGGTTCGCCTAGGGCACCTAATGCCCTCGCACTGGCCCTGCTCCCAGCCTGCCCCTATCCTGCACACTTTCCTGTAGGGGAGTGGAGTGGGCAAGCCCTTTCAACATTGCTCGCAAAATGTCTGTGCATCAATCAGTCAAATTGAGATGTATAGCAGAGACATTTTCATTTAAAATCACTGTCAGCAAAAGCATGTACCGTTTTTTGGTTTTTTTTTTTAAAGGCATTTCATTTTTGCATCAGTTAATATGTTAAGAAAACAGGTTTGTGAAATAGAGGATGAACGAGATGCATCCAGCTGCCATGGCAACTAGACTCTCTCATAAGTGCCTAAAAGTAATTATGAAATAAGGAACATCATTTGGCCAAACAGATGGCTGGAAAATTGAAATCCATTTCCGAGACACTTTTGTTTTTTTAAGAGGAAAGGCTGCATGATGTCCTCATGCGACCACATGGTCCACTGCGCTAATGTGGTAGTGCAGCTTCACTCCGTTTACCTACGGTGCAGGCCAGCAGCACATAGGGATCGCCAAAGCTAGGGGGATTCAGTCCGGACATCGTATCACATGGCAGCCCTTGCACCAACACCCACTGGGACGGCAGCAAAGTCGCATAACGTAATAAGTTGGGAGCTCTAGGAATGCAGAACCCCATTTGTGGACCGGTTTTAGAAGACCCACGCTACGCTGGCCCTGCTTCTGCAGTTTCTGTCTCATTGCATTCTGGGACTGGTGGTTCTCATTCTCTTGGGCATAGCAGGACTCACTCACTACAGGTCACCATTATGAAGTGGGGGTGCGTGGTGGCACTTAGCTGGTAACCTTGTCACGTGTCTAGAATTGTGGATCCTACTTAACTCTTCATGTCATGTCTACGCTATTGACTATTGTATAAGTGACACACGCATCTAAGCGAGGTCTGACCTGGAATAACTCAGTGTTCTTAAGGCAGGGCTAAGTGATTTTTCAAATGTGTATTAATTTATGATCTAAGAGCAGCAATCTAGAAGTGTTAAGCACCTCCAGCAATCAGGGTGCATCAGTCATCCTTCAGTAACTAGCTAGGATTACCAGCAGAAGCTTTTTTATTTTCATGCCTTGTCAAGGACCAGCCCTATTCATAACTCGAGATACGGAGATAGTATAACCCCCGCATTAACTGCAGGACAAGAATCAACCTGATTGATTTCAGCAGGAAGGGGTCAGGAACATGCAAAAAAATGTGTATGTTTTGCTCTATGTGATTTTATTGTACTAATGTTTTAGTATGTGCTCCCCTCTGAACGCTAAGTGTAAGGAAGTTGTGCAGTACAAGATTTTAATAAATAGCTCAGCGTTTTCTGAGTTATGCTGTACTTGTCTGACATTTTCCATTTAAATTTATACATTTATAACTGAACAAATAATTGCTTCAAAATTACCTGGGGAAGTAGAAAGATTATAAAGCTTCAGTAAAAGTTTAATAGGTTGTCAGGTATTTATTAGGTAACTTTATTCCTAAAGGAAGAGGCTAAAGGTTAGGCTATGTAAGAGGAAAACCAACTGACCAGAAAGACAAATGTCAAATATAAAAAAAAATTTAAAAAAGAGCGTAACTCATCTAGAGAGACAGCCTGGCATTAAGAGAAATGAACTCTTTCGTCACAAGTGCCCAGATTGGCAGACATTGGCTCTCAACAGTAACCTAACGTTTTAGCTGTTGAAATGTGTCTGTAATGTTTTCTTAGGCGATGTCGCCTCATCGAGTTGCGGGATTCTCCAGTGGCGCTGCCGGTTCTGGACTAGGACAGCGCCATTTATGTAAAGAGAGCAGCTTGAGAGAAACTCCGGTGCATGGCGGTGATCAGGTACAGGGAAATATGATGGGATGATCGTCTGGGTACCATTATCCGCGCCGCGGTTCACACTCACTCCCCAGCGCTAGTAATGGATGCAGCTCCTTTCCCAAGTACCAAGTTGCGCATCAGCATTGCCTCCATCGCAGATGTTAAAGTGAATCCTGCCATAAAGGCCGCAGGAGGCTGTACTGCCCCATCAGTATTTCACTGTTTTGGGGGGAGCGTCTCTCATGCTATGGTGCTCTTGAAGCCATTCTCCTGCTCATACGTTTTACTTACCAGCAGCTTGATTTTGCCTTCCCTGGTTTTTTAATCCAAGTGGAGAAACGTAGGCAGCCATTGCTCATTGTGATTAATTAAACGTTCTCCAAAGGGCTCTGCCAATAGCTGGGGACGTAATTGTGAGGGGAGATTGCTTAAGAGCTTCCAGGCTTTATCCATTCAACCGGTAATGGAAACCCTGAAATGTAAAACAGAAAGGGCCTCACTGATGGCAGGAGCCGAGTGAGTCAGCAGCAGATTCAGATCTGAGTGATGCTGGCTTCTCACCCGCTTGTGGCTTACTGAGTGCTTGGGTGATACTTCTAAAGCAGGGGTTTCTTCTCATTCGTTCCCGGGGGGGGGAAGACATGTTGTACCTCAACCAACCTCCCCCACTTTGTGCGAGGTCCTGAATCCTCAGAAGAAATGTTTGCCCAGAGATGGGAGTTGTGAGGAGCGAGGGCCTGGCTGGAGTGGCGGGGATCCCCTCGCAGTGCCGGAGTAATACTGGCACCGCGAGGGGGTCCCCCGCCACTCCAGCGAGGGCCTGGCTGGAGTGGCGGGGGACCCCCTCGCGCCCTAGGCAGACAAATGTAACACCTCCCCAAAACCCACCCTGAGTTGAAAGTGCCCCTCTTACAGTGGGAGATATATAGAGTGTCAGATTGTCTCTCACTCTCCCCTCCCCCCCCCCCCCCCCCGGTGTTCAGGATCCCTCTGGCCCAAAATGTTCAGACTTGCGCCTCATCAGGAGCAGTAGAAAAGTTGCGCGGGCCACATGGTGAGCGTTGCCACAGTCAGCCTTAGCCCCGCCCCTTTCCCACCTGCTTATTCGTGACGCGCGCACGGGTATGTATGCAAGTACTTCCCAGCTTCCTAACATTCGCCTTGCTCGTGTGGCCTACATTATGCACGTATGGGGCTGTTTTTGCATGAGCCACGCTTTCAAAATCTAACTGTATGGTGCATACATTTTCAAGAGACATTCTGCACAATTTTTAGCAGGGACATGTTCAAAGCAGAATTTTTTCATTCAAGTCCGCTTTCAAAATGAGTGTGACTGATGCGCAGTGTTACAAAATGACCCCTTAAGCAGCTAAACTATATTATAGAAGAGAGATATTTTACACAAATACAGTGGGGTTTATTTTACTATTTTTTCCTTAAAGTAAATGAGATCTGAAAATAGTGGGTCTGACCTTTGGGCCTTCTGGCCCCGAAACAGGTTGGCTCTTGAGGAAAACCACAAAGAATGTGTAGGAAAGTTGCCTGCATCCCTAGATTCGCTTCTCTTATTTCTGGTTACCCTGAAAACTGCCTGAGGAGGAGGAGAAGAGTCCAGGAGCAGCAGGGCAGAATGCTCCTGACAGACCCTGCACTCGCTTGCAGCTTTGTGGAACTGAGCTCAGAATATATTGCCAATAATGCCATAGCTCTTACATTCTTCAGTATTATCTGATGTACAAAAGGAAAAGGTAATTATATTCCTAAATGCTCTGAAGTGCTGAATAACATTGAACACTTGTCTGTCTGGAACTTAGTGGGTGAATCCAAATTTAGAGATTTGCCCTTGTTGGAAGAAACTGCTGCTTAATCTTTATTACCTGGCACCAACAAAGAGTAATATTATTTTATTCCATTTTTTATTTGAAGTAAAGAAATCTGTTAAAGGGGACTGTCCAATAATGAACAGAATAATTTGCATCGGAGAGGAGATTAACTTTATTTTGCAGGGGCTTCTGTCTCTGAGTCTTCAGACATTTTTCCACCCCATTACCCTAGTGTAACCACTAGTAGCATCACTGAGACCCAGCAGTGTGCATGCAGAACTGGACAACCTTATCTTTATTGGTCATTGGATGACTGATTACAGGAACTGGAATGTACACGATGGGAATTGTCTAATGAAGGACAACAATGATCTTAAGATTGACGTGCATTGGGATGAGTGTTACTGCAGATCCCTAGGACAAGGTCATCACTCGGCATGGAATTACACTAGGTAAAGATGGAAACGCCAGCCTCCCTAATAAGCATATTTATCTATTCAGTGCAATCAATGGTTCAACAAACCAAAAAGATGACTCTGTGTCAAAGGAGATGCATTATAAATGAGACTGCCCCTCAGGCATTCCCATAGCAATGCCTGGATCGTGGAAACTCAGCAACTGATACGCAGTTGGAAAGATGCATATATATTAATGCTAAAAAAAAAACCATGCAGAGGTCAATATTCAAAACTAAATATTTAAATTGATAATTTGGAGTTTGATGGATAACTTGCAAGTTATCCATCTAAATGGCTTTGAATATTGACCTTAGAGGGTTTTGCATTTGGGTTACATAAATCCAAGGGAGAAGTACAGAGTAGGGGGTAAAGCACAAAACAAGAGTGGGATCTGGGGGTGATCATATCTGATGATCTCAAAGTGGTCAAACAGGTAGATAAGGCTTCAGCAAAAGCCAGTAAGATGCTTGAGTGCATAGGGAGAAGAATTGTCAGCAGGATAAAGGTGCCATTGCCTCTCTATAAGAACATGGTGTAAAGTTCTGGAGACTGCACCTTCAGATGGCTATAGACTAAAAAGAATTGGTCCAGAGCTTTTCATCATATAGCTTATGGGAGCTAGGATAGATACATTTGAATACCTCCAAGAAATAAATGCACAGGAGGCAAGCCTCTTTCAACAGAAAGTTGAAAGTTGTGAGTGCCAAGGTAGTGGCCTGGATAGCAAACTGGTTGAAGGACAGAAGACAATGTGTGATGGTCAGTGGAACTTACTCTAAAGAGAGAGCGGTGATGAGCGGAGTGCCACAAGGGTCAGTGTTGGGACCAATCATGTTCAAGATCTTTGTGAGCAACATTATTCTACCAGTTCCATGTAATTCTCTTACCTTGTTACAATAGTTCCTTGTGAACCGATGTGATGTGCAAACGAATGTCGGTATATAAAAAACTATAAATAAATAAATAAATAGCGGATGAGATAGAAGGTAAGGTGTTATGAGCGCAGCCTTCCAGAGCCTGTTACAAACCGAGGGCTTGGAGGCCTTCGGCTACTGTTACGAGCGCGGAGGCGCGGTCATTTCTGAAATGGGTGTTGTGAGCCCTTGGACCACGGCATGACTCAGGGAGGAGCCCCAAGACACACCGCGGGAGGTGAGCTGCTGCGAGCATAGGTAACGAGGAGCAGGATAAGGCTGAAGTGAAGACAAGGAGATGGAGGTCTGACCCTCTACCGGACCTGCACGCCCCAGGATGACCAACGCAATGTTGATCAATGAACAGTCTGACCATTCCAAGCCCTTTTTGACCTGCCGCTGGGTATCAGCAAAAGGCGGCAGGCTGGACAGAGGACGAGGGCAGACGGAGTCCTTAGAACACAGAAGACTTTGGACGAAGACTCAGGCGAGGACACTGTAGACGTAGGCAAAGGATCAAGGCACTGGGTCGAGACGGTGATGCAGCGCGCCCTACACAGTCCACGCGCGGGACTGGTCGCGCACCACGCTGGGCTCGAAGCAGACTCTAGGAGCGATACTGGAAGCAGATGCTGGAACATGGCAAAGATTCTGAAGAAGCCTGCACCAGGGCACGCCCTACACAGTCCACCCGTGGGACTGGTCGTGGACCACGCTGGAGCAGAGCAGATTCGAACAGAGTCTTGACATGGACGGACACAAATGCAAGGGAGCTCCGAAGACCAGGACAAGATACAAGCTCAGGATTCAGGATTTTCAAAGATTCAAAGACAACTCAGGATTCAAGACTTAGGACTGAAGCAGAAGTCTTCCGGAGGCTTGCACTGTGGAGATGAAGATGGCCTTTGTACCATGAGGCGCCCTACACAGCCCGCCCGTGGGCTGGTCACAGACCATGACAATGGCATGCCAGGAAAGTGGACATCAAGGAACCAAGGCATGGAGGCAGAAGCGAAGACAAAGGCGTCAGGAAGGACATCAGGAGGTACAAGTGAAGGACATCAGGAACACGAAGACATCTGAAGACATCTGGAGGCATGGATGAAGGACATCAGGAACATGAAGACGAAGCCGTCAAAGCAGGAGAAGACCACGGAGGACCTGGACCGGAGAGAAGACAAAGACAACTGTGGAACTCTATCAGAAGGCCAGGAGTGACTGAAGAGGAGGCCTTTAAATAGGGCTGAAGCAGGAAGCTGTCATCAGGTGGGGCCCGGGGCATATCCGGCTGTGGGCCCTTTAAATGTACTGAAAAGGCGCACACCAGCGCCTAGAGCAGGAAGCAAGAAGAGAGCACATGACCATGGACAACGTTAATCCTCCTGCACGCCGACACAGACACCAGGAAAGGCAGGCAGGCTTCAGGGCGGCCTCCTGCCATCCGAAGAGGACTCCAGCAATGGCATCGCGGCTCCATGACGCAGAGAGGAGCTGGCTGGTGTGGCCTCCAGGCCGAGAAGGAGGAGTTCTTGGCGGCGGCAGCCCCACCGTGAAAGAAGAGGACGAGGCAGGCTGCAGGAGCGGCAAGGACGGCTCCAACTGGCAGCGCTAGGACTGCGGGGGAGCCGGGACATAGCGGCACGACCTACCGCGAAGAAACTGCATCGGCAGCCCAGCCGGCCATGCTGAGGCTGGTAAAAGGTAGGGAGTCCGCTGTGAAGTATCTGTCTTTCTCCCCCGGCAGGGGAGAAAGACAGATACTTCACGCATATTCAGCATAGCTCTCTGTTTCAACGGCAGGGGAAATGAAGAAAAGTGGATCTATATACTGACAACAACCAACAAGGACTGAATTACATAGTCTGGGTAAACAAATAAGCATGGGTGTAGCTTGCTTACTGCGGTGGTTACTACCCCTAACTAATTAAGCTAGATATTTCACTTAGATGCAGTTCCAACACTGCTCTCTACATTAATGATGGGGGTGGAAGGGAAATAGAACCAAAAGGTTACTAAGAGCCAAGAGAAACAGATAAGTATGAGAAGAAAAAAAAGTGCGAAGCTTGCTGGGCAGACTGGATGGGCCGTTTGGCCTTCTTCTGCCGTCATTTCTATGTTTCTATGCCATAGGCAGATTCACAATATAAGGTTTGTCTATTTGCAGATGATATTAAGATCTACAACATAGTGGACATGCCGGAAGGAGTGGAGAGAATGAGATGGGATTTAAGGAAGCTGGAAGACTGGTCGAAGTTATGGCAGCTGAGATTCAATGCCAAGAAGTGCAGTCATGCATATGGGGTGTGGAAATCTGAAAGAAATGTATTCGCTGGGGGGTGAAGGGCTGATGTGCATGGAGCAGGAGAGAGACCTTGGGGTGATAGTGTCTAATGATTTGAAGTTGGCGAAACAATGTGACAAGGCGATAGCTAAAGCCAGAAGAATGCTGGGCTGCATAGAAAGAGGAATATTGAGTAAGAAAAGGGAAGTGATTATCCCCTTGTACAGGTCCTTGGTGAGGCCTCACCTGGAGTACTGTGCTCAGTTCTGGAGACCATATCTCCGAAGGGATAGAGACAGGATGGAGGCGGTCCAGAGAAGGATGACCAAAAAGGTGGATGGTCTTCATTGAATGAATTATGAGGAGAGATTGAAGAATCTAAATATGTAATCCCTGGAGGAAAGGAGGAGCAGGGGTGATATGATACAGACGTTCAGATACTTGAAAGGTTTTAATGATCCAAAGTCAACGACAAACCTTTTCCGTTGGAAAAAAAATCAGCAGAACCAGGGGTCATGATTTAAAACTCCAGGGAGGAAGATTCAGAAACAATTTCAGGAAGTACTTCTTCATGGAGAGGGTGGTGGATGCCTGGAATGCCCTTCCAGAGGAAGTGGTGAAGACTAAAATTGTAAAGGATTTCAAAGGGGCGTGGGATAAACACTGTGGATCCATAAAGCCTGGAAGATGGGAATGAAGAGAAGAGGTATGGGGGTGGCTTGCGGGAATGCAGGCTACTACCTGGTGATTAATACCCTTAATCAATAAACGTTCACACAGTTAATGTGACTCCAACATTGCTCTATGCTTCAACAGCAAGAGGAAATGTGGAAAAGAGGATTTGCATTCAGGCAACAACCAACAAGGTAGCACAGTCTGGGTAAACAAATAAGCGTGGGAGTAGCTTGCTTGTTGCGGCAGTTACTTCCCCAAACCAATTAAGCCTGATACTTCACTTTCAATGCATATCCAGCGTAGATCTCTGTTTCAGTGGCAGGGGGGAATGAAGATAAGAGGATTTACATTGACAACAACCAACAAGGACTAAATTGCACAGTCTGGGTAAACAAATAAGCGTGGGAGTAGCTTGCTTGTTGCGGTGGTTACTACCCCGAACCAATTAAGCCTGTTACTTCACTTGGAAAGCATATCCAGCGAAACTCACTGCTTTAATGGCAGGGGAGAATGAAGAAATAGGATGTACATCCAGACAACATCTAACAAGGCATTGATCTGAGCAGTGTGAGTATACAAACATCGGGGTAAGTTGTTTGATACGATGGTTAATACCCTCAAACATTAAGCCTTATACTTCACTTTGATACAGCTCCAACACTGCTCTCTGCATCAGTGGCGGGGGTGGAAGGAAATTAGAATCAAAAAAGATACCAATAAGAGCCCTGAACTCAGCGGTTGGGGTAACAGATAAGTATGAGAAAATAAGTGTGAAAGCTTGCTGGGCAGACTGGATGGGCCTATTGGTCTTCTTCTGCCATCATTTCTATGTTTCTATGTAAAGGAGACTCTGGAATGAGAAGTCTCGGGATGAGGGTGAACGGGGATAAGAAATATTTCTTTACAGAAAGGGTAGTTGACGCTAGGGCCGTGCATTCATTTCTTCCATTTTGATAAGTACACGTGTACTTCGCTGACTTTCTAGAACGCACAAAAAATGGATATTCATGTATTTTTAATAATGAGTTATGTGAATAATATATGTACATACAAATTAGTCTGTTCACTATTGAACAATCCCTTTTAAAAGATTTCTTTACTTCAAATTTAAAAAAAGGAATAAAACAATGCGTGTTCCTGTTGAAATAGAAGAAGTGAATGCACATCTGTAGAGGAGACATGGACCCGCCTCCAGGTAAAGACAAGGGCGGGATCTGAATTCAAGCACAGAAGATCTCTGAGGGACGGGAAAGCCAAGCAGGAGATGAGGATGGGGGGACTGGATGGACCGTAAGGTCTGTTTCTGTGAAGGTCATGGGAGGCAGTGATTCCACCCTGACGGGTAGCTTAAATCTAACTTCCCCAGGACTGAAGATGATTTTCTAGGCCTTGCTGCTCCATGCAAGGTGATGTCACTTTATCATGCTACAGTCCAGAATTGGAGATAATTATGCTTTTTCTTGTTTTTTGGGGGCGATTTTCAAAATGTCCACTTTGGGACGCAGACCACGGGTACATTTTACCCACGGACCTTTTACTAAAGTGTAAGTTCACGCTTCCTTTGACTTTGAAAGTTGCTATGGTAATGGCCGTTTGCATCTGATCTTCTGAAGATGCTTTTTGTAGCTCTGAAAATGCGATCTCTGTGCATTATGTCCCCTCTCCCTGGGAGCTCTGCCTCTAGATGCGACTAAGAGTCTGCACGTTGTGGGATAACGAGCACGCCACGCCGTTAGCCACGTTGAGAGGGGAGAATTTTTAGACAGTCAATTAACGGGGGTAAAATGCTGATTACCCACTTCAATAGCTTTGAAATTGTTCTCTCTTTCTATATATATTTCTTTTTTTTTCTCAGTCTGAGCTGGTGAGCCATAATCCCCTATACCAGGATCTGAGATGAATGACTTTCCTGCAACGAATTAAACCGTTTTTGATGCTTCCAAAGCACGACCTTATAATTAAAAGACAGCTTGATGCCTCTGCATCTTTCTAATTTATTTTCCTGCCTCACTTTGCGCACTGGCTGCCAATAGATGTCACATTTTCTCTCCACGTGTCTGGGCGCAGATAGAGGGGAAGATGGAGCGGAGCTGGGCCGGGCCCTCACTCAGGGCTGAAAGATTTCTGTCTTTTCTTTGCCTTGCTTTTAACCCTCGCTGCTACCTGCTACCCAAGCACAGCTATAAATATGGATGAAGGGAAGGCAGCCAGTATGAATTTCAAATCGGTATCTGTCAAGATTCATTCTCCTGGCTGTCAGGGCCTTCTCTGCTTATCCATCTTGCAGACTTCTCTGGCTGCTGCTGGTTGGCAGTTTTCAATGAATCATGCATCATGGGGTCATGTTTATCTACAGCCGGTCAGAGATTTAAATATCAGATTCTCTTCCCATGTTAGTGACAAACAAAAGAAAAGCCCCACAGCTCAGTGTTCAGCATCCTGGTAATCAAACTGATCTCGGAGAGAACAGGATTGCTTGTGAGTTGTGAGGGCTCGTGTTACACACATGGGTCATCCTCATTGCCTTTGGATAATGCTTATGGGCTCTCAGAAGCCCGCGGCAAAAACAGTAGTGCATTCCTCTTTGATAGCACGCGTGTGTGCGTCTCTGTATTTGTCTGTCTCGACGTGGAATGCCAGGAAAGCTAGGGTTCGTCTTTTCTGTGGAACTCTTACTCTTCAACTGAGATCCTTAACAGATGTAAAGGACGGCTGAAGACAGCTAAAATCAGTTCTGTTCAGTGAAGCTTTTGCCTGGTAGTTTATTTTATGTTTATTATAAGTGTTTTATTCATTTTACTGTATTACTATTGGGGTAGATTTTCAAAGGGCTGCGCACGTATCTTACGCGCGCAACCCCCCGAAAACCTACCCCTGCCTCCCCCTGCGTGCGCCGAGTCTATCTTGCATAGGCTGGGCGGCGTGCGCAAGCCCCGGGACGCGAGCAAGTCCCAGGGTTGGAAAAAAATGGGCATTCCGGGGGCGGGACGCGGGGTGGGGCGCCAGCCTGGGGGTGGGGCCGAGGCCTCCGGAACAGCCACCGGGCCGGGGGATGGAGAGCCGGCAGGCGTAACTTCTTCAATAAAGGTCAGGGGGGTTTAGTTAAGGCTGGGGGACGGGTTAGATAGGGGAAGGGAGGGGAAGGTGCGGGGGGGAAGGAGGCAGGCTGCTCAGCTCGGCGCGCGCGCAGTTTGCACAATTGTGCACCCCCCTGCGCACGCTGACCCTGGATTTTATAACATGCGTGCGCTGCAGCTCACGCATGTTATAAAATCGGGCGTAGATTTGTTGGCGCCGGGTTGTGCAAACAAATCTACGCCCGTGCGCATGTTATAAAATCTGGCCCATTGTGTTTTACAGATTTGTCGTAGTCTGCACTGAAATTTCTGTGAGTGGAGGGAGCAGAGGAGAAGCTTTCGCATATATAAATAATAAATAAAATAAGATTGTCTGCAGAAACTTTTAGCTGAAATTGTGATAATGGGATGTAAATAAAAAACATAGGAATTATTTAAATCCTGCTTTTTAGTGGGTTTTAATGAGCTGATTACCTATTGACCCCGACTTGGGCCATTACATTGGATCACTGTAATGCTCTCTCTAATGGACTGACGGCAGCTTCAGCCCATCCTGAACATCACAACATGAGCGACAGGATCACAATACACCCAGCCTACAAAGCATATCCTGGCTTCCAGTTCTTTCTAGGGCCTTATGTAAAACCCTGACTCTCCTCTTCAAGACCCTGTGAAGAAATGGACCAGGTTAGCCTTCTGTGCCCCTGCTTGACCTTTAAGATCCTCCCAAGCAGCCGCCATAATTGTGTCATCCCTGAAAGAAATCAATAGGTACGATAGCCATCAGCAGGCCTTCTCAGCAGCAGCAGCAGCGTCCACCCTCTGAACTCTGCCCAGAAGAGCTTCACTCCACTGCCTCCAATTCCACAAGCTGGGGAAATCCTGGCTCTTCTGCCTGCCCTCTAATGGTGACCCTTCTGACCGGCTGAAACGCAATGTTTGAGAAGAGCTTCACTCCCTGCAGCTCTGCCTCCAATTCCACAAGCTGGTGAGAGCCTGGCTCTTCTGCCTGGCCCTCTAATGGTGACCCTTCTGACCGGCTGAAACGCAATGTTTGAACTCTGGCTCTCTCTTGGCTGTGATGTTTAAATCTCTCTTTTCTCCTGTCTTATGCTCTGTCACTCACTTCTCCACGCTCTTGTTCCCCTCCCACTCATGTGACAATATCCATGTTTGTGCAGTATTTACTCTATGTATTATTATTTATCTGATGTACTAGCTATAAGCACATAGCAGCAGCTATGCATGAGGATTATTTATTTGTTCTATTTGTATTTATTTTTCAGCTTCTCTATACCGCACAACAGAAAAAGCTGGTCAGAGCAGTTTACAACATAATAAAAATAATATATAATCAACCATATAAAATATTAAAACATCCTTTAAAAAACAAAACAAAACAGTGCCATCTTAAAACTGTTTTGCTTTTATCCTATGTGCCTTCTGTAAGGCCCTGTCTGCATTGACATTTCCTGCTGTTCTGGCTGTTTTAAGTTGTTGTGCCCTGCCTTGCTTAAATTCTCTTTCAGAAAGCTGGGTAACAAAATAATAATACATTAAATAAACTTCAGTGGTGGGCAATTATCTCACAAAAAAAAAAAGATACGAGCTGACGACACTTAGCGTTATAAGTGTTTATGGTAATAGACCTTGTTGGCATCATTAGAAAGCTGCTTTCTGGTTGGACCCAATCAGGGGTGTTGTCGAAATTAATGCAAACAGAACTGTCAAAGCCCTGCCACTTCTGCCCGGTTTGCCAAAGTGAGGCGAGGCCTGGCTGCCGTGCCAGAGAAGGTAAATGTGACATTCTTTAATGGCTCCTGAGGCCGTCTGCACATCATGTACCTGTGCACTGCTCAGTTATTAGCCAGACCCAACAATGACAATTAAAGGAGGAAATCAATGCAGGCAAACTGCGGCGTACGCGCTCCTGTGATGCTGCAAGTCACGGGGGCTGTGATTGTCATCCAGAGCCTGCCTTTTAATCCCTTATCATTAGTCTCTGTCTGCAGGTAATCATTCCTTGTCAACGCGGGCACCGCAGCCGCACAAGCCTTTTTTTTTTTTTTTTATAGCTGCACAGGGTGCTGGGGGAACGGCAGAGCGTGGCCCCTGGGCTCTTCCATTTCCCCCACACCTGCGTGTTTTCACTTCAGGATCAATGCAGCTCAGCCGGGGCTTGTGAAGCAAATGTTTCATCCTGCAGCCCATGTGCAGGGTAAGACCATGGCAGGTACCAACAATAATTCATTGTACTTTCCCACAGGGGTTGTCAGAAATAAGACCACGGTTCCCAGAAACTCATATCCCGAAAGTGGGTGTCCAGCTGCGTCACTTTCCGAAGGCCTGCACGCGGGTGCTCTGCCACTTTCAGACCCTGCCCATTCCATTTTCTGCTGGTAAGAGGAGATCTGCTTCATCTGTCAAATGCCCTCCTACCTTGCCACCCTGAATTTTATTTTCTTCCTGTGAAAAGAATACCCCTTTTGCCTCACCCCTGTGATGATACCATCAGTTGCTGTGAAATTTGCTTCTCATTGCATAATCAAATTACCTTAACGTGATTGAACTAGGGCTGTCCTGGTGTTAACGTGGCAGGGCTCGATTCCTAGCTCAGGTTTTCTACTCCCCGGGATGAGGATGCTGCGGAGGAGAGGGAGTGCCAGGCATCATGGAAGGGAAACATCTGGTGGCCAGATTCAGGGCCTGTGTTTGCAGGCTTCTTGAAGTAGGCCTGGGACCATCGCTGCACTGAGAGGGGATTTATTTATTTATTTATTTAGCATTTTTCTATACTGACCTTCAAAGTTAAATACCTTATCAGGTCGGTTTACATCGAACAGGGACATAAACAGTAAACATAAACAACTTATTATAATCAGGAGAAACAAAGTTACATTTAACAAGGACTGCAAAACTTGGAAGCTTAGAACAGCTGGAAAGAAGGCTTAAAAGGGTAGTAAGTTAAGAAACTAAGACCTAAAAGTCCGTGCTAGTGCTAGTTGAGCTATTATGAAAGTACTGATGCTTGTGTAGTATTTAGAGAGGATCTGTGTTCCATTGCTCATGAGCCGGTTCGTCGTCTAATGTGTGTGTGAGGGGTCCGGGAAGGCTTGGCGGAACAACCAAGTCTTGAGTTTTTTCTTAAATGTTACTAGGCAGGGTTCCAGCCTGAGATCTGCTGGGAGGTTGTTCCAGATGGCTGGGCCTGCTATTGAGAACGCTCGGTCTTTGGTCGAGATGAGGCGCGTGGCTTTGGTTGTGGGGGGTTGAAGTGCTCCTTTGTAGTTTTCTCTAATCGGTCTGCTGGAGGTATGGAGTCCGAAAGGGATTTCGAGATCGAGGTGAAGGTGATTATGGATGGATTTATGTATTAAAGTGAGTGATTTGTGTAGGACTCTGAAGTTGACTGGTAGCCAGTGTAGGTTTCGGAGGATGGGAGTAATATGCTCTCTCCGGCTGGTGCTGGTCAAAATTCTGGCCGCGGCGTTCTGTATCATCTGCAGCGGCCTGGTGGTTGAGCTGGGAAGGCCTGTGAGGAGAGCGCTGCAGTAGTCTATTTTGGCGAATATTAAGGATTGGAGAACTGTCCTGAAATCATGGAAGAATAGGAGAGGATTGAGTCTTTTTAGTACCTGTAGTCTGTGGAAGCAGTCTTTGGTTGTGGTGTTGATCATTTTCTTTAGATTGAGGCGGTTGTCTAATATGACCCCGAGATCTCTTACATGAGTATGGGTGAGATGGGAGTTGTGGTGTGAGTTGCGTTGGGTCTGTGGAGTGAGGTTGTCTTGGTTGGAGGAAATGAGGAGTAGTTCAGTCTTTGAGGCATTGAGAACTAAATTAAGACTGCTGAGGAGACTGGTGATAGATTGTAGGCAGTTGTTCCAGATCGAGAGTGATTTGGTAATGGATTCTGTTATGGGAATCAGAATCTGCACGTCATCGGCGTAGATGTAGTGAATTAAGTTGAGACTAGTTAACAGATGGCAGAGGGGGAAGAGGTAGACATTGAATAGAGTGGGAGATAGTGATGATCCTTGGGGTACACCACGGGAAGAATTTGTCGACGGCGATTCTTTATTATTAATCTTGATTTTAAAGCTTCTATTACTAAGGAAAGACTTGAACCATCTGTGGGCTGTTCCGGAAATGCCTATGTCTGACAGGCGATTCAGGAGGATGGAGTGGTTGACGGTGTCGAATGCCGCCGAGATGTCAAGGAGAATTAGAAGAAATGAGTGGCCTTTGTCCAGCCCCATAATAATATGGTCTGTTAGAGAAATGAGAAGGGTTTCCGTGTTGCGTGATTTGCGGAAACCATATTGGGAAGGGTACAGAAAGTTGTGATCCTCTAGGTAATCTGAGAGCTGGGTGTTTACCAGTTTCTCTGTAAGTTTGGCTAAGAAAGGAAGATTGGAGATGGGGCGGAAATTAGCTAATTCGCTAGGGTCCAGGTTGTGTTTCTTTAGGAGGGGTAGAGCATGACGGCTCCTGGTACCAGCTCCCAGCTGGTACCAGGATAGAGCTGGTACCTGGATAGAGCATGACGGCTCCTGGTACCAGCTCCCAGCCCGGTTCTAACTGAGTTACAAGCACAAGAAACAGAAGGAAAGTGAACACCAATATCCCTCCGTGCTGTAGAAAATGTCTTCCTTTGTGTTATTAGATAATCACAAAATGCCAGATTTATATGTCCGTAAATCCTATGGAGAGCCTTCATTCTGTTACCAATAGCATTTCTCTCTGTACAGCAGCAGTGAGCTGCCGCTTGTTCTGGCTAACAGCTCGGTCATTTCCCCTTCCTCTCTCCCACACACACACACGCTGTTTCCAGAACCCTTCTATCTTCCCCGGATCCCAAGACTTTGTCTGTGATTCCTCCTCCCTGCTCCTGAGGCTGTAGGAGTGCAAGTTGCTGATGTTTCTATGGTATGGTAGACCAATAAGTGTTACACCGTAATGTAATGACCTAAAGGACAAATGTTACTTTTGTAAACCATTGTAATCTTCCTGTGGAAAAACGGTACAGAAAATAAATAAATAAAATAAAAAACATAGGCCCAGGCTGGAGTCCATAGCGCTTTCTGGCTTAATAGCATTGCATTAGATTCCTGTTCAACCCTTCAAGCACAGGAGAAACTATGGACTGCTCCTTGGAATAGAGGACAATGCTACAAGAGAAACCATGGGATAGAGTACCATGCTACAAGAGAAGCCATGGAATGCCAAGGGATAGAGTACCATGCTACAAGAGAAACCATGGGATAGAGTACCGTGCTACAAGAGAAACCATGGGATAGAGTACCGTGCTACAAGAGAAACCATGGGATAGAGTACCATGCTACAAGAGAAACCATGGGATAGAGTACCATGCTACAAGAGAAGCCATGGGATAAAGAGAAACCATGGGATAGAGTACCATGCTACAAGAGAAACCATGGGATGCCATGGGATAGAGTACCGTGCTACAGGAGAAACCATGGGATAGAGTACTGTGCTACAAGAGAAACCATGGGATAGAGTACCATGCTACAAGAGAAACCATGGGATAGAGTACCGTGCTACAAGAGAAGCCATGGGATAAAGAGAAACCATGGGATAGAGTACCATGCTACAAGAGAAACCATGGGATAGAGTACCATGCTACAAGAGAAACCATGGGATAAAGAGAAACCATGGGATAGAGTACCGTGCTACAAGAGAAACCATGGGATAGAGTACCGTGCTACAAGAGAAACCATGGGATAGAGTACCATGCTACAAGAGAAACCATGGGATGCCATGGGATAGAGTACCGTGCTACAAGAGAAACCATGGGATAGAGTACTATGCTACAAGAGAAACCATGGGATAGAGTACCATGCTACAAGAGAAACCATGGGATGCCATGGGATAGAGTGCCATGCTACAAGAGAAACCATGGGATAGAGTACTATGCTACAAGAGAAACCATGGGATACAGTAACATGCTACAAGTAAAGTCTGGACAAAACCGGTGCAAAGGTATTTAGCACCCAAGGCAAACCTTCAGCCATGCACCTCTGACTCCCAACTTGCCTGCTGGCAGGAACTCCAGCACAGCGCTCTCTCCTGTTGGCAGCCGTGGCTCCAGCACAGTGCTCTCTCCTTGTTGGCAGCCGTGGCCCCAGCACAGTGCTCTCTTCTTGCTGGCAGCCGTGACTTCAACACAGCGCTCTCTCCTGTTGGCAGAAGTGGCTCCAGCACAGTGCTCTCTCTTGTTGGCAGCCGTGGCTCCAGCACAGCGCTCTCTCCTTGTTGGCAGCCATGACTTCAGCACAGTGCTCTTTCCTGTTGGCAGCAGTGGCTCCAGCACAGTGCTCTCTCCTTGTTGCAGGAACTCCAGCACAGCTCTCTCTCCTTGTTGGCAGGAAATCCAGCACAGTGCTCTCCAGTCTCTCCTGTTGGCAGCCGTGGCTTCAGCACAGCACTCTCTCCTTGTTGGCAGCCGTGGCTCCAGCACAGCACTCTCTCCTGTTGGCAGCAGTGGCTCCAGCACAGCGCTCTCTCCTTGTTGGCAGCAGTGGCTCCAGCACTGTGCTCTCTCCTTGTTGGCAGGAACTCCAGCACAACGCTCTCTCCTTGTTGGCAGCAGTGGCTCCAGCACTGCGCTCTCTCCTGTTGGCAGCAGTGGCTCCAGCACTGCGCTCTCTCCTTGTTGGCAGGAACTCCAGCACAGCGCTCTCTCCTGTTGGCAGCAGTGGCTTCAGCACAGCGCTCTCTTCTTTGAGAGGCTTTGACACAGCACCTGTCTGGGCCTTGTGCTGGAAGGATTTTGTTGCCCCCAAAAGTTTGGCACTCTAGGCAACCACCCAGTTGATCTAATGGAAGCAGCAGCCTTGAGCTTGGAGTCCCTATCTAACTGAGTTTAGAAAGCATGTTTGCTTGTCAGACCAAAGCCTTTAAGATCAAACTCTGTACCCACAGGTCTAGAATTCACATCCGGATCTGCACATGCTCTTCCGCTTTGAGCTGGTTTTAATTCACTTTAAGCCAATTTAATTTGTGTAAAGCTTGTTCCTCCTTATCAGGCCTGGTTTTGGGTGTGTATCCCTAGTTTCCAGGAGCAATTTTCAAATAGCATGAGGAGTACTTGCAGCACATGTACCTTTGTCAGGAAGTGCCTTGTAGGATTCTGCAGCTTGAACTTTTCCAAGCCAGCTCCCTCTGCAGGATCCTAAAGGAACCTTTTCCTGTTCCTCCCACTGCAATCCAGTTGTGGAATTCTGCAGTCAGGCCCGCGTCTCAGCTGCCTGGGTCAAAGGGTCTGGTTGCAAATGCTTTTCTATCTGCTGCAGCCCCTCCCTCTTAATTAGGTCACCACCTGACCCCTGGGCTTCTGCAACCTCCCTTTCCCTCAGGCCCCTGGCCCATCCCTAGCCCTGCCTAACTCTTACTCCCCCTTACAGCTGCTTTCTCTGGGAATATTAACAAAGCACATCTTCTGTCTGTGCGCAGCCAGGTTATCTTCCTCCCTGGTTTAATCGGGTTTATGCCCCCTGGCAGTCCAGCTGAAAGGCGGAAGCCCTTACATTCGCTTAGCAATTTGCAGCAGAGCCTTTGAAAATGGTCCTGGTAGCGTTTAGAGCGCGCAACCTTGCCAGTCGCAGAAGAGCGAGGCTTCCGGGCGAGAGGGGGCAGGGTGTGGATCGTGGCTGCTCTTCCTGCATGTGAAACAAATGGACCCGTGAAACCCAATTATTCTGGGGTCCCACTGCACGTTTTCCATTTTCCATTTCTCGTTTGCCGTTGGTCTCTGGAGGTTGGCAACACGAGCTCTGCTGAGCCTTAAAACCCTCTCCGAACAGAGCAGGGAGAACATTAAAAGCAGGGCAATTAGATAACCTCCCCCCTCTGCTTCTCTTCAGAGAGGAGGGGAAGCAAAAAGGGAGAAATTAAAAACCTTGCGTTGAGGAACAAATCCTTTGATAAAAAAATTGGAAGCAACAGGAGAGATTCAGGGCTAATCCTCCAATAGCTCTGCAGTTTTTTTTTAATGTTCAGACGTGATTGCTTTTCAACAAGCAAATGTTGTATAAGAAATTATCCCCTTCTCATCTAATCCTGCCATGTGGGAGGCCGCTGGGGCTCTGATTAGGTCTCTTTGTGACCGCAGGGTCCTTGCGAGCATTCCTGGCCGGAGAGCAGAGAGACCCTGCCCCCTTGCCCTTACCCACGTGGAAGAAAGAGCAGGACCCGGGGAAGAAAACGTTTCTGCTCTCAGCAGCAGTAATGCACGTGTGCCTGGCTTTCTGGCTGTTGCTAGGCCAGGCATTCAGGAGCTGACTGCAGTGAAAGAAGCCCTTGACTCCTGGATGGTGAGAGGGAGGTTCTGGAGGCTAAATGTGGGCTTTTAGGTAGGAAACTGAAATGCAGAGGCTCCAGAGCTGCAGGCAGGACAGCTGTGCACCGGCGAGCATCCCAGGAGGAGGAGGAGGAGGAGGAAGCCCGGTCCAGTGGAATGGGCTCCACCAGGGTACAAGCCAGTTCTTGGCACTAATATTTAATAAAGGAGATAGAACAGCCTTTAAACTACTCCATGGGAGAAAACTGGAAGTTGCTCAGAAGTGCATGGCTTTACGGGAGATTTCTTCCAAGGATACTGGAAAAAAAGGGAAATTAAAATTTGCCAATAGAGACTGAAGTAGCCCAGAAGAATTTAAATAAAGAGCACAGAGAATGGAATGACTCCAAACTGCCCGTATCATCTGCTAATTAGTAGGTTGTGAATACAAATATAATTAGAAATAAAAATTTAAAAGTTATTTTTAAAATGTCTGTATCCAAATGCCAGAAGTCTGAAATATACAATTGGTGAGTTGGAATGTATGGCACAGGAGAACATAAATATCATCAGGCGCCAGCAAGCAGGGAGGCCACCCTCCATCCTGGGCCCCCGCAAGAAGTGAACACCATCTTAAATAATAAAAAAGAAACGGAACTATCATCAGGAGGTGAGGGGAAATGGGTGACTGCGATGTGTGACCATGCCCCTCCCCCGACGTCAACTCTTTGTGCTTCATTTACTATTTTTTCTTTTAAGTTTTCTGTTAAGTAACCTTTTTTCAAGTTCCTACCTTATGCCTTTGTTAACAATTTTATTATAAATGTTCTCTGTATTTGACTATGGAAATATTTTTTCCTGCTTTTTCTGTTTTATGTAAACCGGTATGATTTGCATTTTAATGTAAGAATGTCAGTATATAAAAATTATAAATAAATAAATAGATAAAGCAGGCATCTCAGAGATGTGGCAGAGGGAGGATAACCAATAAGACACTGTGATGCCAGGGTATAAATGATATTGACAGGTCAGATGACAGATGGCATAGAGTTAGGCACATAAATGTCCTGTAAGAAACAAAATGCACAATGGAGTCTTTAGGGAAGGAAACTGCATGTGTGATGGATAGAAGTATAACAGTGGGTGTATACTACCCTCCACCTGGCCAAGGTGAAGAAATGCTAGCAGAAAACAGAAGGGCAAATGGAAGACTTCAATTACTCTAATACTAATTTGGGCAATGCCATCAGGACATGCTAGACAAGTTACATTTTTAGATGCCACAAATGACTGCTTCATGGTCTTAGAAACAATAAGATGGGCAGCTACTTTAGATCTAGTACTCAGTAGAACACAGGATCCGGTTCAGGAGTTACTGTGGTGGTACAGCCTGGCAATAGTGATCATAATTAAATCAAAATCTGATATAAATTACGGAAGGGGAGGATGTTAAGCAGAGCTACTGCAGTAGCATATAACTTTTAAAAGGAAGACTATGATAGAATGAGGAAATTAGTTAGAATTGCCTTGCTAAATTTTAAGGACTTAAATTAAGGTGAATTTTCAGCTGAAGTTTTCAGCAAACTTAGGGCCTGATTCCCTAACCATTTTTCCCCATAGACATAGAATGGGAGAAAAGCCTTAGTGAATTCCAGCCTTAGAAAAAAAAGAAAATTCTCTAAATTTAGGTGCCAAGCATTTTGTTTTTAAACTTACCCAATGATTCATAGCAGACATGTTTCAGAGTCATTTGGCCCTCTCGCAATATCATTGTCATAGGCCATAGATTTACCCTTTTCAATCTGTATTCAAAGCTCTCATTCCCTAACAAAGCTCCAGAAAGCTCTTTCATGGAATTCATGTGACCCCGATTGGGAATGTGCCGATTCAATTTTCACCCTTCTTCCAAAAATAGGTAAACAAATTTTGGCAAATATTGTTTACATTTCAGGTAGGCTGTTCCATGTATCTACCACCCTTTCTGCAAAGAAACCTAAGCCCTGAGTCTAGCCCCTTTCATCCCCTTGTTGCAGAGCCTCCTTAGAGACATTGCAATGTTTCTCTCATATCTCCCAGTTTCGCCGTCCTCTCCTCTAGGGTATACGTGCTGAGAGCTTTCTCAGTCCCCCTAGGAATGGTGCTCTGGACTCCATCCTGTTTCTATCCTTTTGAAGCTGTGGTCTCCTGAATTGTGTGCAGTCTCGCCAGAGGTTTACCTTCTTTTTCCTAGTGGCTCAAATATCCTTCTGACGTGCGTCTTCATTCCGTCTACCTTTTTAGCCATGTTAAGGACATTAGGGGTGATCACCATCAGATCCAGCTCTTGCTTTGTGCACAGAAGATATTCACCTCCTATACTGTACTGCTGCCTTGGGTTTCTGCAACTCTAATGCATGACCCTGCATTTTTTAACATTAAATCTTAGTTGCCAGACTCTAGACCATCCCTCAAACTTCACTAAATGCGCCTCCAATATGATTTGATATGGACCAGACCTTGAAGGTATTTGATTTTATCAGGCTAAACTAGCCAAAGAGGCAAGTCCTGAGCAGAAACCAAACTGAATAGCCCATCCCATGCCTTCTTTTATTTTATGGCCAATCTAATATCGCAACACTCTTACCTTCCCACCCCCCCTCAGTTTCCCCCTGCCCCTTGCCCCCCCATACTCCTCCCCCCACCCACCTCCACCACCTTCCTTCCTCTAAGCAGCTTCCTTTACAGTTACCAACGCACCTTTCCCACCTCTACCCACAGCTCCCTTGTACAGTTCCACCCCCTCCCCCTCCCCCTCTTACTTTTCCCTCTCCCTCGCCTCTTGCACAATTACTCATAATGATCGCCATATCACGTATATGACACCCCCTCCTACACCACCCTACCCTCCATCCCCCCTCCCCATCTTGCCCCTTTATTCCCCTGCCACCCTTCGCCTCCCTCAACCCCTCCTCCCCCACCTCCCCACTGCGCTTCACCCCCCACCCCCTCGCACCACCTCCCCTTGTACATAATTAATTTCTGTCTAACTTTGTCTAATACTGTCTAATATGGTTTATTATATGTATATATACTGTCTAATATGTCTAATATGTCTAACATGTCTAATATGGTTTATTATATGGTTTATTATATTTAGTATATGTCTAATTTTGTCTAATATGGTTTATTACATGTAATCTCGTTTAACTGTGACGCACGTTGGCACCACAGTAAAGTTAACTTATCTCTTAACTATCTATCTTTCCTCCACCTATCATTGTAATTTCCTTTCTCAGTTACATGTAAACCGACATGATGTTTTTTTTTTACGAATGCCGGTATATAAAAGTTATAAAATAAAATAAAATAAATAAATAAAGAGAACAATAGCCAAAAGCAGAGCCACACAATAATCCCTACTTTACATGCTAAATATACTGTGCGTGAATCCTGGACCAGCAAATACATCCTGCAAGTAGGTTTAAGTTTGTAATCAAAATGTTGGATGTTGTAGGAGAGAGTAGAATAGGGGACAACAGAAAATCTCTACATGATACCTCATTTCTAAGGAGTCTCTATATCATTCCAGATCCCAAAAAGGGGACATAAAGCTCTCACATTTCACCCCATACGAGCATAACAAAACAGTGGCTGTGTTCCATCCACCTCCTCGGGTTTATTTGGAAACTCTCTTGTGCCATATGGGGTTTACAAATGAAAGGCAGCATTGTCCATCCAGGCTTACCCATGAGATACGGAAGTTCGGCAGAAACAGGAAATGGCATTTCTAAAAGAGCGCAGAGTTCTAGTAATTGTTCTGATCCTGCAGAAAGCCGTGCCTTGTACTGGACCAGTGTACGGTCTGAGCAGTGCCGATGATGCAGGCCACCTTCGTGTTTTGGGAGAATTCTTGTGTTGGTTCAGAAAAAAAACCAAACCCTATCACAGTGCAAATCTCAGGATCTCTCTTTACTGCTTAAAACTATTTATCGGTGATGAGGGTTATATTTCTCCTTTTGCCTGTGTTTAAGGACAAATTAGAGGAAACAGATCAGAACTGACATATCTCATCGTAAGGAGAATATGAGCTTGAATTGCAAGAGGCGCTTTGATGGGAAAAGTATCCAGTGCCGAATGGGCGCGTTAATTGTTGCTCTTAATGACGCATCTTCAGAATGTATGATGATCACCGCTCAATGCAGCAGCAATTCATCTCACATCAGTTCGCTTCTTGCATCTGGTACAGAACCTGCTGGACTTTTTTCCTCCAGTAAACCTCTGGGGTCAGAAAACAAACTAATCTAATCCATCAAATGTGAACAGACCATAAAATGCAAGTTCTGCTGTGCCTAAAAATGGAATTTACAGTAGGTTCCTTTTAAACCTCAGAGGCTTCATGGTGAAGGTAGTAGAGACTGGGGATCTCTGATGTGATTTTGGAGATTGAATCCTGAGTTAGGAAAAGCTAAGTTTAAAAATAAAAAAAAAGAATACTGAAGTGACTTCTGCTCCCTAGTTCAAAATGGTCAGATTCATATATATCATTGATCTCTATTTATATATAGTACTGGAACAGCAAGAGGTGCTGAGGATAGAACTGACATGTACTGGCAGAGCCATGCATATGTGCAGAGAATATACGTACTGAACTAGCAAGAGGTGCTGCAGGGCAGGAGTGAGGTGCACTGGCAGAGTTGTATGTCTCTCTCTGTACTGAACTAGCAAGAGGTGCTTCAGGGCAGGAGTGAGGTGCACTGGCAGAGTTTTATGTCTCTCTCTGTACTGAACTAGCAAGAGGTGCTGCAGGGCAGGAGTGGGGTGCACTAGCAGAGTTTTATGTCTCTCTCTGTACTGAACTAGCAAGAGCTGCTGCAGGGCAGGAGTGGGGTGCACTGGCAGAGTTGTATGTCTCTCTCTGTACTGAACTAGCAAGAGCTGCTGCAGGGCAGGAGTGAGGTGCACTGGCAGAGTTGTATGTCTCTCTCTGTACTGAACTAGCAAGAGCTGCTGCAGGGCAGGAGTGAGGTGCACTGGCAGAGTTGTATGTCTCTCTCTGTACTGAAATAGCAAGAGCTGCTGCAGGGCAGGAGTGGGGTGCACTGGCAGAGTTGTATGTCTCTCTCTGTACTGAAATAGCAAGAGCTGCTGCAGGGCAGGAGTGGGGTGCACTGGCAGAGTTGTATGTCTCTCTCTCGGTACTGAACTAGCAAGAGCTGCTGCAGGGCAGGAGTGGAGTGCACTGGCAGAGTTGTATGTCTCTCGCTGTACTGAAATAGCAAGAGCTGCTGCAGGGCAGGAGTGAGGTGCACTGGCAGAGTTGTATGTCTCTCTCGGTACTGAAATAGCAAGAGCTGCTGCAGGGCAGGAGTGAGGTGCACTGGCAGAGTTGTATGTCTCTCTCGGTACTGAACTAGCAAGAGCTGCTTCAGGGCAGGAGTGAGGTGCACTGGCAGAGTTGTATGTCTCTCTCTGTACTGAACTAGCAAGAGGTGCTTCAGGGCAGGAGTGAGGTGCACTAGCAGAGCTATGTGAGGGTCTCAGTACTGGAATAGCAGGGGGTGCTGCCAGGCAGGAGTGGGGTGCACTGGCAGAGCTTTGTGTATGAGGGTCTCAGTACTGGAATAGCAGGGGGTGCTGCAGGGCAGCAGTGAGGTGCACTGGCAGAGCTGTGTGTGAGGGTCTCAGTACTGGAATAGCAGGGGGTGCTGCAGGGCAGGAGTGAGATGCACTGGCAGAACTGTGTGTGAGGGTCTCAGTACTGGAATAGCAGGGGGTGCTGCAGGGCAGGAGTGAGGTGCATTGGCAGAGCTTTGTGTGTGAGGGTCTCAGTACTGGAATAGCAGAAGGTGTTGCAGGGCAGGAGTGAGGCTAGGATTTATTACTTGATTAGGAGACGGGAGGGCAAAGGAAATCAAGACTGAGTCAGGACTATTGTGAAAAAGAAACTGCAGTATAGAGAGACGGCTTGTGCTAAAACATGGCTGATTATACAGTAGATAAAATTGTGTGTTATTAGTAGAATTTTTTCCTATTGCAGCTGCTGATATTCCTTGATTTCCCAGCACCTGTCTCGCAAGCTGTGAATGAGCTCCTGGTGGAAATCTGATTGAGAAAAAGTTTTCTCTGTTTCCTGTTTTTATTACATTGCCTCGCATGCTTTCTGTCATGTTCTGCTGCGCCTCCTTGTCAATGTGGCACCTTGAGGGAGATATAGAAGAGCACCGTGTGACTGGCATGGCGCACAGACCTGCCGTCAGCTCTCCACGGATCCCATCTACTCTCAAAGTGCATATTTTGAATTATCTATGGCCGGTTCAGATCTGTAAATAATTCAATTTCTGCATATCTTCAGTTCCGAGCTTGTCAGCACAAGAACTCTCCCAGGAAAGCTGTGGTTCTCACAGCAAAAATGTAATGGAAAAAAGCTTGAAATGTGTCCTGGGGTAAAAAAATTACGACATGCACGGAAGCCATAAAAAGAGAGTTTTTATTTCCGTGGAAATTCGCTCTGTAAAGGGGTTCTGCTGTATGATGTGTGTTGGGCGTATGTTCAAGGTGTGTATACTGATGCACCCTAGTAGATGTACAGTTAGGGCTCTCTAGCCTGGAGAAGAGACAACAGAAAGGAGAAATGATAGAGGTTTATAAAACCACTAACCAAAAGAACCCAGCATTGTTTGCGTTGTCTGGTCCAGAACAGATATACATTTTAAAAGTGAACAAAAGTGAAAGAATATAATACAACCTATTGTACGATGAGGTTTATATTAGATTCTCTTGTTTTTAATAATCAGGATGTACTATTTAATATGAGAGGTAACTTTTTCCTTTATTCTTCTTCCTGATTTTTGTATCCTTAATATTTTTGTTTTTGTTCAGGATGGGACAAATCTTCATGGAAAGGAAGTTCATAGAGCTGTGGGCCAGAGAGGTAAAAGGCTCCCAATTACAGTTGACATTCTGCACAGGTACGGATCTGCATTACCCTGGCCAATTACAGGTGACATGCTGCACGGATACAGATCTGCATTACCCTGGCCAGATAGCTCTGCAGATGACATCCTGTGCAGGTACGGATCTGCATTACCCTGGCTAGATAGCTCTGCAGATGACATCCTGTGCAGGTATGGATCTGCATTACCCTGGCTAGATAGCTCTGCAGATGACATCCTGTGCAGGTATGGATCTGCATTACCCTGGCCAGATAGCTCTGCAGATGACATCCTGTGCAGGTATGGATCTGCATTACCCTGGCCAGATAGCTCTGCAGATGACATCCTGTGCAGGTACGGATCTGCATTACCCTGGCCAGATAGCTCTGCAGATGACATCCTGTGCAGGTATGGATCTGCATTACCCTGGCCAGATAGCTCTGCAGATGACATCCTGTGCAGGTACGGATCTGCATTACCCTGGCCAGATAGCTCTGCAGATGACATCCTGTGCAGGTATGGATCTGCATTACCCTGGCCAGATAGCTCTGCAGATGACATCCTGTGCAGGTATGGATCTGCATTACCCTGGCCAGATAGCTCTGCAGATGACATCCTGTGCAGGTATGGATCTGCATTACCCTGGCCAGATAGCTCTGCAGATGACATCCTGTGCAGGTACGGATCTGCATTACCCTGGCCAGATAGCTCTGCAGATGACATCCTGTGCAGGTATGGATCTGCATTACCCTGGCCAGATAGCTCTGCAGATGACATCCTGTGCAGGTATGGATCTGCATTACCCTGGCCAGATAGCTCTGCAGATGACATCCTGTGCAGGTACGGATCTGCATTACCCTGGCCAGATAGCTCTGCAGATGACATCCTGTGCAGGTACGGATCTGCATTACCCTGGCCAGATAGCTCTGCAGATGACATCCTGTGCAGGTATGGATCTGCATTACCCTGGCCAGATAGCTCTGCAGATGACATCCTGTGCAGGTATGGATCTGCATTACCCTGGCCAGATAGCTCTGCAGATGACATCCTGTGCAGGTATGGATCTGCATTACCCTGGCCAGATAGCTCTGCAGATGACATCCTGTGCAGGTACGGATCTGCATTACCCTGGCTAGATAGCTCTGCAGATGACATCCTGTGCAGGTATGGATCTGCATTACCCTGGCCAGATAGCTCTGCAGATGACATCCTGTGCAGGTACGGATCTGCATTACCCTGGCCAGATAGCGCTGCAGTTACTTAGGGAATAGCCATTGCTATTAATTGCATCAGTAGCATGGGATCTTCTTAGTGTTTGGGTACTTGCCAGGTTCTTATGGCCTGGATTGGCCACTGTTGGAAACAGGATGCTGGGCTTGATGGACCCTTGGTCTGACCCAGTATGGCAAGTTCTTATGTTCTTATGTTCACTTTTGCTGTTACACTGAACAAGCTTGAAGTGGGAAATCCTGGAAGGAATGTTTGTCATGCCAGCATTAGGCTTTTGCGTGTCTTTGAACAGGTGAATGATCTGTGAAGAGCTTTGGGACCCATTTATAGGCAGGCCCGGTACCACCAGGTGTGCAAACCGTGCAATTGCACAGGGCAGCAAACCTGGTGGGGTGGCGTCGGGAGCAGGACGGGTTCTGTGTTGCCGCCAGTGGACCCGATCCCACCGGTGGTGGAAGATTTTCGCTTTTTCTGCCGCCGGTGGAAAAAGCAGGAAGTAGTTTCATACCGAGGCAGGGGGCACGTCACTTTGATCAACGGAGCCATCCCACCATGGCTCAAAGAAAAATTCACAGCTGCCTGCGCAGCCCCAGAAGAAAAACTTTGCTGGAGCCGCACGGGCAGGAAGGAGGAGGAGCAGTAGAGATTGTAGAAGGGCCGCTGTGGATCCCACCTTGCAGCGGCCCGAGAAGATCAGGGCCGCCACGGAGCCGAGGCCAAGAGGTGAGGTCTTGTAAAGTGTGTGTGTGCATGACAGTGAGTTGAGAGACTGTGTGTGGGAGTGAGAGCCTGTATGATCAGAGAGACAGCATGTGAGAGCCTCTGTGTGTGAGTTTGTGTGATCTCAGGTCCATCCTCCAATCTCTACTATTCTTGGGGATAGATTATTGCCAATCTCTCCTGACAAGCCTACCCCTATACGTCCCACCTCCACTACCGATCATCCAAAACACGGCAGCAGGACTCCTTATCGGCACTCACGTGCGAGCTCACATCTCTCCTATTCTACAATCTCTACACTGGCTCCCTATCTCCTTCTGAATTCAATACGCTGGCAATGATCATCCACTCCTCCGTTTCACAACCTAAACTCTCCATGGATCTCCTCAACACTAAAAATCTACACCCCCACCAGAAAGCTAAGAGCATCTAACCAGATGCTACACCCACAAAACCCAGACACCTGGAAACCAGAGAACACGCTTTCTTCTCTGCCGGACCCCTCCTTTGGAAGACAATAAGATGTCTCTGAGCAAGATCACTCTTCAAAAAAGCCCTAAAAAGTTTCCTCTTCAACAGAGCATTCCCGAACCAAGATGACAACGGACTACCCTCAGCCTGTCCCCCAACAGGGGATGCTACCAAGCCTCCTACTCCCCTCTCTGATGACCCCGTGTCACATCTGATCTCAACCCCTGGATGCCTGTCCTCTCCCCCACCTAAGATTTTGCAATACCTTCCCTCCTCTCTGTTGTCTATGTATGTTCCAGATTGTACCCTGCTCTGAATGTAGGAAGGGCAGGTAATAGGTGCCTTTAAATCAATCAAAAAATAAGAGACCCTGAAAAAGAAAAAGAAAGGGAAGGTGGAAAAAAAAAAGCCGGAGATCAAAAAATTAGAAAACTAAGATCAGACAGCAAAGGTAAAAAAATTACTTTTTAGTGATTGGCGCATGTAATCTTTGGGAATGTGCACGAGTAGCACTTTCTCTATGCGGATCTCACAATGTAGGAGATCAGCATGGAGGAAGTGGAAACCCACGGGGCCTGCACAGAGGAGGCAGCAGAATGGGCTTCAGTGTCAATAGCAGCAATCAGCGCCTCCCCAAAACCATGCGGCAGCAGCGACAGTGGCAGCAGAGGAATGAGAGAAGCTCTGAGGTTGCTGGCAAAAGAAAGAGAGGGGGTCTGCCTTTAGTGTGTGCAAGTGTATGAATGGGAGTCTGCCTGGGGGTGGGGGTGTGTGAATGCATGGGTGCCTGACTGGGGGTGTGTGTGTGTATGAATGATTGCTATGTATGTGTGTGAATGCATGGGTGCCTGCCTGAGGGGGTGTGTGTGTGTGTATGAATGATTGCTATGTATGTGTGTGAATGCATGGGTGCCTGCCTGAGGGTGTGTGTGTGTGTGTATGAATGATTGCTATGTATGTGTGTGAATGCATGGGTGCCTGCCTGAGGGTGTGTGTGTGTATGAATGCTTGCTATGTATGTGTGTGAATGCATGGGTGCCTGCCTGAGGGTGTGTGTGTGTATGAATGATTGCTATGTATGTGTGTGAATGCATGGGTGCCTGCCTGAGGGTGTGTGTGTGTATGAATGATTGCTATGTATGTGTGTGAATGCACGGGTGCCTGCCTGAGGGTGTGTGTGTGTATGAATGATTGCTATGTATGTGTGTGAATGCATGGGTGCCTGCCTGAGGGTGTGTCTGTGTGTATGAATGATTGCTATGTATGTGTGTGAATGCATGGGTGCCTGACTGGGGGTGTGTGTGTGTGTATGAATGATTGCTATGTATGTGTGTGAATGCACGGGTGCCTGCCTGAGGGTGTGTGTGTGTGTATGAATGATTGCTATGTATGTGTGTGAATGCATGGGTGCCTGCCTGAGGGTGTGTCTGTGTATGAATGATTGCTATGTATGTGTGTGAATGCATGGGTGCCTGCCTGAGGGTGTGTCTGTGTGTGAGAATGGGGGCTGCAGGTGGAGTCCAACCTGCCAGCAGCTGAAATGAAGATGAGGGACTGGGGCTGCTGGCAGATCCCAACCAAAGAAAAGCTGGTGACGCCTGCGGGTTTGTCTGAGAGGGAGCGTTTGTGTGTAGGAGCTTGTGTGTGTATATATAAGAAAGAGAGGAGAAAGTTTGTGCATCCCTCTCCCACTAATCCATGACAATCTTGGGATGACTGGAAATCAAAGTTCCCAGGTATAGAGAGGGTGAATTTTTAAAATCCCTTTTAGTTTTATTTTTCAGGTGTTATTTGCTGTGTCTGCTGTTTTGAAATATTTTATTAATGTTTGGGACATTAAAAAAAACCAACAACTTGTATATGAGTTTTTAATGATTTGATCTTTTATTCATCAGCTTATAAAAAATAATATTATTAGTATGTTTTAGTATTATGATTATGTATTTATTTTATTTCTTGATTTTATTGTTTGATGTTTGGGGAATGGTGATGGTTCTGTTTTTTTCATTGTTGCACTGCACAGTGTGTCTGGCTTCTTGCGGTTTCCAGTTCAGTTTTTGTCTGTGTGTTTATATTGCTACTTTATGGTTGTGCTATTCTGTATTTGGTGAGGGTCGGTTTATGTTCTGCATGTGTGACTGAGGTGAGGCATTCTCCTAATAGGAAGTATATTAGTGTTTTAGGGCTTTCGGAGGGTCAAACCCACACCCCACTCACATCACAATAGGCCTAATACCATATGGGTTCCAAGTGTTTTTTGCAGGGATTTCAGGTTGGCATCACAGCAGTGCATGGAAATATAATGGAAGGGATATTTTTATCGCAGAATGCTGTACTTTGATATTTTTCATGTAAAATATAAAGGCATAACTCTTAACTGTGTGTGGAATGGGGCGGGGGGGCGATGTGCAAGGCTATAAGGTTCGCTGAGGGCACCTACTACCCTTGCAGCAGCCATGGGATCAGGGAAGGGGAGTGGGGGGTCAGTTTTTTAAATTTGTAACAGTGAAGGGAGCTGGGCATTTCTTTGGACAGAGAATGATGAGTGGGGGGGCACAGGGCAGTAAGAAAGCTAGCACCAGCCCTGTTTATAGGAAAGGCGTTGTGTCTATGAAGTGCATCGGGGCAGAGCCGTGACAAAGGCTGATTCTCTTTCTGAATCTGTACTGCACCTTAAGAGTACGGTTTGCATGCAGAGCGTTGTGTCTCAGAGGCATACAACCCTCCCCCCTTCCACTAGATTTCATGGGCTGTTTGCTTTTTAATTTTGTTGTGCTTGAATATTGCTTGTAGGTGCTTTCTCAAACATAGCTGCAGCTGCTGGGGTCGAGTACTCAGGGCTCACCCCTGATTAATGCTACAGTGTCTGTCCCCTGAAGTAGGGCTCATTGTGCCCCCATGTCTGACCACTCTCTGTGTGTTTTTCAGGTACCGCTCTGGGAATTGAGGATAAATTGTAATTACTTTTTAGCACCGAGGCTCCCGAACCCCCCTGGCTGGTGATGGATCTACAGTTTGATGAGACCTGACAAGGAGTATTAGTTCGGCTGCATGGAAACTGCATTCTGTCTGGCACTGAAGCCCTGAATGACCACCTCACTCCAGAGAGAAGGGACACCTGATTTTCTGCCTGAATATTAACATCTTCTGCCTTTCCTGAAGCTGCAGGGGACATGGTCTTGGCCAGATACAGAGAAGGAGGAAGGATTTAGGATTAAACTTGCTTCTGATATTCAAGCCTATATGAACCCCACTATTGCAAAGCTGCTGAGTCACCAACAAACCCTGATCATGAGAAGTCTGATTTGGAAATCTTGAAGGACGTCGTAATTTTGGCACGCCTATATCCTTTGGAAGATGCAGCCTCCAGCATCGGACAAGGTGTTACAGACTTGTACAGAGGCATCATAATATCTTTTCCCTGCTCCAGCTTGTGTGTGCCCTTCCCGGATGAGGCAGAAACATCTACGTCAGCTGCAACTGAACATCCCAGAACCTACTCTCTGAAAAATGCAAGTCAGGGGATTGGGAGAGGAATTGTTTTCCAATAGGGATTATTCAGAAGAGCCTCAAAGGTCATGGTGAACGCTTTCGTTGAAAATTAGTTTTGGTGCAAAATAGATACACGTACACATAGGATGCAGATGTACAAAACCTTTTGGAGACAATTTTAAAAAGAAGCTGACTCAGAAAATCTCTCCAGAATCTGGAGATTCACAGGACCAGCCTGAAGCAGCATGTGAGCCGAGTCCCTGTGACAGCTGTGGCACACATGTCTCAGCTGACAAACCCTTCCAGCTCTTTCTGCTTGTTGTATGTTTCTGAGAAGGCAAGCCTTTGTCTCCATATCAGACATCTACAATCTAAACTAGAAAGTGGACATCTCCATTTGGCATTCAGCTCAGCCCAGCAATGCACAGCTAGCAAAGGGCCCCACAAGATTAAACTTTGTAGTGTAACTGGCAAGGTTGCTTGGTCCCCTTTCCTTGGATTTCTGGTGATCCTGAAAAGGTGGTTTATTGTAAGCTCCATTTAAGCACTGACATCCATGATAAATGAGTTTAGCACAAGAATTAGAAATAAAAATAATGCTGAAGGTATTCATTGTAATTTATTTTGGAACTCCAGCCTGCAAAAGGATTGGGCACAATGAATACTAAGGCTTATTGCTGAATAATTGTAACCAAGAAAGGAAAGGGACTTGGAGGGTTTGCATCCAGGCCAAAACAGGTTTTCTGTGGTTCTTACTGCCTGCGCTGTGCTGTCCATGGGTCAGTTCATACTGGAGTAAGGCATGAAAGCTGCCCTGCATTTCCTTGTCTTGTTCTGGAAGTAGATACGCCATGCTCCTTTAACCTTTAGCCCTTCTGTTTTTGGGTGATATGGCGTTTGCCCAGAGACTACATCTCTTCCCATGTCTCTGGTAGTCCACTCGATGGCCATCAAATGTTCTCAACAGATTACTGGAAGTGCAGTTTTGAGTCGTGATCCTGCCCCACTCATCCCTTCAGAACATCACCCTGCTTCAGTACGTCTCCTCTCTCTTTCTGCATGATTGTCTTCCTATCTTCTGCTTTTCTCCCTTCTTGGTCTAATTCTCCATCCTCCCTCTCTCTCTGCTTCTCTTCACCTCCCCGATTCCTTCTCAGCTGTTTCCTGTACATAACACGCTCCGTTCTGCAGCCTGTCCCCGGGTGATCCCCACAGAGCCGTTCTGGCACTTCAGCAGCAAACATGCAAAGCAATGGGTAGGACAGCGGTTTATTCAAGGAGCAAGGAGCATCTTCATGATTTTGCTCCATTAATGAAGTGTTTCCGCAGCTGCCAGCTGGTAGTACCAGGCCTGCCTGATGAGCGACACATAAAACATCCATTAACAAACTCGATGGTTCTGATATTCAAAACAGCAAAGGGAACCTCGGAGAAAATTCAGATTCAGTAACAATAAATCACAGACTCGTCTGCTTATTCTGCCAAAAGCCATGTCCCTGGGTAATTGGCTATTTCCATACAGCAGGGATCTAATTTTACTCATGGAAAAAGAAGGGTTAGGGCAGGAGAGGCAGCAACGCTCATCATTTTGCGTTTTATAAACTCCGCGTGGTGTTTTGCAGGGGAAAAGTATCTGCAGAAAAAGCAGGAGCACATCGGGGCAGGTGTTCCCCCCCCCCCCCCTCGGGCATTGCACGTTTTCTCCTGCAAAGTCCCCAGGTAAAAGCACCCCCCAAGGGGGATAATTTTGTCACAGCTGCATAAGAAAGCTAACAAAACCCTGTATAAATTACACCAATTTTCAAAGTGAACTCACTTGCACATGTTCCCTTTGAAAATGGTGCTACCCAAACTAGCCGTGCACTTGTGGAAGTGCCTTTGAAATTTGCCCTCTCTTTATACAAAACTTACAAACAGTGACGGACGGTCCTTTCATGGGCAGGGTGTGACTGTTAGGTTCCTGTCCCCTTGCATCGTTGATTGAGTAAGAACATAAGAATTTCCATGTTGGGTCAACCAAGGTCCATTGAGCCCAACATCCTGCCTCTGACCGTGGCCAATCCAGGTTGCAAGCACCTGCCAGATCGCAGAGAGAAGACTTAGTTCCTGTTACTCACTCCCAAGGATAAGTGATGGCTTTCTTTAGTCTCCCTCCAGGAACTTGTCCAAACCTCTTTTAAACCCTGCTATGCCAGTCGCCTTCATCACATCCTCTGGCAGCAGATTACACAGCTTTCTATGATGTGTACTGAACCTGCTGGTTGTGAGTTTCATGGAGTGTGCCCTTGTTTCTGTGTTATTTAAAGCAGAGCCGGTACAAGGCTCTCAGGCCTCAACGTGGAGCTCACAGTTCCCTCCCCCCCCCCCCCTCACATCTGACACGTGAGCCTCCGTCTGCCTCTATGGCACAGACTCATTATCACTGCACCCAGCTGATGGTTACCGGTGGGAGCACTAGGCTGTCACCCCCAAACTTGCGGCACTCAAGGCAGTCACCTACTCCGTCCAGTGCTTCCACTGGCCTTGATTTGAAAGGGTAAATAACCAAGTCACCCCACTCACGATTTTATAAAGTGGTGATCAGCTTAAGCTGTTTGGCTTTATTCTTCCAAGGAGCTGAGGAGCTGGAAACGAGAATCCTGCTCTATCTATAGTTCATACTCAATGTCCCCATAGATCTCATAAAGGAGACCAGACTTAAATTCAACCCTACCAAGGGTCACTAACCTGCTCTGCAGGTTCTAACACTGTCTGGATGGTTCCTGCGGTCCAGGTATCACGTAAAGTTCTGGCAGTTCTGAGTAAAGTGCAGAACCCGTACACTAAGGGGGGGAGAGATGCATGGGGAAGCTTAGGATGATGTCAGGGGGAGGGACATTTCCTCCGTGGGAAGAGAGTTGGGGAGAAGTTATTTAAGATGCTGTGAGAGGAGCTGGGGAGTGTAAGGGTTCCTGAAACTACGGAAGATTCCTGAGAGAGAAAACCCTAAGGGAAAGGCTGGAATTCCTGCTGGACAAGTTCCTCCCAATAAGAAGAGAAGAAGGGTTTCCTTGATTTCATTTTGCTGAGCTGTTATCTAACTGCTATTGTTTGAAGAATCATCTTGGTCTGAATTCTGCCTGATTTTGTTTGGATTTGCAAAATAAAATCTTCTGTTTTGGAACCAACTAGAAGTGTGGACATTGGACTTTGCATTTTTGGTAGGACTTCCCTTGGACCTCCCAGAGACTGTCTGGTGCCCAGTTGGTGATCCCTGGTGGACTTTACCTGTTCCCAGGGCTGCAGCAGTGGCACTCACATCCCTCTGCAGCTCTGAAGGTGATCCCTGAGAAAAGGGGAGCTACATTAAGATCAAACATGTATACTCTAGAGCAGGGGTGGGCAATTCCAGTCCTCGAGGGCCACAAACCTGTCAAGGTTTTAGGATATCCTACTGAATATGCATGACATAGATTTGCATACAACTGAGGCAGAGTGCATGAAAATCTCTCTCATGCATATTCATTAGGGATATCCTGAAAACCAGACTGGTTTGTGGCCCTCGAGGACCGGAACTGCCCACCCCTGCTCTAGAGGAAATGTGGGACAGGGGAGATACGATACCTCATAGGGTCTCTTCCAATGGAAAGGAAGCTCTGAAACGAGAGTCATGGAATGAGGGTGAAAGGGGGTAGACTCAGGACTAATCTAAGGAAGTATTTCTTTACAGAAAGAGTGGTGGACGATTGGAATAGTCTCCCAGTGGAGGCCATGGAGACGAGGACAGACTCTGAATGCAAGAAAGCATGGGGCATGCACAGGGGATCTCTGAGGGAATGGTAGGGATTGTAGAGATGAGTAATTGGTGTGGATGGATCACCACATTTCTGTTCAGGGTTATGGCAGTTGTTGAATGGCCACAGATAAGTTCATTACATGATGGTATCACACAGCTGTCCTTTGCTTGGCTGCCTTCTTCATTGTCTGTCTGTTTACTTTCATGTCAGAGAGCGCGGGCAGGAAAGAGACTTATGTGACAGGGACTATAAAGCAGGAAGCCAGAAGCAGAGAGACAGGTGGCTCTCAGTCTTCATTTCTGGACACATGTGGCTAGTCTGAGGCTAGCGAACTTACTAAGGGCAAGATTTAACTTCAGCTAGGTTTCTGAATCTTTGTCCCTGGCTTAACATGCTACCTAAGGAATCAGCCCGGGCCAGTGGAGCTGCTTCCAGGGTGTGCAAGGTGCCTGAACAGAACCAGTCTTCATACAGGGGCTGCAACACGTGAATCCCTTTCTCGCAAACTCGATTACAAACTGTTTTTCAAGCTTAAGGAACACTGCTGACTTCTAGGAAACTGCAGACTGCACACCAGATTGTCACGAGCTTTCGTCGTAGACTTCTTTGGCACAGAAATATAGGAATTTCCATCTCTTGGTTGCTTCCTTTACAAATCGAGAGCCCCTGCTAAGAAAAGAAGGTGGGCAGCCTGAGCCATGACTTACAATCCTCAGCCTTCTGGAAAGTTTGCAGCACACTATAGGGCTGGTGCCATATGCATAAGCTGCCACACAAACAGGAATTACATCAAGAAGTACATGCAAACAGCTGCTTACAGACCTTTGGATATTGAGCACAAATATCTTTGGACTGATCGGCACTGGCATAATATAATAAACCTGTTGGAGGAGCAAGAAACTGCTTGATGAGAATGACTGGATGTGAGAGTGGCACACTGGGAGGAGGTGCTCAGTAAAAGAAAAGCTTCTTCATCCATCAGCTGATCAGTGTCTGCAGCAGCAGCAGCCCAGGGCTGACCACCATGGAAAGAAGATGTTACAGCCAACATCCTGTAGGGAATGAGACCGCTAAACCTTCATTACAGGAACGGCTTGCTAGCTGACCCAATGGAGAGTGAATTGAAGCAATACTGTGAATCAGACACTGCTTAGTGACTTGGCCCTTCATCATTTCATCTGGTAGGAAAGCAAAGGGAAAGAAAGCTGAGCAGTCAAGTCAAACAAACATCCAGTATAGATGCTTTCTTCTCTCTCATTCTCCATATTTCATCATCAAACTGAGTCATTTCACACTTTTCCATCAAGAGCTCAAAGCTATACAGCATATAAGGCAGGGGTGGCTAACTCCGGCCCTTGAGAGCCACAAATAGGTCTGGTTTTCAGCATAGCTACAGTGATTATGCATGAGAAATTTGCATGCATTGGGCCAGATTTTAAATGTTACGCGCACGGGGTACATTTGTGCGCGCTACCCGGGGCGCACAAATGTGCACCCGATTTTATAACATGTGCGCGCTGCCGCGTGTTATAAAATAATAGCATATTGATCCCAATACAGAATACAACTGAAGAAACTTATAAGAGAATAACCAGCTATCTCGCAGAAATCAAACAGTGCCTATCCTCCATAAAACTCATAATAAACATTGAGAAAACAGAATTAATAATCCTAGACAAAAAAAGTCAGTGAAGCTCCAATGCAGCTGCTCAAAATGGAAGACCCTAAAACACTGATCTCTCCTGTTAGCCACGCTCAAAACCTAGGAATAACCGTAGACAAAGAGCTATCTTACATAACCCACATAAATAAAATCAAAGAAGGATACCACAAATTACTCACACTCAGACGTCTTAAACCTTTTCTCACACAAGAAGATTTCAGAACAGTACTACAACTACTTATATTCTCCAACATGGACTACTGCAATGCCTTACTGCTCGGCCTCTCTCTTACTACCATCCGTCCGCTCCAAATACTACAGAACACAGCATCCAGAATCCTTACAGGAACAAAGAAACACGAGCATATCACACCAACCCTTATCTCTCTACACTGGCTCCCAATAAAATACAGAATAGAATACAAAGTTCTAACAATCCTTCACAAAATAATCACAGGACAACAAAATCTATGGCTGAACAAACACATCATACCCCACGCTCCAAAAAGGAACCTTCGATCAACGAACAAAGGCCTCTTCAAAATACCTCATGTAAGATGCACTCATCAGAACACAACTCGTGAGAGAGCTATATCCCTCGCCAGCCCCGCCCTTTGGAACACATTACCAAGCGAAATAAGAACGCAATCCGATACCAAAACCTTTAAAAACAGACTTAAAAAACTGGTTGTTCATCAGAGCCTATGCAAATGATCTCATCCATCAACACAACAAGAATCCCACACAAACTTCCACCAAGAAAAGTCCACATCCTCAAAGAAACATAAAAACATCTAAGACAACTCAAGAAAACACCAAGAAAAGTCCACAGCCTCAGCGAATCATAAAAGCATCTAAGACAACCCAAGAACTTACAAGACAATGCAAATGGGCTGGCATAACTACTTAAACTATATAATAACCATGATGTTAATGCTATCTATAAAAAATATGATGTAACAATGTTCTCTAATATGACTCAACGTTTAACTAATGTAACTATTGTGAAGTTATGATGGCGAAACTGAATGACGGTATACAAAACGTGTTAAATAAATAAATAAGATGACTTAGGATTTCAGTTTTACTGGCGATTAGGGTGGGTTTCTGGAGGACTGGTAGCATTCATTTAAGACGCTGTGAGTGGTAGGAGCAGAATATTTTGAGGTGCAGTTTTACAGTACCATCATTATAAGACTATTTAAGGTTCGATGAGTGGTAATGTCAGAGAGACACATCTTAAATTGTGTTTTGATTGCCTGCATTGATCCTAAGGTGGTCCTTTCTCTGGCACTGGTCCTTAAGTGGCAGAACCATTAGGCGTGCTTGTTGCAGGATTGCTCAGAGCAAGAAGGGAGTCAGATGGCAGCTCAGGTGAAACATGGCAGAGCCAAGGTTTTAAACTTTGCATGGTGAATATCGGAAGCCAGTGTAGGGATTTTATAATGGGTGTGAACCTCACAAATTCTTTTACATTCACTAGCATTCAAGCTGCAGTATTCTGTATAGGGTGCAGATGCTGGGCAAGTTTTTTCTGAGATGCTGATGCAAGTTACAGTAGTCAAAGTGGGAAGTTCCACAGGTCTGGACAACTGTGGCAAAAGCTAGGCCATCTAACTAGGGGCAAAGATGTTGCAGTTGGAAGAACGCCATCTTTGCTACAACCTGGACCTGAGGCTCAAATACAAGCTTGGAGTCTCATAAAGTCTATTTTTTCCCCTTACCAACCTTCTGTAATCTGTCTTTTGTGGGCTGAGCTTCAATGTATTATAGCATCTTTGCCAGGCATTTGGTTCTTTTCATTATCTCTCTATCTGGGGCTGAATATAATCTGTATATGTAGTGGGTCATCTGATGGTTTCCAATGAGCTTGCCGGGGGTGGGGAACAAGTAGATGTTGATAAAATAGAGAGGGTAGGGAAGAGATGACACAGATCCTAACATGATAGTTTGACAGCAGTTTTGGAGGAAGCATATAAACCAAACCAGCACTAGGGCCATCTATCCTCAAGGCCCTTGGGCAAGTGATTAAGACATCATGGTCCATAGTGTATTACTCCATTACGTATGATGACTTAATGTTCCATGTTCAATGTAAAGCCTGTTGCTGCATTACTTTCTCTGTAAATCGATAAGATGTTCAAAACGATTGTCGGTATATAAAAAACGTTAAATAAATAAATAAATAGTGCTGATCACCACAGAGAGGTCAAGGGGTACTACCAGGACTATGCATAGGCATAACGCATCACCAGGCTTCCCAGCACTGTCTTGGTGGTTGCGCAGGTTACTCGATTTCTTTAAACACTGGTCTGGCTCTTGCTGTCTTTACACATCAGTCAGCAAGGCACTTATGATGGGTTGGAGACAGCCAAGAAGACCAGATTTAACTTGCTCATGCCCTCTCTGTGTACAGCATCTGTATTCAATATGTAGCAGAGATGGTCTACCAGCAAGGCTGATGGAAGGAGGGAAGAGGGTCTCTGTGTAATGCTGAGGGTATTTGTCCAACACTGGGAAAAAAAATGTCAGCTCAAAAAAAAAAAAAAAAAAAGAGAACCAAGTTGAGTGACTTCATTGCAGAAACAACTGATTACTAAATTAACTGCTGACTGCTTTGCAGGACAAGTTCATTATATGTTGAGCCTTGCAGTGAGTGCTTAATAAAACTTTTATTTGTTACATGTACACACAAAATGCTTGTGAATCTGTGTTGCATCAAAACTGTTTTTCAAGGAAAGCATTTGGTATGAACTATTACACCTTTGAAGTTGTTCTGAATAATTGTATTTGAAAAAAAATGTTTCCCACCCAATCCCCCACCCAGAATTCATATTAAATTTCAACATGTATGCTTTGGAAATCAGAAACCTAGTTAACACGAGTCTAAAACTTGTCACTTACTTCCTTTTAGAAATAATTACCTTCCACAAGGCATTGTGGTCCCCACAAGAGCGCCTAATTGAACCTCTGTATCATGTGGTGTGTTGATTGCAAAGCTGCTGGATAAAATAAAGTCATTGTTATCTCACTAGGAAGTCAAGCAGCTGCTGTTATGAAAAGCTCACTCTACGAGTAGGAAATGATGTCTATACGGGTCTCCAAACTGCTCCTGCAACGAAGGTGGTGAGTGCCACAGGAAAAGAGAGACCAAGCTGAATGAACAAGAAGTTAAACTCCCAGCGCCTCTCCAAGTAATGCATGCTAATGCACTAATGGCAAACCAAATAGAGGAATAGATTTTAAGGCTGCTGAGTTCCCATGGACTAATACGAAGGCTCTCCACACATCTTTGAATGGACCTTTCAGGCATTAAGTTTGAAAGGGGATTAAATCTGAAAGCTATTGCCGGTGGTCACTATTATGTATGCAGCCAAGCTACGTGTTTGAAGTCACAGGGCGTCTGCAGGAAGCTCTGTAAATTCTGTGTCTGTAGACCTTGGCTCCACAAAAAGGCTGCCCGTCATCATACCCACCCCACCTTGCTTCACCAGACAACATTCCCCTTACTTCCGGTACTGCCACAGATTAATTTCTCTTTCTTTCCTAGCAGATTGTAGTAAAACCCGCATTCTTATCACAAGAGAAAAGTGGAGGTAGCGTGGAAAACAAGTGACTGTGATGGGCTGCAGCAAGCATTAACCTGTGACCTTACGGTGCTGGCCTGCACCGGGTGGCAGAAGATTTGCTACTCCGAGGGGGATTTTGTACCTATTCTTGACCTTGGCTAAACAGCGCCCCATTCCGCCTCCCCGGAATCCTGCTGGAGTCCGGACCGGAGGAAGACGATGCGCCCAATCTGCTGCCGACTGGAGAAGTTAAAGGAGAAGAGGAATGGTAAAGAAATGGCTGGTGACTTAGCCTCTGTAAAGGATCTCATGTAGAAATAAAACACAGTGCACGGCTTAAGAAGGATGCTTGCAATTAATTTCTCCAGCTCTGTTTATTTCCACGTTATGCCATAAAGTTCTGCCACTATGACACAAGTGCTGGTAATTCATACTTCCTGACTTCCTTCTGGGTCATCGAGTACCTCGTTAGCTTTTATTGTGACTTCCTCATGAGTTATGGGTATACTTATTACTCTATTTATATGTACTGCGGGGATATTAATTCCTTCTGAAATTCCACAATTCTCCCTTTTTGGCAGCATTTTACAATAGGCGGCAAATCATTCTGAATTCCTCTGGTAGTTGTCAGTGTGGGTCTCTTTTGCCACTCGTGTGGATAGAAGCCCCTGATGACGGGGGCGTGTTCCTGGTAATTCAGCACTCCTCAGCCCGCCCTGTAACTTGGGCATCTCATTTGGACAAGGAGGTCTACAAAGAGCAGTGGATACGGTGCAGCAGGACCCACAGGGGAAAAGCAGAAAGTAAGAGAGCAAAATAATCAAACTGAGCCGAGGATACAAGTTATAAGGCTAGCGAGGGGCCCATATTCATTAGGGTCATCTTTCTCTCCTATCAGAGCTTAGCTTAGGCTTGAATCGTACGTACATGGAGTATAAATGGTGCTAAACTGCAGACCATCCTAGGTGCTTCACGGAGGTTTTCTCGGCACCGTGCAACGCTGCTGCTCGCATGTGGCGGGATGTTTTATCTTTTTTAATTTATGCTTTTGGGGTTTGGGGGACTTTTCATTCTTTGTAATTTGTATTCATTTGCATATTTTGATTTTATGTAAATTTCGTAATGATGTACATTTCTTTGGGTGGTTCTGTGAATTGGAAAAGCAGTGAAAAAAAAAGAAAAAACGAGCTGTCACTAAGTGTCAAGGTCTCTTCTCGTTTGTTTTTGTAAACTCTTGTGAATATCTATCAGCTCCTGTCACCCTCCCCCCTCCCCCAAAATATTATTAAGTGCATCATTCAGGGGTGTTTTGTATTATCTGTCCATCTCTGAAACAACTGTGTGCAGGGCGATGGCGCCAGCCATCGCCCTGCACACCAGCAATTATTTATGTGAATTTGATTGCCTGTGTTATTGTTACACATCTTGTGGCCTTAGTTTTTTTTAAATGTAAAAATAAAAAAATATAAATAAAGAGGAGATAACCAGGAATGCAAATGATTTTGCAGAAGCAAGGCCCACAGTCCGGTTCTGCTGTCATCCATAGGCAGGACTGGGAACCTCTAGTCCTTCAGTACAGAAGCAACCGATGGGGCTTATCAAACCATCTCAGAAAGCATGGGAGCGTCCTGGAAGCCACATGGGACCTGGGCATCATTTATTCTTCTTGCATTTCACTCAGAAATAAAATGGCAGCTGATGCCCAATGTGTGCAGGCTCTGCTTTCACTTTGCTTTTGTTTTTTTTCAGCACCACTTTCAGAGTGAGAAGTATGGATTTTTCCATCCTGGAAACAGGAGCATTTCCAGCCAGGGGAGCACTGGAGAGCCGTTTATACGTTCCAGCAGAGAATACCGTATGCAAAGGCCCCCCCCTCCCCCCCTCCGAGATAATTACAAATCAAGGGAACGAAAAATGATATGAAGCAGTTACTTGTACTCTAAGGCTGCTACATAATGAATCCTTAAAGCATCCTCCACCATTAGAAAGAGAGCCCTCAATCAACTAAAAACTTAATTTTACACTGCGATGGATTCAGCAGTCGCACAGGTTCCCATGAAACGTGCTGGAGACATCTTCTTTCAAACTTCAGTTCACTGCTATGAAGTGAGCTCTTAATTCCATACTGCAGTTCCAGCTCTGTGCTATCGCTTGCAGCCGGAGACATTACATCCAGGACGGGGCACCCAGCAGTGCCAGCTCTGTGCTATCGCTTGCAGCCGGAGACATTACATCCAGGACGGGGCACCCAGCAGAATCAGCTCTGTGCTATCGCTTGCAGCCGGAGACATTACATCCAGGACGGGGCGCCCAGCAGAATCAGCTCTGTGCTATCGCTTGCAGCCGGAGACATTACATCCAGGCCGGGGCACCCAGCAGTGCCAGCTCTGTGCTATCGCTTGCAGCCGGAGACATTACATCCAGGACGGGGCACCCAGCAGAATCAGCTCTGTGCTATCGCTTGCAGCCGGAGACATTACATCCAGGACGGGGCGCCCAGCAGAATCAGCTCTGTGCTATCGCTTGCGGCCGGAGACATTACATCCAGGATGGGGCACCCAGAAGAATCAGCTCTGTGCTATCGCTTGCGGCCGGAGACATTACATCCAGGACGGGGCACCCAGCAGTGCCAGCTCTGTGCTATCGCTTGCAGCCGGAGACATTACATCCAGGACGGGGCACCCAGCAGAATCAGCTCTGTGCTATCGCTTGCGGCCGGAGACATTACATCCAGGACGGGGCACCCAGCAGAATCAGCTCTGTGCCATCGCTTGTGGCCGGAGACATTACATCCAGGCCGGGGCGCCCAGCAGAATCAGCTCTGTGCTATCGCTTGCAGCCGGAGATATTACATCCAGGCCGGGGCACCCAGCAGAATCAGCTCTGTGCTATCGCTTGCAGCCGGAGACATTACATCCAGGCCGGGCCCCCAGCAGAATCAGCTCTGTGCTATCGCTTGCAGCCGGAGACATTATATCCAGGACGGGGCACCCAGCAGAATCAGCTCTGTGCTATCGCTTGCAGCCGGAGACATTATATCCAGGCCGGGCCCCCAGCAGAATCAGCTCTGTGCTATCGCTTGCAGCCGGAGACATTACATCCAGGACGGGGCACCCAGCAGAATCAGCTCTGTGCTATCGCTTGCAGCCGGAGACATTACATCCAGGCCGGGGCACCCAGCAGAATCAGCTCTGTGCTATCGCTTGCAGCCGGAGACATTACATCCAGGCCGGGGCACCCAGCAGAATCAGCTCTGTGCTATCGCTTGCAGCCGGAGACATTACATCCAGGACGGGGCACCCAGCAGAATCAGCTCAAAGTCATGGAGAATTTTCATTAGTGCCTAACTGGCCAGCTTTTAAGATGAAATTTCACCCTCATCGAGCCAGCCAAAATCTCACCAGGCTAGGTTTAAGCCTGCAATTCATGCAGCTCGTTTTAACCTTAGCCTGCCCCAGGAATGTCCATGTTTTAGCCGGCTAAATTCATGTACCTTTTGCGTTTAGGGAGATAAATTTAGCTGATCAAAGGGGGTAATTCTGAAACACTGTAGTTTACCTAGCTAACTCTGGAAGTAGCTGTATAAAACCTTTGACAGATTGACGCCGCCTACTGCACTTCCTCCTCTAATCTCCAGCGTTTGTTAGTACGGAGGAGGAATGAGCACGGAGGTCACCACAGCCTCTGGCCAGGGCTGACCCTAGGGACGTCGGGGCCTGGGGTAAATCTGCCTGGGCAGAGGACCACCCCCGCAGACACTAAGGAA